>NC_091989.1:16635683-16946974 GCF_044704955.1 Pristiophorus japonicus | reverse complement strand
ATTGTCATTAAATATTGTCACTAAACATTGCTACTAAACCTTGTCACTAAACCTTGTCACTAAATATTGTCCCTAAATATTGTCACTAAATATTGACACTAAACATTATCAGTAAACATTATCACTAAATATTGTCACTAAGCATTGTCACTAAACATTGTCACTAAACATTGTCACTAAATATTGTCACTAAATATTGTCACTAAATATTTTCACTAAATGTTGACACTAAACATTGTCACTAAACATTGTCACAAATATTGTGACTAAACATTGCCATTAAATATTGTCTCTAAACATTGTCTCTAAACATTGTCGCTAAACATTGTTGCTAAATATTGTCAGAAATATTGTCAG
This sequence comes from Pristiophorus japonicus, assembly GCF_044704955.1. Classification (NCBI taxonomy): domain Eukaryota; kingdom Metazoa; phylum Chordata; class Chondrichthyes; family Pristiophoridae; genus Pristiophorus; species Pristiophorus japonicus. Next base: position 16,946,617 of record NC_091989.1, on the reverse strand, counting down.
AAATATTGTCACGAAATATTGTCACGAAATATTGTCACTAAACATTGTCACTAAATAGTTTCACTAATTTTTGTCACTAAACATTGCCACGAAATGTTGTCACTAAACATTGCCACTAAACATTGTCACTACACATTGTCACTAAATATTGTCACAAATATTGTCACTAAATATTGTCACTAAATATTGTCACTAAATATTGACACTAAACATTATCACGAAACATTATCACTAAATATTGTCACTAAGCATTGTCACTAAACATTGTCACTAAATATTGTCTCTATATATTGATAATAAACATTGTTACCAAACATTGTCACTAAATATTGTCACAAATATTGTGACTAAACATTGCCACGAAATGTTGGCACTAATCATTGTCGCTAAACATTGTCGCTAAATATTGTCAGAAATATTGTCACTAAACATTGTCACTAAACATTGTCACCAAACATTGTCACTAAATAGTTTCACTAATTTTTGTCACTAAACATTGCCACTAAATATTGTCACTAAACATTGCCACTAAACATTGTCACTACACATTGTCACTAAATAATGTCACAAATATTGTCACTAAATATTGTCGCTAAATATTGTCACTAAATATTGACAATAAACATTATCACTAAACATTATCACTAAATATTGTCACTAAATATTGATACTAAACATTGTCACGAAACATTGTCACGAATTATTGTCACAAATATTGTCACTAAATATTGTCGCTAAATATTGTCACTAAATATTGACACTAAACATTATCACTAAACATTGTCACTAAATATTGCCACTAAGCATTGTCACTAAACATTGTCACTAAATATTGTCTCTATATATTGATAATAAACATTGTTACCAAACATTGTCGCTAAATATTGTCACAAATATTGTGACTAAACATTGCCACGAAATGTTGGCACTAATCATTGTCGCTAAACATTGTCGCTAAATATTGTCAGAAATATTGTCACTAAACATTGTCACTAAACATTGTCACCAAACATTGTCACTAAATAGTTTCACTAATTTTTGTCACTAAACATTGCCACTAAATATTGTCACTAAACATTGCCACTAAACATTGTCACTACACATTGTCACTAAATAATGTCACAAATATTGTCACTAAATATTGTCGCTAAATATTGTCACTAAATATTGACACTAAACATTATCACTAAACATTATCACTAAATATTGTCACTAAATATTGATACTAAACATTGTCACGAAACATTGTCACGAATTATTATCACAAATATTGTCACTAAATATTGTCGCTAAATATTGTCACTAAATATTGACACTAAACATTATCACTAAACATTGTCACTAAATATTGTCTCTAAATATTGATACTAAACATTGTCACTAAACATTGTCATGAAATATTGTCACAAATATTGTCACTAAACATTGCCACTAAATATTGTCTTTAAATATAGTCACTAAACATTGTCACTAAGCATTGTCACTAAATATTGTCACAAAACATTGTCACTAAATATTGTCTCTAAATATTGATATTAAACATTGTCACTAAACATTGTCACAAATATTGTCACTAAACATTGCCACTAAATATTGTCTCTAAATATTGTCACTAAACATTGTCACTTAATATTATCACAAATATTGTCACTAAACATTGCCACTAAATATTGTCACAAAACGTTGTCACTAAATATTGTCATTAAATATCGATATTAAACATTGTCACTATATATTGTTACAAATATTGTCACTAAACGTTGTCACTAAATATTGTCATTAAATATCGATACTAAACATTGTCAATATATATTGTTACAAATATTGTCACTAAACATTGTCACTAAATATTGTCAGAAATATTGTCAGAAATATTGTCACTAAACATTGTCACTAAACATTGTCACTAAATATTGTCACTAAACATTGTCACTAAATATAGTCTTTCAATATAGTCACTAAACATTGTCACGAAATATTGTCGCAAAACATTGTCACTAAATATTTTCACTAAATGTTGACACTAAACATTGTCACTAAACATTGTCACAAATATTGTGACTTAACATTGCCATTAAATATTGTCTCCAAACTTTGTCTCTAAACATTGTCGCTAAACATTGTCGCTAAATATTGTCAGAAATATTGTCAGAAATATTGTCACGAAACATTGTCACTAAACATTGTCACTAAATATTGTCACTAAACTTTGTCACTAAATATAGTCTTTCAATATAGTCACTAAACATTGTCACGAAATATTGTCGCTAAACATTGTCACTAAATATTTTCACTAAATGTTGACACTAAACATTGTCACTAAACATTGTCACAAATATTGTGACTAAACATTGCCATTAAATATTGTCTCTAAACATTGTCTCTAAACATTGTCGCTAAACATTGTTGCTAAATATTGTCAGAAATATTGTCAGAAATATTGTCATGAAACATTGTCACTAAACATTGTCACTAAATAGTTTCACTAATTTTTGTCACTAAACATTGCCATTAAATATTGTCACTAAACATTGCCACTAAACATTGTCACTACACATTGTCACTAAATATTGTCACAAATATTGTCACTAAATATTGTCACTAAATATTGTCACTAAACATTATCACGAAACATTATCACTAAATATTGTCACTAAGCATTGTCACTAAACATTGTCACTAAATATTGTCTGTATATATTGATAATAAACATTGTCACTAATCATTGTCACTAAATATTGTCACTAAATATTGTGACTAAACATTGCCACTAAATGTTGGCACTAATCATTGTCGCTAAACATTGTCGCTAAATATTGTCAGAAATATTGTCACTAAACATTGTCACTAAACATTGTCACTAAATAGTTTCACTAATTTTTCTCACTAAACATTGCCACTAAATATTGTAACTAAACATTGCCACTACACATTGTCACTAAATATTGTCACAAATATTGTCACTAAATATTGTCGCTAAATATTGTCACTAAACATTGCCACTAAATATTGTCTTTAAATATAGTCACTAAACATTGTCACTTAATATTGTCATTAAATATAGTCACTAAACATTGTCACTAAGCATTGTCACAAAACATTGTCACTAAATATTGTCTCCAAATATTGATACTAAACATTGTCACTAAACATTGTCACTAAATATTGTCACTAATATTGTCACTAAACATTGCCACTAAATATTGTCTCTAAATATTGTCACTAAACATTGTCACTTAACATTATCACAAATATTGTCACTAAACATTGCCACTAAATATTGTCACTAAATGTTGTCACTAAATATTGTCATTAAATATCGATACTAAACATTGTCACTATATATTGTTACAAATATTGTCACTAAACGTTGTCACTAAATATTGTCATTAAATATTGATACTAAACATTGTCACTATATATTGTTACAAATATTGTCACTAAACATTGTCACTAAACATTGTCACTAAACATTGTCACTAAATATAGTCTTTCAATATAGTCACTAAACATTGTAACGAAATATTGTCGCTAAACGTTGTCACTAAATATTTTCACGAAATGTTGACATTAAACATTGTCACTAAACATTGTCACAAGTATTGTGACTAAAGATTGCCATTAAATATTGTCTCTAAACTTTTTCTCTAAACATTGTCGCTAAACATTGTCGCTAAATATTGTCAAAAATATTGTCAGAAATATTGTCAGAAATATTGTCACGAAACATTGTCACGAAACATTGTCACGAAACATTGTCACGAAACATTGTCACGAAACATTGTCACGAAACATTGTCACTAAACATTGTCACTAAATATTGTCATTAAATATTGTCACTAAACATTGTCACTAAATATTGTCACTAAACGTTGTCATTAAATATTGTCATTCAATATAGTCACTAAACATTGTCACTAAATATTGTCACTAAACATTGTCACTAAATATTGTCATTAAATATAGTCACTAAACATTGTCACGAAACATTGTCACGAAACATTGTCACGAAACATTGTCACGAAACATTGTCACGAAACATTGTCACTAAACATTGTCACTAAATATTGTCATTAAATATTGTCACTAAACATTGTCACTAAATATTGTCACTAAACGTTGTCATTAAATATTGTCATTCAATATAGTCACTAAACATTGTCACTAAATATTGTCACTAAACATTGTCACTAAATATTGTCATTAAATATAGTCACTAAACATTGTCACTAAACATTGTCACTAAACATTGTCGCTAAACATTGTCGCTAAATATTGTCAAAAATATTGTCAGAAATATTGTCAGAAATATTGTCACGAAACATTGTCACGAAACATTGTCACGAAACATTGTCACGAAACATTGTCACGAAACATTGTCACTAAACATTGTCACTAAATATTGTCATTAAATATTGTCACTAAACATTGTCACTAAATATTGTCACTAAACGTTGTCATTAAATATTGTCATTCAATATAGTCACTAAACATTGTCACTAAATATTGTCACTAAACATTGTCACTAAATATTGTCATTAAATATAGTCACTAAACATTGTCACTAAACATTGTCACTAAGCATTGTCACTAAACATTGTCACTAAATATTGTCTCTAAATATTGATACTAAACATTGTCACAAATATTGTCACTAAACATTGCCACTAAATATTGTCACTAAACGTTGTCACTAAATATTGTCATTAAATATCGATACTAAACATTGTCACTATATTGTTACAAATATTGTCACTAAACGTTGTCACTAAATATTGTCACAAATATTGTCACAAATATTGTCAATAAACATTGCCACTAAATATTGTCACTAAACGTTGTAACTAAATATTGTCATTCAATATAGTCATTAAACATTGTCACTAAATATTCTCATTAAATATTGTCACAAATATTGTCACTAAACATTGTCACTAAACATTGTCACCAAATATCGTCACAAATATTGTCACTAAACATTGTCACGAGATATTGTCACTAAATTCTGTCACTAAATATTGTCACTAAATATTGTCATGAAACATTGTCACAAAGATTGTCACTAAGCATTGTCACTAAGCATTGTCACTAAATATTGTCACTAAATATTGTCATTAAATATTGTCACTAAACATTGTCACTAAGCATTGTCACTAAGCATTGTCACTAAACATTGTCACTAAATATTGTCTCTAAATATTGATACTAAACATTGTCACAAATATTGTCACTAAACATTGCCACTAAATATTGTCACTAAACGTTGTCACTAAATATTGTCATTAAATATCGATACTAAACATTGTCACTATATATTGTCACTAAACGTTGTCATTAAATATTGTCATTCAATATAGTCACTAAACATTGTCACTAAATATTGTCACTAAACATTGTCACTAAATATTGTCATTAAATATAGTCACTAAACATTGTCACTAAACATTGTCACTAAATATTGTCTCTAAATATTGATACTAAACATTGTCACAAATATTGTCACTAAACATTGCCACTAAATATTGTCACTAAACATTGTCACTAAATATTGTCATTAAATATAGTCACTAAACATTGTCACTAAACATTGTCACTAAATGTTGACACTAAACATTGTCACTAAACATTGTCACAAATATTGTGACTAAACATTGCCATTAAATATTGTCTCTAAACATTGTCTCTAAACATTGTCGCTAAACATTGTTGCTAAATATTGTCAGAAATATTGTCAGAAATATTGTCACGAAATATTGTCACGAAATATTGTCACTAAACATTGTCACTAAATAGTTTCACTAATTTTTGTCACTAAACATTGCCACGAAATGTTGTCACTAAACATTGCCACTAAACATTGTCACTACACATTGTCACTAAATATTGTCACAAATATTGTCACTAAATATTGTCACTAAATATTGTCACTAAATATTGACACTAAACATTATCACGAAACATTATCACTAAATATTGTCACTAAGCATTGTCACTAAACATTGTCACTAAATATTGTCACTAAACATTGTCACTAAATATTGTCATTAAATATAGTCACTAAACATTGTCACTAAACATTGTCACTAAATATTGTCTCTAAATATTGATACTAAACATTGTCACAAATATTGTCACTAAACATTGCCACTAAATATTGTCACTAAACGTTGTCACTAAATATTGTCATTAAATATCGATACTAAACATTGTCACTATATATTGTTACAAATATTGTCACTAAACGTTGTCACTAAATATTGTCACAAATATTGTCACTAAACATTGTCACCAAATATCGTCACAAATATTGTCACTAAACATTGTCACGAGATATTGTCACTAAATTCTGTCACTAAATATTGTCACTAAATATTGTCATGAAACATTGTCACAAAGATTGTCACTAAGCATTGTCACTAAATATTGTCACTAAACATTGTCACTAAATATTGTCATGAAACATTGTCACAAATATTGTCACTAAACAGTGTCGCTAAATACTGTCACTAACCATTGTCACTAAATATTGTCGCGAAACATTGATACTAAACATTGTCACTAAACATTGTCACTAAATATTGTCACTAATATTGTCACTAAACATTGCCACTAAATATTGTCTCTAAATATTGTCACTAAACATTGTCACTTAACATTATCACAAATATTGTCACTAAACATTGCCACTAAATATTGTCACTAAATGTTGTCACTAAATATTGTCATTAAATATCGATACTAAACATTGTCACTATATATTGTTACAAATATTGTCACTAAACGTTGTCACTAAATATTGTCATTAAATATTGATACTAAACATTGTCACTATATATTGTTACAAATATTGTCACTAAATATTGTCACAAATATTGTCAGAAATATTGTCACTAAACATTGTCACTAAACATTGTAACTAAACATTGTCACTAAATATAGTCTTTCAATATAGTCACTAAACATTGTAACGAAATATTGTCGCTAAACGTTGTCACTAAATATTTTTACGAAATGTTGACATTAAACATTGTCACTAAACATTGTCACAAGTATTGTGACTAAAGATTGCCATTAAATATTGTCTCTAAACTTTTTCTCTAAACATTGTCGCTAAACATTGTCGCTAAATATTGTCAAAAATATTGTCAGAAATATTGTCAGAAATATTGTCACGAAACATTGTCACGAAACATTGTCACGAAACATTGTCACGAAACATTGTCACGAAACATTGTCACTAAACATTGTCACTAAATATTGTCATTAAATATTGTCACTAAACATTGTCACTAAATATTGTCACTAAACGTTGTCATTAAATATTGTCATTCAATATAGTCACTAAACATTGTCACTAAATATTGTCACTAAACATTGTCACTAAATATTGTCATTAAATATAGTCACTAAACATTGTCACTAAGCATTGTCACTAAACATTGTCACTAAATATTGTCTCTAAATATTGATACTAAACATTGTCACAAATATTGTCACTAAACATTGCCACTAAATATTGTCACTAAACGTTGTCACTAAATATTGTCATTAAATATCGATACTAAACATTGTCACTATATTGTTACAAATATTGTCACTAAACGTTGTCACTAAATATTGTCACAAATATTGTCACAAATATTGTCAATAAACATTGCCACTAAATATTGTCACTAAACGTTGTAACTAAATATTGTCATTCAATATAGTCATTAAACATTGTCACTAAATATTCTCATTAAATATTGTCACAAATATTGTCACTAAACATTGTCACTAAACATTGTCACCAAATATCGTCACAAATATTGTCACTAAACATTGTCACGAGATATTGTCACTAAATTCTGTCACTAAATATTGTCACTAAATATTGTCATGAAACATTGTCACAAAGATTGTCACTAGGCATTGTCACTAAATATTGTCACTAAATATTGTCATTAAATATTGTCACTAAACATTGTCATTAAGCATTGTCACTAAACATTGTCACTAAATATTGTCTCTAAATATTGATACTAAACATTGTCACAAATATTGTCACTAAACATTGCCACTAAATATTGTCACTAAACGTTGTCACTAAATATTGTCATTAAATATCGATACTAAACATTGTCACTATATATTGTCACTAAACGTTGTCATTAAATATTGTCATTCAATATAGTCACTAAACATTGTCACTAAATATTGTCACTAAACATTGTCACTAAATATTGTCATTAAATATAGTCACTAAACATTGTCACTAAACATTGTCACTAAATATTGTCTCTAAATATTGATACTAAACATTGTCACAAATATTGTCACTAAACATTGCCACTAAATATTGTCACTAAACGTTGTCACTAAATATTGTCATTAAATATCGATACTAAACATTGTCACTATATATTGTTACAAATATTGTCACTAAACGTTGTCACTAAATATTGTCACAAATATTGTCACAAATATTGTCAATAAACATTGCCACTAAATATTGTCACTAAACGTTGTAACTAAATATTGTCATTCAATATAGTCATTAAACATTGTCACTAAATATTCTCATTAAATATTGTCACAAATATTGTCACTAAACATTGTCACTAAACATTGTCACCAAATATCGTCACAAATATTGTCACTAAACATTGTCACGAGATATTGTCACTAAATTCTGTCACTAAATATTGTCACTAAATATTGTCATGAAACATTGTCACAAAGATTGTCACTAAGCATTGTCACTAAATATTGTCACTAAACATTGTCACTAAATATTGTCATGAAACATTGTCACAAATATTGTCACTAAACAGTGTCGCTAAATACTGTCACTAACCATTGTCACTAAATATTGTCGCGAAACATTGTCACTAAATTTTGTCACTAAATATTGTCACAAATATTGTCAGAAATATTGTCACTAAACATTGTCACTAAATATTGTCACTAAACATTGTCATTAAATATAGTCTTTCAATATAGTCACTAAACATTGTCACAAAATATTGTCGCTAAACATTGTCACTAAATATTTTCACTAAATATTGACACTAAACATTGTCACTAAACATTGTCACTAAACATTGTCACTAAATTGTTTCACTAATTTTTGTCACTGAACATTGCCACTAAATATTGTAACTAAACATTGCCACTATACATTGTCACTCAATATTGTCAATAAACGTTGTCACTAAATATTGTCATTAAATATAGTCACTAAACATTGTCACTAAACATTATCACAAATATTGTTGCTAAACTTTGTCACTAAACATTGTCACGAAACATTGTCACTAAATATTGCCACTAAATATTGCCACTAAATATTGTCACTAAACATTGACACTAAACATTGTCCATAAATATTGTCGCTAAATATTGTCAGAAATATTGTCACTAAAAATTGTCACTAAACATTGTCACAAAATATTGTCACTAAACATTGTCACGAAACATTAACACTAAATATTGTGACTAAACATTGCAACTAAATATTGGCACTAAACATTGTCACTAAACATTGTCGTTAAACATTGTCGCTAAACATTGTCGCTAAATATTGTCAGAAATATTGTCACTAAAAATTGTCACTAAACATTGTCACTAAACATTGTCACAAAATATTGTCACTAAACATTGTCACTAAACATTGTCACTAAATATTGTCACCAAATATTGTCACTAAACATTGCCACTAAATATTGTCACTAAATATTGTCACCAAATATTGTCACTAAACATTGTTACTAAATATTGTCACTAAATATTGATACTAAACATTGACACTAAACATTATCACTAAATATTGTCACTAAATATTGATACTAAACATTGTCACTAAACATTGTCACTAAATATTGTCTTTAAATATAGTCACTAAACATTGTCACTTAATATTGTCATTAAATATAGTCACTAAGCATTGTCACTAAGCATTGCCACTAAATATTCCACTAAATGTTGCCTCTAAATATTGTCATTCAATATAGTCACTAAATCTTGTCACTAAATATTGTCATTAAATATAGTCACTAAAAATTGTCATTAAACATTGTCACAAATATTGTCACTAAACATTGTCATTAAATATTGTCACAAATATTGTGACTTAACATTGCCACTAAATGTTGGCACTAATCATTGTCGCTAATCATTGTCGCTAAACATTGTCGCTAAATATTATCGCTAAATATCGTCAGAAATATTGTCAGAAATATTGTCACTAAACATTGTCACTAAACATTGTCACTAAATATTGTCACTAAACATTGTCACAAATATTGTCACGAAACATTGTCACTAAATATTGTCACTAAACATTGTCACTAAATATTGTCATGAAACATTGTCCCAAATATTGTCACTAAACAGTCACTAAATATTGTTACTAAACATTGTCACTAAATATTGTCACTAAACATTGCCACTAAATATTGTCTCTAAATATTGTCACTAAACATTGTCACTTAATATTATCACAAATATTGTCACTAAACATTGCCACTAAATATTGTCACTAAACGTTGTCACGAAATATTGTCATTAAATATCGATACTAAACATTGTCACTATATATTGTTGCAAATATTGTCACTAAACATTGTCACTAAACATTGTCACTAAATATAGTCTTTCAATATAGTTACTAAACATTGTCACGAAATATAGTCGCTAAACATTGTCACTAAATATTTTCACGAAATGTTGACACTAAACATTGTCACTAAACATTGTCACCAATATTGTGACTAAAGATTGCCATTAAATATTGTCTCTAAACTTTTTCTCTAAACATTGTCGCTAAACATTGTCGCTAAATATTGTCAGAAATATTGTCAGAAATATTGTCACGAAACATTGTCACGAAACATTGTCACTAAACATTGTCACTAAACATTGTCTCTAAATATTGATACTAAACATTGTCACTAAATATTGTCACAAATATTGTCACTAAACATTGCCATTAAATAATGATACTAAACATTGTCACTATATATTGTTACAAATATTGTCACTAAATGTTGATACTAAATATTGTCACAAATATTGTCACAAATATTGTCAATAAACATTGCCACTAAATATTGTCACTAAACGTTGTAAATAAATATTGTCATTCAATATAGTCACTAAACATTTTCACCAAATATTTTCTTTAAATATAGTCACTAAACATTGTCACTAAATATTCTCGTTAAATATTGTCACAAATATTGTCACTAAACATTGTCACCAAATATCGTCACAAATATTGTCACTAAACATTGTCACTAAATATTGTCACTAAACATTGTCACTAAATATTGTCATGAAACATTGTCACAAATATTGTCACTAAACAGTGTCGCTAAATACTGTCACTAACCATTGTCACTAAATATTGTCGCGAAACATTGTCACTAAATTTTGTCACTAAATATTGTCACAAATATTGTCAGAAATATTGTCACTAAACATTGTTACTAAATATTGTCACTAAACATTGTCAATAAATATAGTTTTTCAATATAGTCACTAAACATTGTCACAAAATATTGTCGCTAAACATTGTCACTAAATATTTTCACTAAATATTGACACTAAACATTGTCGCTAAACATTGTCGCTAAACATTGTCGCTAAATATTGTCAGAAATATTGTCGCTAAACATTGTCACTAAATAGTTTCACTAATTTTTGTCACTGAACATTGCCACTGAATATTGTAACTAAACATTGCCACTAAACATTGTCACTACACATTGTCACAAATATTGTCACTCAATATTGTCACTCAACATTGTCACTAAACATTGTCACTAAACATTGTCACAAAATATTGTCACTAAACATTGTCACGAAACATTGTCACTAAATATTGTCACTAAACATTGCCACTAAATATTGTCACTAAACATTGACACTAAACATTGTCTCTAAACATTGTCACAAATATTGTGACTAAACATTGCAACTAAATATTGGCACTAAACATTGTCACTAAACATTGTCGCTAAACATTGTCGCTAAACATTGTCACTAAATATTGTCACCAAATATTGTCACTAAACATTGTCACTAAATATTGTCACTAAACATTGTCATAAATATTGTCACTGAACAGTCACTAAATATAGTCTTTCAATATAGTCACTAAACATTGTCACTAAACATTGTCACGAAATATTGTCACTAAATATTGTCACTAAACATTGCCAATAAATATTGTCACTAAAAGTTATCACTAAATATTGTCATTAAACATTGTCACTAAATATTGTCACTAAATATTGTCACTAAATATTGTCACTAAATATTGTCACTAAATTTTGTCACAAATATTGTCTCTAAACATTGTTACTAAACATTGTCACAAAATATTGTCACTAAACATTGTCGCGAAATATTGTCACAAATATTGTAACTAAACATTGTCATGAAATATTGTCACCAAATATTGTCACAAATATTGTCACTAAACATTGTCACTACACATTGTCACTAAATATTGAAACTAAACATTGTCACTAAATATTGTCACAAATATTGTCACTAAACCTTTTCACTAAACATTGCCACTAAATATTGTCATTAAATAGAGTCATTAAACCTTGTCACTGAACATTGTCACTAAATATTGTCACTAAACATTTCCACTAAATATTGTCACTAAACATTGTCACTGAATATTGTCACAAATATTGTCACTAAACATTGCCACTAAATATTGTCGCTAAAGATTGTGGCTAAACATTGTCGCGAAATATTGTCGCTAAATATTGTCACAAACATTGTCACTAAACATTGTCACTAAATATTGTCACTAAATATTGTCACTAAATATTGTCACTAAATATTGTCACAAATATTGTCACTAAATATTGTCACTAAACATTGTCACTAAATATTGTCACTAAACGTTGTCACTAAATATTGTCATTAAATATAGTCACTAAACATTGTCACTAAACATTGTCACAAATATTGTTACTAAACATTGCCATTAAATATTGTCATTCAATATAGTCACTAAACATTGTCACTAAATATTGTCACTAAACATTGTCACTGAATATTGTCATTAAATATTGTCACTAAACATTGTCACTAAATATTGTCACTAAACGTTGTCATTAAATATTGTCATTCAATATAGTCACTAAACATTGTCACTAAATAATGTCACTAAATATTGTCACTAAACATTGTCACTAAATATTGTCATTAAATATTGTCACTAAACATTGTCACTAAATATTGTCATTAAACATTTCAATTAAATGTTGTCACTAAATATTGTCCAAGAGATGCCTGGGGGTAGGGAAGGGGGTGTGGAAGGGGATGGGGGTGGCTGGGGTGGGTGCATGGGTGAAGACGAAAGTTACAAAAACATTGCCAAAACATTGCCCACGCCACTGCAACAAAAATCACCAAAAAAATTTAAAGAAAAAACAATCTCACTTACTTACCTCTCTGCTGTCGGTTTCATTGCACCGCTCTGATTCCCCAGCTGAACACTTCCGGGCGCCTTTTTCAGCGGACGGATCGGGCAAGAGTTAAAACTATTGCCGGTATTGCAACCAGGGGCAATGCACTCCGGACACAGCTCTTCCCGGCGATGCAGCTCCACGCCGCTGCTAAACCGGACCTGAGGATCGCGGCTGGGTATTGGAGGCTGACCGCCCGCCCAGAACACCTCACCGCCGCCATTGGCTCCATTCCAGGGTGAAAAACGGAGCAGAGAGGAGCCAAAAATCCGCCCCACAGTCTTTCTCCTCGGCTTGACGTCTGAAAATCTTATATCCAAAAATGACTTGCTTCCCTCAGGGCACCCCAAACGAACATTTTAAATGTTTTTTGTGGATAAATATACAGCAATTTTCAAGCTGCCCAGATGTCCCTGTCCGACCAGGATGTATTAGTGTTAACTCGATCCAGATGTCCTAATAAAGGTTGTAAATGGCTTTGTGTCCCAGTTGGCAGTTGCTTTTATTAAAATTTGTACAACAGGCATCTCTCACAGCAGATAACCAAAATCTGCAGTTAGCTCTTACGTATCTGCGAACGTAGGAACAGGTGGAGACCATTCAGCTCCTCGAGCCTGTTCCCCCATTCTATTAAGTCATGGCTGATCTGTATCATCTACCCGCCTTGGTTACCTTAACCCTTAATACCTTTGCTTACCAAAAGTCTATCAATCTCAGTTTTGACATTTTCAATTGACCAAGCCTCAACAGCTTTTTGGGGGAAGAGAGTTCCAGATTTCTACTCCCCTTTTTGTGAAGAAGTGCTTTGTGGTTCAGTGGGTAGCACACTCGCCTCTGAGTCAGCAGGTTGTGGGTTCAAATCTCACTCCAGAGACTTGAGCACAAAAAAATCTAGGCTGACACTCCAATGCAGTTCTGAGTGAGTGCTGCACTATCAGAGGTGCCATCTTTCAGATGCCTTAGGCCCTGCCTGCTCACTCAGGTGGACATAAAAGATCCCATGGCACTACTTCGAAGAAGAGCAGAGAGTGTCCTGGCCAATATTTATCTCTCAATCAACATCACTCAAATAGATTATCTGGTCATTCATCATCATAGGCAGTTCCTCAGAATCGAGGAATTACAGTCTCTGACACAGGTGGGACAGATAGTCGCTGAGGGAAGGGGTGGGTTGGACTGGTTTGCCGCATGTTCTTTCCGCTGCCTGCACGCTCTCAGCGATGAGACTCGAGGTGCTCAGCGCCCTCCCAGATGCACTTCCTCCACTTTGGGTGGTCTTTGGCCAGGGACTCCCAGGTGTCAGTGGGGATGTTGCACTTTATTACGGAGGCTTTGAGGGTGGTCCTTGTAACGTTTCCGCTGCCCACCTTTGGCTCGTTTGCCGTGAAGGAGTTCCGAGTAGAGCACCTGCTTTGGGAGTCTCGTGTCTGGCATGCAGACAATGTGGCCTGCCCAGCGGAGCTGATCGAGTGTGGTCAGTGCTTCAATGCTGGGGATGTTGGCCTGGACGAGGACGCAAATGTTGGTGCATCTGTCCTCCCAGGGGATTTGTAGGATCTTGTGGAGACATCGTTGGTGGTATTTCTCCAGCGTTTTGAGGTGTCTACTGTACATTGCTGTATGTGGGAGTTAGCTGTGTGCATATTGGCTGCCGCATTTCCTACATTACAACAGTGACTACACTCCAAAAAGTACTTTGCTGACTATAAAGCACTTTGAGAGGTTTTGGTGGGCATGAAAGGCGCTATATAAATGTAAGTCTTTCTTTTTTTTTTCCTGATATCATCCCTGAATGGCCAACTATAATTTTAAGGTTATGGCCCCTGTTCTGGACTCTCCCGCCAGAGGAAATAGTTTCTGTCTACCCTATCAAATCCTTTAATCAAACACCTCAATTTGATCACCACTTAATCTTCTATATTGAAGGGAATACAAGCTGAATCTATGCAACCTTTCCTCATAATTGAACCTCATTAGCCCCGGTATCATTGTGTTAAATCTGTGCAAAAGCCCCTTCAAGGCCAATATATCCTTCCTAAGGCCCTGTGCCCACAACGGAACACAGATAATCTGTACAGCTGGAACATAACTTGCACCCCTTTGTATTCTCGCCCTCCTGAGATAAAGGCCAACATTGGACTCTAGGGGGCTGAAATACAGGGTCCGGATAAGGCCCGTTTCCACCATTTTGAGGCGGCCATGCGGCGGAATCGAGTGGCCCGCCGCGTTACAGTCCTTTGGCCACCACGACCCCAATTTAGCTCGGGGATTTTTCAGCCTGGCCCCGCTTCTGCTGACTGCTGCAAGCGCATCGTCAAAGCGCAAACCGCCGCACTCCCGCGCCTCCAGCACATACCTGCAAAAACCTTTGCTCCGCCGCTCGGTGTCCCCGACAGCTTTTTCCTGCCGGTGCACCTTGTTCTGTGTGCGTGAGCCACGGCAGTGCGGCAGCCCTTCAAGGGGGAGGGCCCACTGCTGCGGCCGCCATGTTTTTATTTTTTTGCGGCTGACTTCCTGATCGGCCGGCCAATTATTGCCCCGGGCTCGACTGGGCCGCCAACGGGGGCCTGGCCGAAACCCTCCCTGGTGGTCCAGTGGCCAGACCTACAGAATCGCCGCTTCGGTCCCCTTTAAATGCGGGGAGATACGTGGTGACGCACACGCGCAGTGACGTCACCACCCTTCCGCGGCTCACCCCTCCAACTTCCGCCCCTCACCAGGACATACCGCCGCATTTCCGTCCCCATTATGACCCGACTTCTGATCTTGTCGAGAAAAAAAAACGACAAAGATCTGAATATCGATCAGCAGGCGACCTCTTCCCATGCGGCGGTAAAACCAGGTAAGAAATCGTAGCTGTGGTAGGTTTCTGACGTGCCTGAATTTCGGCCCCTCGGGGAGTCAAGGAACATGAGGATCAGGCGGGAAAGAGAAGCTGAGGTCGAAGAGCAGCCGTGATCTTACTGAATGGCGGAGCAGGCTCGAGGGGTGTATGGCCTACTCCTGCTCCAATTTCTTATGTTCATTCCATTAGCCTTTTCAATGATTATTTTGTACCTGTCCATCTCACACATGATGAATCTGTATAGCATTGGGTAAGCCATAGTTGGGATATTGTGTGCAATTCTTAATGAACTTGTTATAAAAGTCTATCGGAGCCATCTAAATGATGCAACTTAAATTCATTGGGCGATGAGGAATGTGATGATATAGTTATGACAAGGGACTTGTAAAATTAGGGAGCAGAAGAAGGTTAAGGGGATCTAATGAGTATTCAAAATTATAAAACGATTTGCGAGGGCAACTAGGGAAAGATTATTTCTACTGATGTCTTAATGAATTAGTAACATAGGGTAATAAATATAGGATTAGTACAAATTAGTATTTGACTTAATGTATTCATGTGAAATTTTCCTTTCTAGCTCAGCGGCATGAATACTGTAACCTTTACATCAAACCAATTTTGGTTTGCATTTCCTTGAAAGGTGGGGTGGAATGTTTAGACCAACAGTTGGTAGAGCTTATACAGCTTATCGTTGGTAACTCTCTTCCCAACTCCTCGCTCTCTCTCCCCCCAGTCTCTCTCTCCCAGTCTCTTCTCCCTGCACCAACCCACCACCCCACACACACACTGTCTCTCTCTCTTCCCCGAATCTCTCTCTCCTCCCTCCTTCTCTCTGCCCCCAACACACACACACTGTCTTTCTCTCTTCCCCGAGTCTCTCTCTTCCCCCCCTCCTTCTCCCTGCCCCCAACACACACACACTGTCTTTCTCTCTTCCCCGAGTCTCTCTCTTTCCCCCCCCCTCCTTCTCCCTGCCCCCAACATACACACACTGTCTTTCTCTCTTCCCCGAGTCTCTCTCTTTCCCCCCTCCTTCTCCCTGCCCCCAACACACACACACTGTCTTTCTCTCTTCCCCGAGTCTCTCTCTTTCCCCCCCTCCTTCTCCCTGCCCCCAACACACACACACTGTCTTTCTCTCTTCCCCGAGTCTCTCTCTTTCCCCCCCCTCCTTCTCCCTGCCCCCAACACACACACACTGTCTTTCTCTCTTCCCCGAATCTCTCTCTTCCCCCCATCCTTCTCCCTGCCCCCAACACACACACACACACACTGTCTTTCTCTCTTCCCCGAGTCTCTCTCTTTCCCCCCCCTCCTTCTCCCTGCCCCCAACACACACACACACACACTGTCTCTCTCTCTCTCTCTCTCCCTGCTCATTGCTGGCAGAAGAATTATTGGCCTGAAATTTCCTCAGAACAGGCGCTGCTCTGCCATTGTAACTTCGCTGGAAACCTGTTTATTTGCATTTCACGCGCCCTGAATCGACGTTCTACCTCTTCACCAGCCTTGTGACACGCCTTGCATCACTTGTTCTTCTCAGGTGGCCAGGGGAAAGAAACGGACTTCACATGAAATCCTTCTTCGGACTCAGCTTACCCGACCTCAGTGACCTGCTCCCTGCCATCAGCCCCCACACCCGCCCTTCACTCCTCTGTGTCCGACTTACTCCTCATGCCCCGTGCCTCGACTCCGTCACCACGTCTGGATCTGTTGTAGACTGTTTGATTGAGATGGAGTACCATGATTAGATGGACCTTGGTCTTTTCTCGTCTCACAATTCTTATCATATTCAATTTCAGATCAGAACCTCGGCCCCCATTTCTTTTCAGACAGCCGTAGTTGATGATTTGGCTATTCCCATTTACTCCTCCTTGAGACCCAGCTTTTGTTTCCTTACCTGGCCCATTACCATCTTCTTTTGCCTTGCACCATCATTCCTCGTCACTTAATCTCCCCTGCCTTCCACCTTATCACAGACCTAACTCTTGTTCTTTCCTCCCCTCGTTCCTTTTCCGGCCACTGCACCTGCTTAGAAACCTGTTACATCTCTAACTTTTCTGGTTCTGACGAAAGGTCATTGACCTGAAACATTAACCCTGTTTCTCGCTCCACTGATGCTGCCTGACCCGCTGAGTATTTCGAGCATTGTCTGTTCTTATTAGCGATTCCTATGCTCAGCTACTTCTCCATCAGCCACTGTAACTCCCTCCGCCCTTGAAGGCTCCCCACCCCCCTTGAGCCAATCCACCTCCTCCTGAATTCTTCCTCCTTTGCCAGTGTGTGCCATCTACAGGATGCACTGCAGCAACTCGCCAAGGCTTCTTCGGCAGCACCTCCCAAACCCGCGACCTCTCTCACCTGCAAGGACAAGGGCAGCAGGCGCACGGGAACATCATCACCTCCACGTTCCCCTCCAAGTCGCAGACCATCCTGACTTGGAAATATATCGTCGCTGGGTCAAAATCCTGAAAGTACAACAACAACTATAGCACCTTTATCTGAGTGAAATGTCCCAAGGCGCTTCACAGGAGTATTATGAGATTAAAAAATTGACACCGAGCCACATAAGTCGAAATTAGCATAGGTGACCAAAAGCTTGGTCAAAGAGATATTTTTTAAGGGGCGTCTTGAAGGAGGAAAGAGAGGCGGAAAGGTTTAGCCAGTGAATTCCAGAGCTTGGGGCCTAGGCAACAGAAGGCACGGCCACCGATGGTTGAACAATTATAATCAGGGGTGCTCAAGAGGGCAGAATTAGAGGAGCGCAGACATCTCGGGGGTTTGTGGGGTTGCAGGAGATTACAGAGATAGGGAGGGGTGAGGCCATGGAGGGATTTGAAAACAAGGATGAGAATTTTGAAATCGAGGTGTTGCTTAACCGGAAGCCAATGTAGGTCAGTGAGCACAGGGGTGATGGGTGAGTGGGACCTGGTGCAAGTTAGGACAAGGACAGCCGAGTTTTGGATAACCTCTAGTTTACGTAGTGTAGAATGTGGGAGGCCAGCCAGGAGTGCATTGGAATAGTCAAGTCTAGAGATAACAAAGACATGGATGAGGGCTTCAGCAGCGGATGAGCTGAGACAAAGGAAGAGATGGGCGATGTTATGGAGGTGGAAATAGGCGGTCTTAGTTATGCCATGGATATGTGGTCAAAAGCTCATTTCAGGGTCAAATATGGTTGCCAAGGTTGCGAACAGTCTGGTTCAGGTTCAGGCAGAAGTTGCGGAGAGGGATAGAGTCAATGGGAAGAGAATGGAGTTTGTGGCAGGGACCAAAAACAATGCTTTGGTCTTCCCAGTATTCAATTGGAGGAAATTTCTGCTCATCCAGCGGACAAGCAGTCTGATAATTTAGAGACCATGGAGGGGTCAAGAGAAGTGGTAGTGAGGTAGAGCTGGGTGTCACCATGTGGAAACTGACACTGTGTTTTTGGATGATGTCGTCAAGGGGCAACATGGAGATGAGAAATAGGAGGGGGCCAAGGATAGATCCTTGGGGGGGAACACCAGAGGCAGCGATACAGGGCCATGAAGAAAAGCATTGTGGGAGTACCTTCACCACCTGGCCTGTAGCGGTTCAAGAAGGCGGCTCACCACCACCTTCTCAAGGGCAATTAGGGATAGGCAATAAATGCCAGCCTTGCCAGCGATGGCCACGTCCCATGTATGAATAAGAAAAAAAGCCTCCTAAAGTCCTTTTCTTTCTGCTCACGTTTACTGTGCCGCTGAAATTCCAGCCGACTGGTCTGTTGCCGCACATTGAGCCTCACTTGCTCAGGAGTCATCACATTATGCTTCCAAACCAGGCCTTTTGGGAGAAAGGCTTGGGCACGGAGTGCTCACCATCTGCTGGGGTACACAACAGGGGTTAATAGGCACATCAAGTGAACATATCACTGCTAATTGCAAACAGATTACAACTAGATAGCTGTGATACGCGCTCACTTAACCTGTTAACAGCATCGACAAAATTCAGTGAAGGAACATTGATAATCTGAACACATTTTCTTAATATTTTACAAGCAGTATCTCACCCCCTTCCATGGCCACTCCAGTGTCCTTATTACTTATGGTGGCCCATTACTCCCAGAGTCCATTTTCTCTCCTCCCCTCTTTCAGTTATGTGCTGACAAGAGCTGGAAAAACAACCCCTCCCAGATAATGCGAGGCTAAAATTTCCAGTTAAGTTCCATCATATGCTATTAATGGAAATCACCATGTAAATTACAACGCTGCATGGTTTAGCTGCAATCATGGACATTAATGTAAGTTACTCTAATGATAAAAGAGTGTCCCTTGTAGTGAGGGATCATCCCCCCATTACTCACTTTTAGAATTGAGTTTGTTTTGATTCAATTCAGACCTTCAAGTGAGGTCACTCGTTGGGTTCAGGTCCACCTTTTGGTTGAAAGCCATTCGTCCAAACCCCACCCAAACTTCAAGACTTCTCTCAAATTTGGAAGAATGGTTTACACCCAAAATATTAACCATGGCTTTCTCTATCCAGATGCTGTTCTGGAGTTTTCTGTCTTTACTTCAGATTTCCATCCTTTGTAGGTTCATCTTTTTCCTTTTTCCTCCTTCCCCGATGCCCAGTCACAGGTAGGGCCGAGCGCATTTATGAGGGGGTTTTGATCGAGTAAATCAGGAGAATCGCTTTCCACAGGCAGGAGGGACAGTAACCAGAGGGCGCAGGTTTAAGGCGATGGGCTAAAGAAAATCAGAGGCGACATGAGGAAATACAAATGTACCCAGTGAGTTGTTGTGATCTGGAACGCGCTGCCTGAAAGGGCCGTGGAAGCAGATTCAATAGTAACTTTCAAACGGGAATTTGGTATATACTTGAAAAGGAAAAATTTACAGGGATATGAGGAGAGAGCAGAGGAGTGGGATTAATTGGCTCTTTCAAAGGGGAGGTACAGGCACGATGGGTCGAATGGCCTCTTCCTGCGCTGTAAGATTATATGATTCTATGAGTTAGCGCCCACAATTGGGAGGGGATCGGAGCAACACACGGATTCATAATGTGGGCAAAAGACAGGTGATAATGCAAGGGCACATGGACAAGTGACAGGTACTCTCGTGTGGGGGTGGGGTGGGAAGAGAACACATTTAACTCGCAACATTTGTGTTGGCGCAATGATGAAATAAATCAATGAAGGTTTATATGAAGTAAAGGTGAGGCAGTCTGCCCCACATCGCTCAATTTAAGGTTATGTAGCTGATCAGGCCATTGGGCCCATCAATCCTATTCTGCCCAGAGTCCACAGATGAATATTCTACCAGGGACAGCCCCTACTACCAATTGTAACTCCACGACTTTAGGGCACCCCTTATTCTTTTAGCTGACTCCTCTGAACATAAAGCAGTGGTATTAATAATATCTCTATGAACTTCAAGACCTCTACACAACAGATATCGATCCAGCTCCTTTTTAAAAGTGTCACTTGACCACGAATCAGCCATTTTCTCTGAGAATCTGCTCCATGTGTCCACTATCCTGGAGAAATGTGTTTTCCTCAGCTTTTACCTTGTTGAAGGCTTCTGGACTTTATATTTGGGTCCGCCAATCCTGCAGGCATCTCCTTCACGATCGGCATGTGACAATATGGGGCCGCAGTTGCTCAGCTGTTGCAGCCGACCCCCACCATAACTCGGGCCCGAGTCCAATGGAACAGCTTAGACCAAAGGCTAGGACCCAGGCACACTGGGTCCTGCCCTCGTTTGGGAAATTCCGCTCGGCTTGGTAAGGGGCGGAGGCTTAGCCCACCTCTCACAAAGCCAGCCATGTTAAAGGGCACGGGACTGGGGGCGGGAGACCCCCTCCCCGCGCCCCGCACCCCCTCCGTCCCACTCCCTACACCGGGCGTTTGCACTTACCCAGCCCACAAAGGAAATGACATAAGACCGGAGGTCAACACAGCCTCAGATAAAAAAAAATGAAAGTAATTGCATTCATATAGCGCCTTTCACGACATCAGGACATCCCAATGCGCAATTCAGCCAATTAAGTGAAGTGCAGTTACTGTTTTAATGTAGGAAATGTGGCAGCCAATTTTTGCACATCAAGCAATGAGATAATGACCAGTGATAATGGTTGAGGGATAAATATTGACCAGAACACCAGGAAGAACTCCCCTGCTCTTCTTTGAATAGTGGTGGGATCTTTTACATCCACCTGAGGGGCCTTGGGTTGACATCTCATCCAAAAATACCCCACCTCTAACAGTGCAGCACCTCGCTCAGTACTGCCCTGGAATGCCAGCTTAGATTTTGTGCTCAAGTGTCTGGAGTGGGACTTGAACCCAGAACTTCCTGACCCACCGAGCCGCAGCTGACACCTTGAAGCAGGCCAGTGTTTAGAAGGCCAGAATTGGGTCCCAGACCAGCAGAGCAGCCTGGACCCCCGATAAAAAGAGAATTTAAAAAAAAATGACTTGGTCGTTTCCACAGAAGGCCAAAGGTCAGGCACAATGGGGTCTCGGGCAGTGTCCTGGGCACCTTCTGCGGAAAGCTGGCAACCGTTGGTGAGTCTGGCAACACGAGGCAGGTGGGGGTCCGAGGTGCACGCTCATGCTGTGGGTCCCCACCTGCTCTATACGTGAGATGCCCAGTCACTGACCCTGGCACACTCCGGCAGGCTCGGCACTCATCATCATCATAGGCAGTCCCTTGGAGTCGAGGATGACTTGCTTCCACACTAAAAATGAGTTCTCGGGTGACTGAAGAGTCCAATGTGGACCTAGAGTCTCTGTCACAGGTGGAGCAGATGGTGGTTGGAGGGATGGGTGGGTGGGGGGCTTGGGTTGCCGCGTTCTCCTTCCGCTGTTGGCGCTTGGCTTCAGCTTGCTCTCGGCGAAGAGACTCGAGGTGTTTGGCGCCTTCTCGGATGCTTTTCCTCCACTTTGGGCAGTCTTGGGCCAGGGATTCCCAGGTGTTGGTGGGGATGCTGCACTTAATCAAGGGAGCTTTGAGGGTGCCCTTGAAGCATTTCCTCTGCCCACTTGGGGCTCACTTGCCGTGTCGGAGCTCCGAGTAGAGCGCTTGTTTTGGGAGTCTCGTGTCAGGCATGCGGACGATGTGGCCCGTCCATCGGAGCCGGTCGAGCGTGGTCAGTGCTTCGATGCTGGGGATGTTGGCCTGAGCGAGAACACTGACGTTGGTGCGCCTATCCTGCCAATGGATTTGCAGGATCTTGTGGAGGCAACGTTGGTGGTACTTCTCCAGTGCTTTGAGGTGCCTGCTGTACATAGTCCAGGTCTCTGAGCCATATAGGAGGGTGGGTATCATCACTGCTCTGTAGACCACGAGCTTGGTGCCGGGTTTGAGGTCCTGGTCATCAAACATTCTCTTCCTCAGGCGACCGAAGGCTGTGCTGGCACAATGAAGGCAGTGTTGGACCTCGTCGTCGATGTCTGCCCTTGTTGACAGTAGGCTCCCGAGGTATGGAAAATTATCCACGTTGTCCAAGACGTCATCGTGGATTTTGATAAACGGGGGGCAGTGCTGTGTGGCAGGATCAGGGTGGTACAGGACCTTTGTCTTATGGAAGTTCAGTGCAAGGCCCATGCTTTTGTACGCCTCGGTGAACGTGTTGACGATGGCTTGGAGTTCAGCCTCCGAGTGTGTGCAGACACAAGCGTCATCTGCGTACTGTAATTCGATGAGGGAGGATGGGACGATCTTGGATCTGGCCTGGAGGTGGCGAAGGTTGAACAGATTCTCGATCAGCACCAGCGGGCAATGGCACAACAACACAACAAGCGGTATCGCGGCATATGGTTTCACGTCCCCTGCGTTTCACCATCAGAAGACTGTGCCTGGACTCGAGTCCTTGTGCGCATTGCCAAGGGAGATCAGCCAATATTGATTATCACCCTGTGCTCTGGGATCACATGAGCTCAATGATATATTTTACTGCACTAAACAAAGGTGGAGGTTTGGAATAATATGGGCTTAATATGGGTAAACTAGAGGTGATCCAATACTCGGTTGCCCGTGTCCTAACGCGCACCAAGTCCCGCTCACCCATCACCCCTGTGCTCACTGACCTACATTGGCTTCTGGTTAAGCAATGCCTCGATTTCAAAATTCTCATCCTTATTTTCATATCCCTCCATGTCCTCGTCCCGCCCTATCTCTGTAATCTCCCCCAGGCAGTGGAAGGAGCGTGCGGCAAACCAGACCTCCCACTCACCCTTTCTTCCAATGACTGTCTGTCCCACCTGCGACAGAGACTGTAATTCCCGTAATGGACTGTACAGTCACCTGAGAACTCACTTTTGGAATGGAAGCAAGTCTTCCTCGATTCCGATGGAATGCATATGATGATGATGAATCTCCTCCAGCCCCACAACCCCCGAGATATCTGCGCTCCTCTAATTCCGCCCTCTTGAGCATCCCTGATTATAATCGCTCAACCATTGGTGGACGTGCCTTCTGTTGCCTAGGCCCCAAGCTCTGGAACTCCCTCCCTAAACCTCTCTGCCTCTTTTTCCTCCTTCAAGACGCTCCTTAAAACCTATGTCTTTGACCAAGCTTTTGGTCACCTGCTCTAATTTCTTCTTGTGCGGCTCAGTGTCACATTTTTTTAAATCTCATAGTACTCCCGTGAAGCACCTTGGGATGTTTCACTATGTTAAAGGCGCTACATAAATACAAGTTGTTGTTGTAGTTGTTAATTCCTTCCATGCGCTGTGTATAAATAAAATTCACGTTTGCATTAAAATAGCAGAAATAGAAATCTATATGAACACATTAGCAGGTGTGCTAAAAAGATAGTGGAGCAGGAATTAAACCCAGTGATGTTGAGAATGATGCAACCCATTCACCCATCAGACTGGTAGCTTAATCGTTTCAACACATGAGTCTGGACCACAGATGGAGAGGGGGCTTGCTCAGCCAGTCAAATGTTCTGTGTGCAATCGGGACTCTTGTGGGTTCTCCACAGTTTACTTAACCTTCTGATGGTGCTGAGTGACAGGCGTAATGCCCAAGAAGAGGTACCTCTGGAATTTTCGTTGCTCCCATGAAAGGCGTCATTCAAACATCTCTCCGCGAATTCCTCCCGCTATCCCGCCGGTCCTGCTGGTGTTCCTCGGTTTCACGCTTCCCCGAGCGCAGCTATTTTCTGAGCCACTCTATGCTGCGCTGCTCTAGTGCTGCTCAGAGCTTCCTGGGGCCTGAAAACTCACCCTTGTCGATAATTTTACCGAATCCAAATATAGGATTTCCTGTTTTGTTCTCAAATCGATGTTTTCGGTATAATTTTTTTTGAGTAAATGCTTTCACTTCTGATTAAAAAATATACATTTTTGCCCCTCTTTGCAAGGCGACCGGACCCATGAGGACATTCTCTGTGTGAAGGACGTGAACTTGGACACAATGCAGGTGCCCGTTTCCCACAAATTCTCGTCATTTCCTTTGCAAAGCATCAATACATTCTTTCAAGAGGGAGTTAAATAGTTGCTTACAAGAAATATTAAAGTATTTGAGGAGTGAGTATTATATAGGAGAGAAACAAAGGAAAGAGCCTGCACCGAACAGGGTAGATAAAGGGGAACCAGTGGATGTGGTGTATTTGGATTTCCAAAAGGCATTTGACAAGGTGTCACATAAAAGGTTACTGCACAAGATAAAAGTTCACGGGGTTGGAGGTAATATATTAGCATGGATAAAGGATCGACTAACTAACAGCAAACGGAGTCGGGATAAATGGTTCATTCTCTGGTTGGCAACCAGTAACTAGTGGGGTGCCGCAGGGATCAGTGCTGGGACCCCAACTATTTACAATCTATATGAACGACTTGGAAGAAGGGACTGAGTGTAACATAGCCAAGTTTGCTGATGATACAAAGATGGGAGGAAAAGCAATGTGTGAGGAGGACACAAAAAATTTGCAAAAGGACATAGACAGGCTAAGTGCGTGGGCAAAAATTTGGCAGATGGAGTATAATGTTGGAAAATGTGAGGTCATGCACTTTGGCAGAAAAAATCAAAGAGCAAGTTATTATTTAAATGGAGAAAGATTGCAAAGCACTGCAATACAGCAGGACCTGGGGGTACTTGTGCATGAAACACAAAAGGATAGTATGCAGGTATAGCAAGTGATCAGGAAGGCCAATGGAATCTTGGCCTTTATTGCAAAGGGGATGGAGTATAAAAGTAGGGAAGCCTTGCTACAGCTATACAGGGTATTGGTGAGGCCACACCTGGAATACTGCATGCAGTTTTGGTTTCCATATTTACGAAAGGATATACTTGCTTTGGATGCAGTTCAGAGAAGGTTCACTAGGTTGATTCCGGAGATGAGGGGGCTTGACTTATGAGGAAAGGTTGAGTAGGTTGGGCCTTTACTCATTGGAATTCAGAAGAATGAGAGGTGATCTTATCGAAACGTATAAGATTATGAGGGGGCTTGACAAGGTGGATGCAAAGAGGATGTTTCTACTGATGGGGGAGACTAGAACTAGAGGGCATGATCTTAGAATAAGCGGCCGCCCATTTAAAACTGAGATGATGAGAAATGTTTTTTCTCAGAGGGTTGTAAATCTGTGGAATTCGCTGCCTCAGAGAGCTGTGGAAGCTGGGACTTTAAATAAATTTAAGGCAGAAATAGACAGTTTCTTAAACGATAAGGGGGTAAGGGGTTATGGGGAGCGGGCAGGGAAGTGGAGCTGAGTCCATGATCAGATCAACCATCATCATATTAAATGGCGAAGCAGGCTTCAGGGGCCGTATGGCCTACTCCTGTTCCTTTTTCTTATGTTTTTATGTTTTTATTTATATATAGCAGTATAGTATTCATCAGTCCCTCGTAACGAGGATGACACTCTTCCACACCAAAAATAGATGAATTCACAGCTGTTTCAATGAGGGACTTGACAATCTAGGTCCTGAACTATACACTAAAGGGTGGAAGATGTCTGTGCATAGATTCTTTTAACGTGGGGTGGCTGTTGCACACCAGCCATCACACGGGCTTGACAGAGTTAGGTCTTGATCCAGTGGCAAGACGACTGGAGACCAAGCTCTGCTGCACGGACCCAGCGCGCACACATGCTCCTACTATCCATAGATCGCAGTGTGGGCTGGCCCATGCTGCCCCTGGACCCTCGCCTCTCCTGGGCCCCGATCACGATGCTCCGGGCCCCGATCTCTCACTGCTCCTACCCCCGATCAAAAATGGAGCAGTCAGAAACAGGACATCACTTAGTCTCCTCTTACCTTGGAGACATCAAATATCGACACTGTTATTTGAAATATCAAAATATAAACTCCAGCCCAGTTGGAGGGTTATTAACATCAGCAGAAACAAACACCAACTAACAGGATGAACACGATTCAGTACCAGGGCACCAGGGAAAACGTGGCAGCCAGTCTGCGCACAGCAAGCTCCCACAAATAGCAGAGATAAGCGACCACAGAACATGTTTAGTGATGTTGGTTGAGGAGTGAATGTTGGCCAGGATGTCGGGAGAACTCTTTTGCTCTTTTTTATGGCATGAAATCTTTTACATTCATCTGAGAGGAAGCACTGATGTGGAAGATGGGATCGTCAGAACAGATGCGATGGAGACGGAGGAACTACGATAATGTGATAGAGTCCTTACAGGAAGTGGAGTGGGTGGGGGGGAAGTGTAATCAAGATGTCTAAACCGAGGATTTCCCCTTCACCAAGGCTGACGGGGTCCTTGACCTCTCTGACCTCTCTGTCCTTGGCCTCACAAGCTGTTCCAATGAAGCTCAACGGAAGCTGAAGGAACCAGCACCTCATCTTTCGATGAGGTGCTTTACAACCGGGGCCCAGGGGAGGCGTGAGTTCGGGGCCAGGGGCCCAGGGGCAGCACAGACCAGCCCACACTGCGATATATGTGCGCACTAGGTCCGTGCAGCAGAGCTGGTCTCCAGTTGTCTTGGGTAGTGCTTGCCACTGGACCAAGACCGAGCTCTGTCAAGCCCCGTGTGGTGGCTGGTGTGCAACGGCCACCACACGTTAAAAAAATCCACGCACAGGCATCGTCCACCCTTGAGGATGTAGTCCGGGCTCTTCATTCGAAACATAGAAAATTGGTGCAGGAGTAGGCCATTCGGCCCTTCGAGCCTGCACCACCATTCAATATGATCATGGTTGATCATGCAACTTCAGTACCCCATTCCTGCTTTCTCTTCATACCCCTTGATCCCTTTAGCCGTAAGGGCCACATCTAACTCCCTTTTGAACACCTGTGAACTCGTCCTTTTTTTGGCGTGGAAGCAAGTCTTCCTCGTTTCAAGGGGCCGCCTATGATGATGATGATTATAACCGTCCAGATTGAAAATTAAGTTCAACAGTTTCAGACCACAGCCTCTGCTCCCATGTTGTTCAGACAGATGGTGCTGGTAATAGTTCTGCTGTGGCCATTAACACCCTATCGAGACCCATCTTTTGTTTCTTTACTTGTCCTATTTCCACCCCCTTTTGGCTCGCACCATCGTTCCTACTGTCATTTAATCACTCCTACCTATCACTCCACCCTATCACAGACCTTCCCTTTAATTCTTTCCTCCGCTCTCCCCCCTTTCCCTGCCTCTCCACTTGCTTAGCAAACTGTTACTTTTGTCAGTTCTGACGAAAGGTCACCGACCTGGAACGTTAACTCTTTCTCTCTCCACAGCTGCTGGCCTGATTTGCCCTGCCTTCCAGCTTTCTCTCCAAAATAATTAATTGGCAGTGAAACGCTGTGGGATGTCCTGAGGTTGTGAAAAGCACCTTAATACACAAATTAGTGTTGGATGTGTTCTCTCACAAACAAAACAGCTCTTTTGCGAGATCTGCTTTTCACATTGTTAGATTATTCTCTGCAGCTTGAACAACGTTTGCTGAGGTATGCTATTAGACGGTAGTTGATTGGGGATGCAATTTGAGCATTTAATTGATGCTATTCTCAGTGCTAGCAAAATATAAATGAGCAACAAAATTTAAATTGTGTGGCTGGGTGAGGGAAAGGGATTATCTGAAGTTACACAGGCCAGTTTCATCTCACGCACCATCACCAAGGACCACTGACCCCTGAACTCTATGATTCAAGCTGCTGAGTGGGTGAAGGAAATACAGGGAACAAAGTAAGCACAGAATTATTTAGACTTGGAGCTGAATTTTTGGTTCTGGTCATTTCGGGGCGGTAAAGTTTGCGCCCGGGAACAGTTTGTGCCCTCAGTCAGCAAAATTCATCAGCTGGGCCCGGAGTTTGGAGCTAAGGGAGACATTGCACACCTCTTTTAGAGCACTAGGCCGGCTGAGCAAGTGAAAATCCCGAGCTAAATAGCCGGCCTCGGTGCCCTCTAAGTGAGGCCTCGGGGCGGGGGGGGGAAAAGAAACGGAAAAAATCCCACCAAAAACATTCCCAATATATAACTCACACTGCCGCAACATAAATCGCAAAAGTACAATCGCGCGTACCTGAGCTCGGCATTACTTACCTGACTGCGGTGGCTACAGATCGGACCGCCCACTTCCAACGGCGTTCCCAGCACGGGCGCTACGGGTCTGGCGTCAGCCAAAAATCGAGCCGGTGTCGCAACCAGAGGCGTCGCACACCGTGCTCGCTTCTCCCGGGCGGTAATGCTGCGCGCCCCCTCCAACCCAGCACCGAATGTCCCAGCCGGGCGCTGGAAGCCCAGAGGTGCTTACCGCCACCATTGCCGGCGCTTCGGGGTGCTAACAGGGGCGGCGGAAGACCGAAAATCCAGCCCTGGGTCTTTGAAAGGACAAGTACATTGGGCTGATTTTCCGCCGGGCAGAGAGGGTTAGTCGGGAGAACCTGGGCCACAGCCTCTGATTTTCCATCCATTTGAATTGGTAGACGGGGAATCAGGGGCTGTGAGCCCAAGGGTTCCCGACCGGCTCTCCCCACGACTGCCGCTCTTCACCGGGAGCGGCCAGCTGTCCGTTTGGGAAATCATTCCCTCAATAAATGTGAGGGCAGGCATAATGTGTAAACGCCTTGCACAATGGGATAGAGATCAAGGAGGCTGCTGGTCCAGTTCCCAACTCTCTGCTGAGTTGCCCATCCGTGGCCCAGTGGGTAGCACTCCCACCTCTCAGCCAGAGGGTTGTGGGTTCAAGCCCCACTCGAGGGATTTGAGCACAAAATCTAAGCTGACACTCCAGTGTCGTGCTGAGGGAGCACTGCACTGTCGGAGGTGCCGTCTTTTAGATGATGTGTTAAATCGAGGCCCTGTCTGCTCTCTCAGGTGGACGTAAAAGATCCCACGGCACTATTTTGAAGAAGAGCAGGGGAGTTATTCCCGGTGTCCTGGTGAACAATTATCCCTCAACCAACATCACTAAAACAGATGATTTAGTCATGATCACATTGCTATTTGTGGGAGCTTGTTGTGCCCAAACTGGCGGCTGCATTTCCCTACATTACAGCAGTTGACTACACTTCAAAAAAAGTACTTCATTGGCTGTGATGTGTTTTGGGACCTGAGGCCGTGAACACTGTTCCCTCTAAGCTGTGCACGTGTGTGGCCTGCGCAGTAATCTTCATGGCTGCAGGCCGTTGACAAGCCCTTCCATCGAAAATACCACGCATGCGCAGAAATTTTAAGGGACTGCGCATTGAAATAAGCAAGCCACGCACAACATTGGTTGCGAAAGGCGCTATATAAATGCAGGTTCTTGCTTCCCTTTCTTTGTTGCCATGGCAACGACAATGGGCCTTGTCTCTCGGGGCTAGTGGGGAACTGCTAAATTGGCCATCTGAATATCCCTCTGATTAACCGGAAAGATATCGACACTAACTTGCCGATCTACATATTCACTCTTTTGCAGAGATTGACTCATTCTTTTGCTTCCTTTAATTGGACTCTCAGATAGAATCTGGAGAGCAGAAGTATGAGAATGTTTGTTTACTCCCAGATGAGATGCAAATTGTTTTTAATTATTTTAAAAGTAATTACGAATGTAATTGTAGCATGAACTTAATTATGGTCGTGAACACGACTAGACACAGAAAGCATGTTTAATGTGAAGAAACTGCCTTCACAGTATTAATGCAAATCAATTCTGTTTTAACCTAATTAAATGCATGGTGAGTGAGTATTTTTAACTATCGCTCTGGAGCCAGTGACTCATGCTGGGAAATGTGTCGACAGGCACCAGTGGCCTTTAGATGCATCACACAAGTGCCCTGGATGGCTGGATGGCTATTTGACCATGTGGGACCTCATAGTCGAGCCCTGTCCTTGTCTGATGTCAACACTGACACACTTCCAGCACGAATCGCTCAATGGCGACTAGGAATTCAAACCTTGGCCAATTTCTTCCCTGGAGCCCATTGCAGAGCGCTCAAAGTAAGCCAATTCAGCCTGGACAGGAGCTGTGGAACCTACAACTTTCCTGATCTGTGTAGCTCAGTACCACTCCATGCAAAGCATTTACTCACTGTGTCCACCCCTGCTCTCAAATATATTGCTTCATTAAAGGATCATGACCAAACCAAACATTTTATATAGTTGCCTCTAAACTGTCCATTTCAATGAGTTTCCCTGGAAAACATAAATATTAGATAGATCTACTAGGATGGGCCAACCTAACATAATGTTAGTATTTTCCATGACATAGACTACATGAAATTTACAGCACAGAAAGAGGCCATTCGGCATAACTGGTCTGTGCCAGTGTTCAGGCTCCACACGAGACTTGTCCACCCTAGTCATCTCACCTTATCAGCATATCCTTCTATTTCATTCTCCCTCATATACTTATCTAGCTTCTCCTTAAATGCTGTATGCATCTTAACTCGCATCAAGTCCTGTTCACCCATCACCCCTGGTGCTTGCTCAACTAACTTGACTTTGTCTCACTTTTAAAATTCTCATCCTTGTGTTCAAATCCCTCCATGGCCTCGCCTCCTCCCTATTTCAGTAATCTGCTCCAGCCACACAACTCCCCAAGATCTCTGCACTCTTCCAATTCTAGCGTCTTGTGTGCCCCGGATTTTAATTGTTGGCCGTGCCTTCAGCTGCCTCAGCCCAAAGCTCTGGACTTCCCTCCCTAAACCTCTCCACCTCGCCGCCTCTCTGCCTCTCTATGACATTCCTTATAAGCTACCTCTTTGACCAAGCTTTTGGTCACTCGTCCTGATATCTCCTTATGTGGCTGGGTGTCAAAATTAGTTTGATCACACTCCTGTGAAGCGCCTTGAGACGTTTTACTATATTAAAGGGGCTGTATAAATACATCATCATCATCATAGCCAATCCCTCGGAATCGAGGAAGACTTGCTTCCACTCTTAGCATGAGTCCTTAGGTGGCTGAACAACCCAATACGAGAGCCACAGTCCCGGTCACAGGTGAGACAGACAGTCATTGAGGAGAAGGGAGGGTGGGACTGGTTTACCGCACGCTCTTTCCGCTGCCTGCGCTTGCTTTCTGCACGCTCTCGGCGACGAGACTCGAGGTGCTCAGCCCCCTCCCAGATGCACTTCCTCCACTTCGGGCAGTCTTTGGCCAGGGACTCCCAGGAGTCAGTGGGGATGTTGCATTTTTCCAGGTGGGACTTTGAGGGTGTCCTTGTAACGTTTCCTCTGCCCACCTTTGGCTCGTTTGCCGTGAAGGAGTGCCGAGTAGAGCGCTTGCTTTGGGATTCTCGTGTCTGGCACGCGAACAATGTGGAGCTGATCAAGTGTATATTGTTAAGTACATCCAAGCTACTCGCCTCAGCCACTCGATGCGTCAGCAAGTTCCACATTCTCACCATTCTCTGGGAAAATAAATTACAAGCAGATATTGATACAAACAGCCTATGTCTTCACAGGCACAAGTACTTTATTATACTGCAAGCTTCAGGGTACGAGTTTCAAATCTCCGCGTCTAGTGGTGACATAAAGTATATTTCTCCAGCTGCTCGACCAAGTAAAGTAAAAGTGACGTATTAATGTCACATTTACCCCTGAAGCTGTGAAACAGGATCAATACCAGTAATTAAAGTGCCCTGTTGTGAGCTATGAGCTGACACAGCCACTTGTATCATGGTTAATAGACCATAGAACGTAGCTGAATTATACATTCACTGAGTCTGCTGGCTGACTGAGATTCATTCTACCTGAAAGTCTCTAGGACTATAATCCAACAGAAAGGAAAGGAGTGAATCAGGAAGCAGATCTTCTTACTCCGCATGATGCCTCTGAATATTGTGCGAACACTGAGTTTTGTTTAATTACAGACAAGACAACCCATTGTTAAGAGGACCCTCCCCACCCAGAGGTTCACGGGGAGAGACTGAGACCATATAATTAGAGCCAGGCCATTCAGGGGTGATGTCAGGAAGCACTCCTTCACACAAAGGGCAGTGGGAAATCTGGAACTCTTCCCCCCAAAAAGCAGTTGAGGCCTGGGGGAGTTCAATTGAAAATATCAAAACTGAGATTGATAAAATTTTTGTTAGGCATGGGTATTAAAGGTTATGGAACTAAGGCAGGTAGATGGAGTTTTAAAAAAAGACAGCTTTGCATTTATATAGCGCCTTTCGTACCCTGAAGCTTGCAGTACAATAAAGTACTTGTGCCTGTGAAGACATAGGCTGTTTGTATCAATATCTGCTTGTAATTTATTTTCCCGGAGAATGGTGAGAATGTGGAACTTGCTGACGCATCGAGTGCCAAAGCGCTTTACAGCCATTGAGGTACTTTTTGAAATGTATGTTAGTGTTGTAATGTAGGAAACACAGCAGCCAATTTGTGCACAGCAAGCTCCCACAGCAATGTGATAATGACCAGATAATCTGTCTATTTTGATTGAGGGATAAATATTCACCAGGACACCGGGGATAACTCCCCTGCTCTTCAACAAAATAGTGCCATTGGATCTTTTATGTCCATTTGAGAGAGCAGACTTGGTTTAGCATCTCGTTCGAATGGTGGCACCTCCGACAGTGCAGCGCTCCCTCTGCACTGCACTGGAGTGTCAGCCTAGATTTTTATGCTCAAGTCTCTGGAGTTGGATGATGATCCAACAACCTTCTGACTCAGAGGCGGGTGTGCTACCCACTGAGCCACGGCTGACACTATTATGCTACAGCTCAGTCAGGATCTAATTGAATGGCGGAACAAGCTCGAGGGGCTGAATGGCCTCCTCCTGTTCCTATGTTGCTATGCCAACCTGAACAAGGCCAGGGGCTGGTCTGTCCGCAGGAGGGGAGGGGAGGGGGGGTGCTTGCAGCTTTAACTCTGAGCGCAGCAGAGGCATTTGGAGGAACACCCGGTCACCCACAGCGTGGCAGTAGGCAGCTGTCAAGGGGAACAGTGTGCCCAATGCCGTCTCTTAATGTGAGATCCAATAAAGAGAGTCGGGAGGGAGCCTGACCGGAAACTCTCTGGGGCCAAAGTTGCCTCTTTTGAAAGCGGTGGCCACGGAGCGGCGTGGAATGGCCGCCGAGTGGCGGCGGACTGGCCGACGTTCGCGGCATTGCCCTCGTGGGCTTTTGCCGTGGTATGGATATCCATCCCGCTCCCCCCATTTCTGCCCCACTCTTGCAGATGCACCGTTAACAACATCATCACAGCGCACACCGCCATGGACCCACCCCGAGAGGTAAATTCACCTCAAGTAGTCTTCTGGCCTCCTGTCAGTGCCAACGGCAGGATTTTGGGTCAGTACACACTGCTTGCCCAAGACCGCCAGCGGCCGCCTTTAAAAGCATGTTGTGTGCAGCAGCATTCTTGTCGGTGAGATTTTTTCGGGCTTTTTCCAACATTGCGAGTTGTCCTGTTGACAGCTGGACTGAGTGATAGTGGGCCAGAATCCTCAATCTCGACAACAGAGAGCCCTGATTCTGGAGGCTGTGCTTGCGTAGGATTACGAAAAGGGGGCAGTGCTGGCAGCGGAACTCCTCCTGCACATTGTGTGCGGCAGGGAGGCACACAGGGAGAAGGTGGCGCCGGCTGCAGAGGCAGCGGGCAAGGGATGCAGTACACATGGCTGAGGGACAGGCAGAAGGCCACAGAGCTGAACCAGAGAGGTGCCCCTGGAAGGACCTCAGGAAAGGCCTGCCGTCAGGAGGAGGGTGAGCTACGCAGACCCCCCCCCCGCTCTACAAGTGGGGCGAGATGGACAGGAGGAGGCACCCATGCACAGGAGGCAGATGCTTGCCAGCAGCAGGCTGCAGAGGGTGAGGACCAACAAGAGCAGGAGGGAGAAGGCATTGAGGCAGCTGTCAGAGGAAGACACCCACACAGACGTGGGGGCAGAAGGCCCTATCGTCAAAGGGTCGACAGACAACAGTTCTCATACATGGACCTGACGGATGACCAGTGTCTCCGGAGACTGCGATTCCGCAAGGACATCGTGAGGGAGCTGTGCAATCTCCTGGAGCCAGTCCTGCAGCCTCAAACAAGGTTGGGGATGGCTCTGACCGTCGCATCCAAGGCCACCATCGCACTAAATTTCGATGCGACTGGATCTTTTCAAGCTACAACAGCAGCCATCCCGAACATCTCCCAGTTCGCCATGCATAGCTTCATCCGTCAGGTGACAGATGCTCTGTATAAGAGGAGGAAGGACTACATCTCCTTCCCGATGAGCAGGGAGAAGCAGTTGGAGCGGCAGACCGGATTCGTGAGGATAGCAGGCTTCCCCAGGGTTCAGGGCGCCATAGACCGCACCCATGTCACATTGAGTGCACCACAAAGCAATCCCGAGATCTTCAGAAACCTTAAGGGACTCCACTCCCTCAGTGTCCAGCTGGTGTGCGACCACAACCGCAGAATCATGGCAGCTGGTGCCCGGTAACCTGGCAGTAGCCACGAAGCTTTCATCCTGCGCCAGACTGGTGTGCCAGACATCGTCGCTGGGCCAAACCATGATTACGGCTGGCTCCTGGGAGACAAGGGCTACTCACTGTGCACTTGGCTGCTGACTCACCCTTCACCACCCCAGGACTGCTGCGCTGTAATCCTACAACTCTCATTCAGTCACCGGGTGCATCATTGAGCAGACCATCGGAATCCTTAAACAGAGGTTCCGTTGCCTGGATCGCTCAGGAGAGTCTTGCAGTACTCACCTGAGTGGGTCTCCCTATTCGTGGTCGTCTGCTGCATGCTTCACAACCTGCCAATCATGATGGTGCAACCATTGGAGGAGGAGGCAGCAGTACCACCTGAGGAGGAGGACCAGAAGGAGGAGGTGCAGGAGCACGATGCACAGGAGAAGGACCAGGAGGAGGAGACACAGGAGAAGGACCAGGAGGAGACGCTGCAGGAGCATGATGCACAGGAGCACGATGCACAGGAGAAGGACCAGGAGGAGGAGACACAGGAGAAGGACCAGGAGGAGGCGCTGCAGGAGCACGATGTGGGTCAGCTGCCATGCAGGAGGCGGCATTGCCATCCGGACTCTGCAAGGGAAGTCCTAAACCATCTCATTGCTGCTCATTTCCGCTGAGTTCCTGCGCACTTTACCCTTCATCTCTGCATCTCCATGGGCAAACCAATGAGCCCTTTCACACAGCATTTCCCTAAGTGAAATGAGAGATCTGCACATATATTGAGACACAAAATAAAGATTTATTACACCACAAATAATGGATGCGCAAAACATACACATTATCGGTTGTCACCCTTGTTCAGTTCCTTATAACCCCTCTTACGCATACCTATTCTGGAACTACGCCGCAGAGTATCCCCTGTGGCGACATCATGGCTCTGGGAAGGCTGCTGTGTTTCAGGTGTAGAAGCTACAGATGTCCTTCTAGGACGCCCCCGACTAGCTCTGGCCCTGGAAGGGTCGGCTGAAGACTGGGCTGCATTCCCCTTGGCGCCTTCAGTTGGACTTGGCTGGGCGATTCCATGCTTGGCAGCAATGGCGGAGTGGCAGGTCTCGGCTCAGGACTGCTGTGATCCTGAGAGAGCACATCAGGATCCTGGTCCGAGGAGCCTGCGCCACTCCCCCGGGGGCAGCACCTCACCATCCCCACCAATCTGCTGGAGCTCAGGCCGATGGGGTGGCCCGGTGGGCCCAGCCACAATGGCAGCAGTCAGATCTCGCGTAGCATCCAGCTGAGGCTGCATCAGAGCAGACACAGTCTCGATGCCACCAGAGACGACAGCAGTAAGATGCTCCGTAGTCTGTTGCCCAGAACGCATGAGAGCATTCTGAGCTTCCAGGGCAGTGGCCATCCTCTCCAAAGCAACACTCACATTTTGGTTCCTTTGTGCCCGTGTTGTAATGGCAGCTGCCACATCACCCACGACACGTGCATCACAGCTGGATCCGCGCGGTTACTCTGGAAGTCCACCATTGTCTGCACACTGGCAATGATGGTCCCCATGCTGTGCTCAGGGATGTCCACAATGCGGGAGGCGGACTCCTCCATGCTCGTGACCACTTGTAACAGGCTCTCGGGCACCTTGCCATTGTCCCCAACATCTGGGAATGTATGGCCTCTACCCGTCTTTCATAAGCCCCAATATCGATGGACTCGTCTGAGTTCTCTGCAGCAGAACTCATGTGCGAACTCGCCCCCAGTGAGATGGTACCCGAGGTTGTCTTTGCCCTTGACCATGCTGCAGCCCGCTAGGCCCTGGTGCATCACCCCTCTGCTAATTCTAAGTGTCCCGACTGCATAATCCCAGTATCTGAGCTGGTGCGTGCAAGTGTACGAAGTAGTGACACGGTGCGGCCAGCAGTGTCCCCCTCTTCCTCGCCCTCATCGGACATGATGGCAATATCTGCCATGGGCTCAAGGGTCTCGTCCGGACGTTGGCTCCCACCCACCTCAAGGGTCTCGGTCTCAGTGTGGCTCACACTCGGGATCTCATCTGCAATCATAAATGGCACAATGGGTTCCGTCAGGGTGAGGTATGGCATTGCACCATGCAGCAAGCAACTTGAACACAATCATAAGCAATTGCGTGGTGGGCGCTTGGATTTTCGGGGAGGGATGGCATGAAAAGAAGGTCTTCACTTACCAATGCTGCCCCTCGTGGGATCTACACAACCGGTGCCCACAGGGAAGACAACATGTGGGCCTAGTAGCAGCTGCACCCTCTCTACTATGTCACTCAGCTGCTGGATATCGGCCTCGCTCCCACCAGTCCTCTGTTGCTCCAAATGGTTGTGAGATACCTTGGCCTGCAATGCAAAGAAGGGTTGCTGAGTGTCATGAGGCCTCGGCAATGAGTGCAAGTGTGGGTCCATTACATGCAGCTGTAACTCTGACATAAAACGGAGCCTCCTTTGCGATTATGCACACACACACATACACACCAATCAAATGGGGGGTGGGAGGGGGCGGGGGGGAGGAGAGATCATGGGGAGGGAGGGTCCAATCCCGGTAGGGGTGTGGGGATCCTGGATTGCTTCACAGCCAGTGTTGTCACTGTTCTATGTCGGAAAATAAAAATGTATGGCATTTTAAAATGTTAAAGCCAGTTAGAGGTAGTGCACATGGTAATATAGTATAAACACTTAGAGATCAACTTTA
This sequence comes from Pristiophorus japonicus, assembly GCF_044704955.1. NCBI lineage: Eukaryota > Metazoa > Chordata > Chondrichthyes > Pristiophoridae > Pristiophorus > Pristiophorus japonicus. The sequence goes on along the minus strand of NC_091989.1, from coordinate 16,907,832 downwards.
CCACTGGGAATTCCTACCCTTGGCAATCACATGTGTCAACTGTGGTGGTCGGGAGAGGAGATGATGGTCGGGAGGGTGCCGGGGGGGATACAGATGGTGATCCGGGAGGGGGTGGGCTGGAGATGGTGGTCAAGGAGGTCCGATGGTGGAGGCAGGGAGCAGACAGATCACCAAGGGTGGGGTGGGGGTGATTAGTGGGTAGCTTGTTGCTCCTGCAACTCCTGCTCCTCCAAGCCCACCAGTGGTGCTATAAAGGTACTTACCTTGCCTTGTCCCGCCTTCATTAAAACCGGAAATGGGCGGGTCTGACATAGGTTGGGTTCCTGTTTCAGTTTTTTAAAATTTTAACCTCTGACCTGACCCCAACCCACCTGTATTTTGGGAGTTAAGATTCAACCCTTACAGTCTAATTGACTTCAACATCATAGGCAGTCCCTCAGAATCAAGGAAGACTTGCTTCCACTCGAAAAATGAGTCCTTAGGTGGTTGAACAGTCCAATACGAGAGCCACAGTCCCTGTCACAGGTGGGACAGATAGTTGTTGAGGGAAGGGGTGGATGGGACTGGTTTGCCGCACGCTCTTTCCGCTGCCTGCACTTGTTTTTTGCATGCTCTCGGCGATGAGACTCGAGGTGCTCGGCGCCCTCCCGGATGCACTTCCTCCACTTAGGGTGGTCTTTGGCCAGGAACTCCCAGGTGCCAACATGGGTATATTAACAGCAATTAGATCATGTGGCCTTCAAAGGAACTAGGTCCATCTTAGCAGCAGATTGTGCGTTGCATGGTGTAATATGCCTATTTTTCTAAAAAAATTAGCGCAAAAATTCCTGTAACCAGTCAGGTACAGAAAGAGAAATAAAGAGAGGGAAAGATTGGATTAAGAGAGAGAAAAAAGTGAAAGAAAAAGTTAAAGAATGAATTTGAATCTTTTTTTAAAAACAATATTTTTAAAGCCTGAAGGAATGAGAATCCACACTTGTAATAGTTAATTTTTCAGTGCCAGGGCCGTTGATTGGCAGTAATTAACACTCACCAACTAGTTAAAAGTGTACTCAGATTTCAAATGACTTGACCTAGCAGTGCTGTAGTTTCTGTGGCGAAGTTATTTCACAATGACCGTACAAATACAGGAACTTCACGCTATACTGTAGGACAGAGTATAAATCAAGAAATAATAGAGGCTTGTAAGAAAGGTACAGCAATAATCATGAGCGAAAGGACAAGGATGGATCAGGAATAAAAGTCTCAATTTGGGGAAAAGCTAATTTTGCTAAGTTAAGGAGTGATTTGGCCACAGTGGACTGGAAACAACTACTTGTGGGTAAATCAGTGTCTGAACAATGGGAGGCATTCAAGGAGGAGATCCAGAAGATTCAGGCCAAACATGTGCCCTTAAAGAAAAAAGGGAATAATAATTGTAGAGCCCCCTGAATGTCTAGGGACTTACAGGGGACAATAAAGAAAAAAAGGGACGCTTATGTCATATATCAATGGCTAAATACTATTGAATCTTTAGAGGAATATAGAAAGTAAAGAGGCAAAATTAAAAAGGATATTAGGAATGCTGAGAGAGCACGAAAAATTCTTGGCCAGTAAAATTAAGGAAAACCCGAAGATGTTCTATAAATATATTAAGAGTAAGAGGGTAACTAAAAAAAGGGTAGGGCCTATTAGAGACCATGAGGGTAATCTTTGTGTGGAGGCGGAAGATGTTGGTAAAGTTCTTAACGAACACTTTGCATCTGTTTTCACAAAGGAAAGAGGCAATGCAGATACTGCTATCGAGGAGGAGTGTGATATTCTGGATGAAATAAATATAGTGAGAGAGGAATTATTCAGCGGTTTAGCAGCTTTGAAAGTAGGTAAGTCCCCAGGCCCGGATGAAATGCATCCCAGGCTGTTGAGCGAAGTAAAAGAGGCCTTGACCATCATTTTCCAGTCCTCTTTGGATTTGGGCATGGTGCCGGAGGAGTGGAGGACTGCTAATGTTGTACCCTTGTTTAAGAAGGGAGAAAGGGATAGGCCGAGTAATTACACGCCTGTCAGCCTAACCTCAGTGGTGGGAAAATTATTGGAAAAAATCCTGAAAGACAGGATAAATCTACATTTGGAAAGGCAAGGATTAATTAGGAACAGTCAGCACAGATTTGTTAAGGGAAGATCATGTTTGACTAACCTGATTTAATTTTTTGAGGAGGTAACCAAGAGGGTCGATGAGGGTAATTCATACGATGTAGTGTATATGGACTTTAGCAAGGCTTTTGATAAAGTCCCACATGGTAGACTGGTCACAAAGATTAAAGCCCATGGGATCTAGGGCAAAGTGCCAAGTTGGTAGGCCACTTAATAGTGCAGATGAACAAAGGGACCTTGGAGTGCTTGTCCACAGATCCCTGAAAGTAGCAGGCCAAGTGGATAAAGTGGTTAAGAAGGCATGTGGAATGCTTGACTTTATTTATGGGGCATAGAATATAAGAGCAAGGAGGTTATGCTTAAATTGTATAATACTCTGGTTAGACCACAGTTGGAGTACTGCATGCAGTTCTGGTCACCGTATTATAGGAAGGACGTGATTGCACTCGAGAGGGTGCAGAGGAGATTTACTAGGATGCTGCCTGGAATGGAGAATCTTAGTTATGAGGACAGATTGAATAGGCTGGTTTTGTTCTCATTGGAAGGTTGAGAGAAGATCTCATTGAGGTGTACAAAATATTGAGGGGCCTGGATATAGTGGGTAGTAAGGGCTTATTTCTATTGGTGGAGGGGTCTATTACGAGGGGGCATAGTTTTAAGGTGGTTGGTGGGGGGCTTCTTTATGCAGAGGGTTGTGGAAATCTGGAAATCGTTGCCTGGAAGAGTGGTGGATGCAGAAACCTTCACCATTTTTAAGAGATGGTTGGATGGACACTTAAAGTGCCTGCAGGGTTACGGACCTAGAGCTTGTAATTGGGATTAGACTGGATAACCTTTTGTTGGCTGGCGCAGATATAATGCAGGGAATAGAATACGGCCAGGGTGATCTCCTGGACTAGTTTCGATCGCCTGGATGGGTCGGAGAGGAATTTTCCCAGATTTTTTCCCCCGGGTTTTTATCTGGTTTTTGCCTCTCCCAGGAGATCACATGGCTCCAGTTGGGGTGGAGTGTGGAATGTTTCAATGTAAGGAGTGTTGCAGTTGTGTGGGGCAGACTGGTTGGGCTGGGTGCTCTTTGCCTTTCTGCCATTGTTCATTGTTCATAGGTTTATATATAACCTTCAGGGCTGCTGACTGAGGGCCATGCGGCTCTTTGTCGGCCGGCGCGGATACCATGGGCCGAAATGGCCTCCTTCTGCGTTGTAAATTTCTATATTTCTATATTTTTATAAGCAGTGGCAGACATTTAAGGAGATATTTCATAACTCACAGCAAAGATATATTCTAGTGAAAAAGAAAGACACTAAGAGAAGGATGAACCATCCGTGGCTAACTAAGGAAATAAAGGATGGTATCAAATTGAAAACAAAGGCATACAATGTTGCGAAGATTAGTGGAAGGCCAGAGGATTGGGAATTTTTTTTAAACCAGCAAAGAACAACTAAAAAAATAATGAGAGAGAAGATAGATTATGAGAGTAAACTAGCAAGAAATATAAAAACAAATAGTAAGAGTTTCTACAGGTACATAAAAAGGAACAGAATAACGAAAATAAAGGTTGGTCCCTTGGAGGATGTGGCTGGGGAATTAATAATGGGAAACAGGGAAATGGCAGAGTCTTTGAACAAATATTTTGTATTGGTCTTTACAATAGAAGGCACTAAAAGCATCCCAATAATTGATAATCAAGGGGTAATTGGAAGGGGGGCACGTAAAACAATCACTATCACTAGAGAAAACGTGCGAGGCAAACTAATGGGACAATGGGCTCAATTTTGGCCAGGAGTTGCTCCATTTTTTTTTGGAGTAACTTAGTTTTTCCGGCGTAACTTAAAAATCCCCATTATCCCCAATCAATTTGCACCAGCGTAACTGAGTTAGTTACGATTTTTTTAGGTAGTATTTTTTTCTCAAAAGGGGGCGTTACCAGCCACCTACGCCAGTTCTGCCCATTGAGACAACTTTGGCCAGCGAATAGTTACTCCATTTATATGTAGGCCATTTCAGAAAACCCTTGCAGAGAGTTAAAGAAATTGGCGCAGGTAGGTACATCGGAAGCTATTCGGCCTGGGCTATGGGTGGGCAGGAGAATTGATAGAAATCACCGGCACGTAGGAGCACTATCAATTCTCCTGCCCACCCCTAGCCCAACAAAGGAGGCAGAATAAATGCAGAGAACTTTACCTGAAGGAGCCCAGCAACACAGGGAGGAAGAACATCGCCATGCTCTGAAACTGAGAGAGACCTGCTGTTGTTGCGGACTTGCAGCGCTACTGCTCATGCGCGAACATCACCAGCAGACTCCACTGTGCACGTGCAGACGTCCCGACACATTTTCCAGCGCAGAACGCTGGCTCCACGCCCGACTCGACTGGCCACGCTGTGCGACTGCAGTGAAGAGGTCGGACAGCGGCCAAAGTGGCAACAAAATTTTTCGCCGCACCTCGGAACGTTGATAAGCGGTGCAACTCCGGTGAGTGTGAAGAAAAATGGGCTCAGCCAAAATTGAGGCCTAAAGGTGGACAAGACCCCTGGACCTGATGGCCTGTATCCTAGGGTCTTAAAAGAAGTGGCTGCAGAGATAGTGGATGCATTGGTTGTAATCTACCAAAATTCCCTGGATTCTGGAGAAGTCCCAGTGGATTGGAAAACCGCAAATATAACGCCCCTATTTAAGAAAGGAGGGAGACAGAAAGCTGGAAACTATAGACCAGTTAGCCTAACATCTGTCATTAGGAAAATGCTGGAGTCCATTATTAAAGAAGTAGTAGCAGGACATTTAGAAAATCATAATACATTCAAGCAATCAGCATGGTTTTATGACAGGGAAATCATGTTTGACAAATTTGCTGAAGTTCTTTGAGGATGTAACGAGCAGGGTGGATAAAGTGGAACCAGGAGATGTCGTGTATTTGAATTTCCAAAAGGCATTCAATAAGGTGCCAGATAAAAGGTTACTGCACAAGATAAGATCTCACGAGATTGGGGGTAATATATTAGAATGGATAGAGGATAGGCTAACTAACAGAAAACAGAGAGTCGGGATAAATGGGTCATTTTTAGGTTGGCAAACTGTAACAAGTGAAGTGTCGCAGGGATCAGTGCTGGGGCCTCAACTATTTACAATCTATGTTAATGACTTGGATGAAGAGACCGAGTGTAATGTAGCCAAATTTGCTGATGATACAAAGATAGGTGGGAAAGCAAGTCGTGAGGAGGATGCAAAGAATCTGCAAAGCGATATAGACAGGCTAAGTGAGTGGGCAAAAATTTGGCAGATGGAGTATAATGTGGGAAAATGTGAGGTTATCCACTTTGGTATGAAAAATAAAAAAGCAAATTATTATTTAAATGGGGAGAGATTACAAAATGCTACGGTACAGAGGGTCCTTGTACATGAAACACATAAAGTTAGCATGCAGGTACAGCAAGTATTTAGAAAGCAAATGGAATGTTGGCCTTTATTGCAAGGGTTGGAGTATAAAGGTATGGAAGTCCTGCTACAACGGTGAGACTGCACCTGGAGTATTGCGTACAGTTTTGGTCTCCTTATTTAAGGAGGGATATACTTGCATTGGAAGCAGTTCAGAAAAGGTTCACTAGGTTCATCCCTGAGATGAAGGGGTTGTCTTATGAAGAAAGGTTGAGCCTATACTCATTGCAGTTTAGAAGAATGAAAGGTGATCTTATTGAAACATATAAGATTCTGAGGGGCCTTGAAAGGGTAGATGCAGAGAGGATATTTCTCCTCGTGGGGGAATCTAGAACTAGGGGGCATAGTTGCAGAATAAGGGGTCGCCCAGTTAAAATGGAAATGAGGAGGAATTTCTTCTCTCAGAGGGTCGTCAATCTGTGGAATTCTCTGTCCCAGAGAACTGTGCAGTCTGGGTCATTGAATATACTTAAGGTGGAGCTAGACAGATTTTTGAATGGGTTATGGGGAGCGGGCAGGGAAGTGGAGTTGAGGCCAAGATCAGATCAGCCATGATTTTATTGAATGACGGAGCAGGGTCGAGGGACCAAATGGCCTACTCCTGCTCCTATTTCTTATGTTCTTATATTGACTTCAGGATATCCCAAAGCACTTTACAACCAATTAAGTACCTTCTGAAGTGCAGTCACTGTTGTAATGTAGGAACCGTGGCTGCCAATTTGCACACAGCAAGGTCCAACAAACAGCAATGTGATAATAACCAGATAATCTACGACCATAGACACACTCCTGGAGCTCTCCTGTGAACACTGACACGCACCTGGACAATGTTCCCTCGAATTTTGTTTTGGTCCGCATGGTCACTTTAACAGGCTTCGCGGGCCATTCAAAATTCCCCACATACATATTGTTTCTATTTAACTGCCAGCTCACCGGCTACACGGAACCCGCAAAGCGCGTGACCACACAGTTTGAAGGGAACGTTATTCCCCGGGCTCTCCTGTGACCATTGAAACTGCCGGGGACCTCGTGTGACCATTGACACAGTGGCGGAGACCTCCTGTGACCATTGACACACATCCTGGGCTCTTCTGTGACCATTGACACACTCCTGGCGCTCTCCTGTAACCATTGACATACTGCGGGGACCTCCTGTGACCATTGACACACATCCTGGGCTCCTCTGTGACCATTGACACACTCCTGGGGACCTCCTGTGACCATTAACACACTCCCAGGGACCTCCTGTGACCATTGACACACTCCCAGGGACCTCCTGTGACCATTGACACACTTCCGGGGACCTCCTGTGACCATTGACACACTCCCGTGGACGCCCTGCGACCATTGACACACTCCCGGGGTCCTCCTGTGAATATTGACACACTCCCGGGGCTCTCCTGTGACCATTGACACACTCCTGAGGATACCCTTTAAACATTGACACGCTTCTGGAGACCTCTTTCAAAACTGACACACTTCTGGAGAGTCCCTGCAAATATTGACTCGACCAGTGACCTCCTGCACACATTGATGCACTCCTGGGGATACCCTTCAAACATTGATACACACATGGGGATACCCTTCAAACATTGATACACTCCTGGGGATACCCTTCAAACACTGACACACTGATGGGGATACCCTTCAAACATTAATACACTCCTGGAGACACCCTTCAAACATTGACACACTCATGGGGACCTCCTGCAATTATTGACACATGCTGTGCTCTAACGTTTGAATAGCAGCAACAGCTGTCAAAAGGGAGTAGTGGTATTACTGCAGCAAACATTGCTTTAGTAGCTTAGTGTGACAGAAACAGCCCGCTAGTACATCAACAAATGCAGAAAAGAAAGGAAATTCATAATTCCTGAGACATTCTTCAGATGGAGATAAATCAGACGAGCATTCATCACAACCACCCCACTAACCCCAGTTCCTGTGGACCTCAGCTTGTCTTCAAGGGTAAATAAACACCAGAAAGAGCAAAATTAAACCGAGCGAGGACCTCTGTGGGTCGGGAACTGTCAGTGATGGCACTTGTTTATAGAATTGAGTCACTATCTGTCAGGAAAAAAGTGCTTCTCAGGTCAAAGAGCAAACCAGGACACTTGCCTGAAGGCAGATACAACAGGTTGGCAGGGCTGTGATTTGGGTTACAGCTTTAGACTGTACTGTGTACAGTTCTGGTCTCCTTTTCTAAGGGAGGATATACTTGCCTTACACAGAGTGCTGCAAAGGTTCACTAGATTGGATCCTGGGATAAGGGGAATGCCCTATGAGGAGAGATTGAGTAGACTAGGCCTGTATTCCCTACAGTTTAGAAAAATGAGAGGCGATCTAATTGAAACATATAACATTCTTAAGGGGCTTGACAGGGTAGATGCTGGGAGGATGAGTTCCTTGGCTGGGGAATCTAGAACATAGGATCACAGTCTCAAAATAAGGAGTCGGCCAATTAGGACTGAGATGAGAAGAAATTTCTTCACTCAAAGGGTGGTGAATCTTTGATAACCAGGGGGCAGTGTTTTGTGATGGAGGCAGGTTGGTAGAGGACCTTTACGGATGTTAATCCGTAAGATAAAGGACCTCTTCTAACCTGCCCTCGCCACACAACACTGCCTCCTGGTTATCAAAATCCATGACAAGACCTTGGATAACTTTCCATAGTTTAGGAGCCCGCTGTCAACAAGGGCAGTCATCGACGATGAGGTCCAATACGGCCTTCAGTGTGCCAGTGCAGCCTTCGGTCGCCTGAGGAAGAGAGTGTGTGAAGAACAGGACCTCAAACCTGACACCAAGCTCATGGTCTATAGAGCAGCGGTGATACCCACCCTCCTGTATGGCTCAGAGACATGGACTATATACAGAAGGCACCTCAAAGCACTGGAGAAGTACCACCAATGCTGCTTCCATTCGCAGTATAGATGCACCAATGTCAATGTTCTTGCTCAGGCCAACATCCCCAGCATCGAAGCATTGACCATGCTCGATCAGCTCTGCTGGATGGGCCACATCGTCTGCATACCCGATACTAGACTCCCAAACAAACGCTCTACTTGGAGCTCCGTCACGGCACGTGAGCCCCAGGTGGGTGGAGGAAACGTTTCAAGGACACCCTCAAAGCCTCCTTGAAAAAGTGCAACATCCCCACTGACACCTGGAATCCCTAGCTCAAGATCGTTCAAAGTGAAGGAAAAGCATCCGGGAAGGCTCTGAACACCGAGTCTCTTCACCGAGAACAAGCTAAAGCCAAGCGTCGACAGCAGCAGGAACGCACGGCAACCCAGGCACCCCACCCATCCGTTCCTTCAACCACAGTCTGCCCCACCTGTGAGAGAGACTGCAGAGCATGAATTGGACTCTTCAGTGACTTGAGAATTCATTTTTAGTGTGGAAGCAAGTCATCCCTTGCAGTCAGAATCAGGTGAATTTATAATGGGGAACAAAGAAATGGCAGACCAATTGAACAAATACTTTGGTTCTGTCTTCACTAAAGAAGACACAAATAACCTTCCGGAAATACTAGGGGACTGAGGGTCTAGGGAGAAGGAGGAACTGAAGGAAATCCTTATTAGTCAGGAAATTGTGTTAGGGAAATTGATGGGATTGAAGGCCGATAAATCCCCAGGGCCTGATAGTCTGCATCGCAGAGTTCTTAAGGAAGTGGCCCTAGAAATAGGAATGTTAGAAATTTTCCAACATTCTATAGACTCTGGATCAGTTGCTATGAATTGAAGGGTAGCTAATGTAACACCACTTTTTAAAAAAGGAGGGAGAGAGAAAATGGGGAATTATGGACTGGTTAGCCTGACATCGGTAGTGGGAAAATGTTGGAATCAATTATTAAAGATGAAATAGCAGCGCATTTGGAAAGCAGTGACAGGATCGGTCCAAGTCAGCATAGATTTATGAAAGGGAAATCATGCTTGACAAATCTTCTAGAATTTTTTGAGGATGTAATTAGTAGAGTGGACAAGGGAGAACCAGTGGATGTGGTGTTTTTGGACTTTCAAAAGGCTTTTGACAAGGTCCCACACAAGAGATTAGTATGCAAAATTAAAGCACATCGTATTGGGGGTAATGTATTGATGTGGATAGAGAACTGGTTGGCAGACAGGAAGCAGAGAGTAGGAATAAACAATTCCTTTTCAGCAGGCAGTGACTAGTGGGGTATCGCAAGGTTCAGTGCTGAGACCCCAGCTATTTACAATATACATTAATGATTTAGACAAAGGAATTGAATGTAATATCTCCAAGTTTGCAGATGACACGAAGCTGGGTGGCAGTGTGAGCTGTGAGGAGGATGCTAAGAGGCTGCAGGGTGACTTGGGCAGGTTAGGTGAGTGGGCAAATGCTTGGCAGATGCAGTATAATGTGGATAAATGTGAGGTTATCCACTTTGGTGGCAAAAACACGAAGGCAGAATATTACCTGAATGGTGACAGATTGGGAAAAGGGAGGTGCAATGAGATCTGGGTGTCATGGTACATCAGTCATTGAAAGTTGGCATGCAGGTACAGCAGGCAGTGAAGAAAGCAAATGGCATAGAAACATAGAAACATAGAAAATAGGTGCAGGAGTAGGCCATTCGGCCCTTCTAGCCTGCACCGCCATTCAATGAGTTCATGGCTGAACATTCAACTTCAGTACCCCATTCCTGCTTTCTCGCCATACCCCTTGATCCCCCTAGTAGTAAGGACCTCATCTAACTCCTTTTTGAATATATTTAGTGAATTGGCCTCAACAACTTTCTGTGGTAGAGAATTCCACAGGTTCACCACTCTCTGGGTGAAGAAGTTCCTCCGCATCTCGGTCCTAAATGGCTTATCCCTTATCCTTAGACTGTGACCTCTGGTTCTGGACTTCCCCAACATTGGGAACATTCTTCCTGCATCCAACCTGTCTAACCCTGTCAGAATTTTAAATGTTTCTATGAGGTCCCCTCTCATTCTTCTGAACTCCAGTGAATACAAGCCCAGTTGATCCAGTCTTTCTTGATAGGTCAGTCCCGCCATCCCGAGAATCAGTCTGGTGAACCTTCGCTGCACTCCCTCAATAGCAAGAATGTCCTTCCTCAGGTTAGGAAACCAAAACTGTACACAATACTCCAGGTGTGGCCTCACCAATGCCCTGTACAACTGTAGCAACACCTCCCTGCCCCTGTACTCAAATCCCCTTGCTATGAAGGCCAACATGCCATTTGCTTTCTTAACCGCCTGCTGCACCTGCATGCCAACCTTCAATGACTGATGTACCACGACACCCAGGTCTCTTTGCACCTCCCCTTTTCCTAATCTGTCACCATTCAGATAATAGTCTGTCTCTCTGTTTTTACCACCAAAGTGGATAACCTCACATTTATCCACATTGTACTTCATCTGCCTTGCATTTGCCCACTCACCTAACCTATCCAAGTCGCTCTGCAGCCTCACAGCATCCTCCTCGCAGCTCACACTGCCACCCAACTTAGTGTCATCCGCAAATTTGGAGATACTACATTTAATCCCCTCATCTAAATCATTAATGTACAGTGTAAACAGCTGGGGCCCCAGCACAGAACCTTGCGGTACCCCACTAGTCACTGCCTGCCATTCTGAAAAGTACCCATTTACTCTTTGCTTCCTGTCTGACAACAAGTTCTCAATCCATGTCAGCACACTACCCCCAATCCCATGTGCTCTAACTTTGCACATCAATCTCTTGTGTGGGACCTTGTCGAACGCCTTCTGAAAGTCCAAATATACCACATCAACTGGTTCTCCTTTGTCCACTTTACTGGAAACATCCTCAAAAAATTCCAGAAGATTTGTCAAGCATGATTTCCCTTTCACAAATCCATGCTGACTTGGACCTATCATGTCACTGCTTTCCAAATGCACTGCTATGACATCCTTAATAATTGATTCCATCATTTTACCCACTACCGATGTCAGGCTGACCGGTCTATAATTCCCTGTTTTCTCTCTCCCTCCTTTTTTAAAAAGTGGGGTTACATTGGCTACCCTCCACTCTATAGGAACTGATCCAGAGTCAATGGAATGTTGGAAAATGACTGTCAATGCATCCACTATTTCCAAGGCCACCTCCTTAAGTACTCTGGGATGCAGTCCATCAGGCCCTGGGGATTTATCGGCCTTCAATCCCATCAATTTCCCCAACACAATTTCCCGGCTAATAAGGATTTCCCTCAGTTCCTCCTCCTTACTAGACCCCCCGACCCCTTTTATAACCGGAAGGTTGTTTGTGTCCTCCTTTGTGAATACCGAACCAAAGTACTTGTTCAATTGGTCCGCCATTTCTTTGTTCCCCGTTATGACTTCCCCTGATTCTGACTGCAGGGGACCGACGTTTGTCTTTACTAACCTTTTTCTCTTTACATATCTATAGAAGGTTTTGCAATCCGTCTTAATGTTCCCTGCAAGCTTCTTCTCATACTCCATTTTCCCTGCCCTAATCAAATCCTTTGTCCTCCTCTGCTGAGTTCATAGCGAGAGGATTTGAGTATAGGAGCAGCAAGGTCTTACTGCAGTTGTACAGGGCCTTGGTGAGGCCACACCTTGAATATTGTGTACAGTTTTGTTCCCCTAATCTGAGGAAGGACATTCTTGCTATTGAGGGAGTGCAGCGAAGGTTCACCAGACTGATTCCCGGGATGGCAGGACTAACATATGAAGAAAGACTGGACCGACTAGGCTTATATTCACTGGAATTTAGAAGAATGAGGGGAGATCTCAGACGGGATTGGACAGGTTAGATGCAGGAAGAATGTTCCCGATGTTGGGGATGTCCAGAACCAGGGGTCACAGTCTAAGGATAAGGGGTAAGCCATTTAGGACCAAGATGAGGAGAAACTTCTTCACTCAGAGAATTGTGAACCTGTGGAATTCTTTACCTCAGAAAGTTGTTGAGGCCAGTTCGTTAGATATATTCAAAAGGGAGTTAGATGTGGTCCTTACGGCTAAAGGGATCAAGGAGTATGGAGAGAAAGCAGGAATGGGGTACTGAAGTTGCATAGAAACATAGAAAATAGGTGCAGGAGTAGGCCATTCGGTCCTTTGAGCCTGCATCACCATTCAATAAGATCATGGCTGATCATCACCTCAGTACCCCTTTCCTGCTATAGAAACATAGAAAATAGGTGCATGATCAGCCATGATCATATTGAACGGCGGTGCAGGCTCGAAGGACCGAATGGCCTACTCCTGCACTTATTTTCTATGTTTCTATGTTTCTATCCTCGACTCCGACGGACTGCCTAAGAAGAGAAGAAGAAGATGAATCTTTGGAATTCTATACCCAGAGGCCTGTGGATGCTCAGTCATTGAGTATGTTCAAGACAGACGTCGATACATTTTTGGGAACTATGGGAACTAAGGGATATGGGGATAGTGCGGGAAGGTGGATTTGAGGTGGAAGATCAGCCATAATCTTGAATAGTGGAGCAGGCTCGAGGGGCAAAATGGCCCGCTCCAGCTCCTATTTCTTATGTTCTGAAAGCAATAGGCATGGATTGATCCTCGAAGGCCTCCAGAGCAATGTTCCCTGTAATTTTTTTTATAGTGCACGGCCCCATTAAGGGGGTGAGTGGCCCATTCACAGTTTCGCGCACGAAACGTAACATAGAAAAGGCCAGTCCTGGGCTGCGCAGGACCAACAGAAAGCTGTGGCCACGCAGCTGAGAAGGAGCCTTGCTCCACAGGTAACGGTGTGGGAGCGGGAAGGGGGCATGAGCGAGGATTTGTTTTACATAGGATCACATAGAATTTACAGTGGTCTGTGCCAGTGTTTACATTCCAAACGAGCCTCCTTCCACATATTGTGTGCACAGCGAAATCACACAACAACATTAAGATGAGTGACTCGTGTAATATATATGGGTAGAAAAAAATGAAGGTCAGAGACACAATGAGTTGTTGGTTGATGTGCTTGCTTTATTCGGCCAGAGTGAACTGAGCATGCTCATACAAAACCATGTGACAAACCATGTGATAATACATTACTATAAAAGCAAAATACCGCGGATGCTGGAATCTGAAATAAAAACAGAGAATGCTGGAAATCTCAGCGGGTCAGGCAGCATCTGTGGAAAGAAAAACAGAGTTAACGTTTCGGGTTGACGGCCCTTCGTCCGAACTGCCGAATGTTCGAAAAGAACACATTGTTAAGCTCTGAAAGGGGGAGGGAAAGAAGGAACAAAAGGGAAGGTCTGTGATAGGGTGGAAGGCAGGAGAGATTAGAGAGGCAAAAGGGACGATGGGCCGAATTGAAATGGTAATGACAGAAGTTAGAAAAAGATTAATACATTACGACTGGTGAATTTTGCTTTTGGTGGTGTTGATTGAGGGGCGAATGTTGGTCAGATCACCGGGAAAACTCTTCTTTGAATAGTGTCATGGGGTCTTTGACATCCACTTCAGTCACTAGAACAGGGAGACAGAGCTTGGTCTCATCCGAAGAATGGCGCCTCCGACAATATAGTACTAGGTTATGCGCTGAAGTTCTATGGACCTATGGCTCCCAGAGCTCTCAGCCACTGGAGGCTTTCCTCGCCTCATGTCTGGGTCTGTTGTAGACCAATTGATAGAGATTGATTGCCACAGTTACCGAACAGCTCCATTATCATTGTATTGTGCGACTGCCAGGATGGTAGAAGGCAAACTGGATGCACAGTGTTTTTTTTGTCGTCTAGCAGTTCCTATGGTTCTGAATGGGGCTTGAAGCCACAAGCTTCTGATTCAGACAAGAATATCACCAACTGAGCCACATCACAGAAAAGCTGCAATCAGCAACACTGTGGTATATGCGACAGCCTAACTGAGTGCAAGGTGGAAGTAAGGTGCAATGGTTTTCACAAAGCACTTGGAGGATGAATGGTTCTTCACAGGGACGATGATATTCCCTATTTCATCATAACAGTAACCAGCCTGAAATGCAAAAGAAAGAACAGGCACTTTTCACTCATATCGAGCCTTTGTACATCTCTCAGAAACATCTCACGGGCCTTCATGTACAGTGAATCACCGAGAGCCAAGAACTGAAATGAGACACATCAAAATGATGGAGGTTACCTGAGAAAATAGACTGCGTTCCTGCTACAGCACACTTGCATTGGCAAGATAAAATGACATTGTAAAAGCAGTTTCAGAGGCTGTTCATCATTCTGCATATGCATTAAAAGATATGAAACTTCTCACTGTGGTTTCATTTTATAGGTTTACGAATTATGATCGTTTTCTGAGATACTTTATAGGTACATTATCTATAACTTCTTAGTAAAACTTACTCAGACGACAGACAGGCTCTGCCTTCACGAAAAGAGGGACAGGAAGAAAAGTTAATGGAATGTTGTTCAATTTCTCCAGCAAAACATGTCCATCAACCTGTGAGATTACCGTTTACAGGCCGTGTGAGAAAGCACGTGCTTTAATGCCTGCACTATGGGCCAGCCAATGGAGAGGCAGGGCTGAGCATAATTGGCACCATCCATTCACAGCATCGAGCAGTCATTTAATCCTCTGCCATTGAGCACGGGGTCCCAGTGCAGATGCTTAACCTAACGCTTTTCATGGATGAGAACGGGTCACCAGTCTGGCCAACACACGACTCCAGTCCCCCACTCGAAGCTCCATCAATTATGAATATATTCCGTTTTTTTGCAGTGAAGATGGTTTCATAGGAACGTGGGAACAGGAGTAGGCCATTTAACCCCTCGTGCCTGTTACCGAATCACAGAATCATACAATGGTTACAGCACGGAAGAAGGCCATTCGGCCCGTCGAGCCAGTACCGACTCTCAGCTAGTCCCACTCCCCTGCCCTTTCCTCATAGCCCTGCAACTCTGTTTCCTTCAGATGCTTATCCAACTCCCCCTGAAAGATAAATCTGAGTCTGCCTCCACCACCCTTTCAGACAGCGCATTCCAGATCTTAACCACTCGCTGCGTAAAAAAAGTTTTTTCTTATGTTGTCTTTGGTTCTTTTGCCAATCACCTTAAATCTGTGTCCTCTGGTTCTCGACCCTTCTGCCAATGGGAACAGATTCTATCTACTCTGTCCCGATCTCTCATGACTTTGAACACCTCTATCAAATCTCTTCTCAAACTTCTCTGCTCCCAGGAGAACAATCCAAGCTTCTCCAATCTATCAATGTAACTGAAGTCCCTCATTTCTGGAATCATTCTCATAATTTTTTCTGCACCCATTCCAAGGCCTTCACATCCTTCCTAAAGCATGGTGCCCAGAATTGGACACAATCCTCCAGTTTAGGGCGAAGCAGTGTTTTATAAAGGTTAATCATAATTTCCATACTTTTGAACTTTATACCTCGATTCTTGAAGCCCAGGATCCCGTATGCCTTTTTAACTGCTTTCTCAACCTGCCCTGCCATCTTCAACGATTTATGCTCACTTGCCCACATGTATCTCTGTTCATGCATCCCCTTCAGGGTTGTACCCTTTAGTTTATATGTCCACTCATCATTCTTGCTACAAACATGCATCACTTCACACTTTTCTGCATTAAATTTCATCTGCCACATGCCCACCCATTTCACTAGCCTGTCTATGTCTTCCTGAAGCCGATCACTCTCCTCCTCATTGTTCACTATACTTCCAAGTTTTGTGTCATCTGCAAATTTTGAAACTGTGCCCTGTACACCCACGTCCAAGTCATTAATATACATTCAATGAGATCACGGCTGATCTGTGATCTAACTCCACGTACCCGCCTTTGCCCCATATCCCTTAATACCTTTGGTTAACCAAAAATCTATAAATCTCAGAGTGAAGACATACAATTGACCCCAGCATCAATTGCCGTTTGAGGAGGAGTTCCAAACTTCTACCACCCTTTATGTGTAAAAGTGTTTCCTAATTTCACTCCTGAAAGATCCGACACTAATTTTTAGACTATACCCCCTAGTCCATGGGGCCAAAATTCATTAGCGCAAAAAAGCGCCTACGATTTTTTTATGTACTTACCGCAGAGATCAAGGGGTATGGGGAGAAAGCAGGAATGGGGTACTGAAGTTGCATGATCAGCCATGATCATATTGAATGGTGGTGCAGGCTCGAAGGGCCGAATGGCCTACTCCTGCACATATTTTCTATGTTTCTATGTTTCTATGATGCAGTTGGATTAGCGCTTTTCAGGACTTTGACATTTTTTCAAAGTCCCAACGGAAATCGGTCATAGTGGGGGCGGGAGATCGACAGGAAGGGACTGAATTTGGGTCGAACCGGGACTCTGCCGCTATCAATCAGCGGTGGAGTGGTGCTGACGTCACAGTGCGTGTACATCACCAGGCTCTCTCCCCTCCGTTAAAGGGGAGAGCATCCGTCACTTTTTTATCTTCGGCCACTGGGCCACCAGCGAGGGTTTCAGCCGAGCCAGCGGCCTGGCACCCAAGAGGGGTTGCCAGGCTGCCCGTTGGCGGCCCAGCCAAACCCAGGGGCACTATCTTGCTGGCCGATCGGGGACGTCGCCAGCAAAAATGAATGTATCGTGGCCGCAGCAGTGGGCCCTCCCCTTGAAGGGCCGCCACACTGCCGGGCCGCACAGTGTGGAGAAGGTGCACTGACAGAGAAAGCTTTCGACTTGAGTTTAGGTCGGTGCATTTTCAAGGTAACGGTAAGCGGCGGTTCACGTTCTGATGATGCGTTTGCGTACGGTCATCAGCATCGGGCGGTGTCAGGTCCAGGCCGAAAAATCCCTGACCTGAATTTGGGTCGGGTTGGCCATTTGACCCCAAAGCAGCGGCCATGGGATTCTGCCGAATGGCTCCTGCAAACGAACAGTAACGGGTCTCTCTGAGACCCTGAATTTCGGCCCCCTAGACTCCGCAACCAGCAGAAATAGTTTCTCTCCAACTGCCCTATCTTTTCCCTTCAATACCTTCAAAAGTTTCGGTAACATGAGGTCTGTGAGGAGCCCAGAGTTGCCCCTACAGATGAAGACTGAAAATGCATTGCTGCCACTTACTAGAAGGCACCAGTCTAACACGGCCTCATTGCCTTGTTGAGGGTATTTTCAGGCCCACTTCGCTCCCAGAACTGCCTGCTGTAGATGGTATTGGCTGCCATATTCGCCATCAGGAGAGTTAGGGCTGGATTTTCATTCTGATGCCGTCTCTGTTCACGTCCCAGAGGGGCGGCAATGGGTCTGGAAATGGTTACCGCCTGGGTGCCCTGCCGGGACATTTGGTGCCGGCTTTGCGGAGGCACTGAGCAGTACCACCCAGGAGCATCCCCGGCTGCGACACTGTTGTGAAATTTGTTTGGAGCGGGACGGGTAGCGCCCCCTAGTGGGACCGCCTGGGAAAGCGGCAGTCCAAGCTGTTCCGGCGGCAGTGAGGGAAGGAGTGACCTCATCGGGTAAGTGTGATTGTAATTGTTTGTTTTATTTTTGCAACTTATCCTTATGTGGGGTGAGCAAGGTATTGGGAATGTTTATTTTGTTTTTGTTGACTTTTTTTTTTCCTGGGTAACTTCTCTTAGGGCGCTCCGAGATCGGCTCTTTTGCAACGGATTTTCAATTTGTCAGCCGGCCTAGTGCCCTGAGAGAGGAATACCTCCCTTAGCGCTCCGCTCCACACTCAGCTACCCAGCTGCTGAATTTTGTGGCAGCAGACGCAAACCATTTCCCGGCGCATAATTTACCGCCTCACCGCCATTATCGCCCGAAAAAGCCTCCAAACGAAAATACCGTCTCTGAGTCTTTCATTAGAATTTGACTACAGCACACATCATTCCGACATGGCTCTTGCAAAACCGTCTTAAAACAACTTTTCAAAACTATTTTTAAGTCAAAGGCAGTGGCATAATCTGATTTCAGCCTCAGGCTGGCTCAGTGGTGTCACTCCTGCCTTTGAGTCAGTAGGTCGTAGGTTCAAGTCCCACTGCAGTGACATTATCTCGACTGACAATCAGTGGAGCACTCAGGGAGTTCTGCCTGGCAGAAGTGTTTCAGATGAGACGTTAAACAGAGATCCCATCTGCTTGTTCAGGTGAAAGTGACGGAGCCCATGGGACAATTTAAAGAACAGGGCAGTTCTCCCCGGTGTCCTGGCCAATATTTACTGCTCAACCAACATAACCAAAGTAGACTGACTGCTCATTTATCTCATTGCCATTTGTGGGACCTTAAGAACATAAGAACGTAAGCAATAGGAGCAGGAGGAGGCCATACACCCTCTCAAGCCCGTTCTGCCCAACCTGAGTGCCATGGTACATCAGTCTTTGAAGGTTGGCATGCAGGTGGTGAAGGCGACAAATAGCATGTTGGCCTTCATAGCTAGAGGATTTGAGTATAGGAGCAGGGAGGTCTTACTGCAGTTGTACAGAGCCTTGATGAGGCCACACCTGGAATATTGTGTTCAGTTTTGGTCTCCTAATCCGAGGAAGGACGTTCTAGCTATTGAGGGAGTACAGCGAAGGTTCACCAGATTGATTCCCGGGATGGCAGGACTGACATATGAGGAGAGACTGGATCAACTGGGCTTGTATCCATTGGAGTTTAGAAGAATGAGAGGGGATCTCATAGAAACATATAAAATTCTGACGGGATTGGACAGGTTAGATGCAGGAAGAATGTTCTCGTTACTGGGGAGTTCCAGAACCAGGGGGTCACAGTCTAAGAATAAGGGATAAGCCATTTAGGACCGAGATGAGGAGAAACTTCTTCACTCAGAGAGTGGTTAACCTGTGGAATTCTCTACCGCAGCAAGTGTTGAGGCCAGTTCGTTAGATATATTCAAAAGGGAGTTAGATATGGCCCTTACGGCTAAAAGGATCAAGGAGTATGGAGAGAAAGCAAGAAAGGGATACTGAGGTTAAATGATCAGCCATGATCTTATTAAATGGCGGTGCAGGCTCGAAGGGCCGAATGGCCTCCTCCTGCACCTAATTTCTATGTTTCGATGTTTCCACCATTCAATCAGATCATGGCTGATCATCGACCTCAACTTCTCTTTCCCGCCCGATCCCCATATCACTTGATTCCACTAGAATCCAAAAATCTGCTTATCTCAAAGACTCAGCATCCATGGCCCTCTGGAGCAGAGAATTCCAAAGATTCACTACCCGTGACCTTGCTGTGTGAAAATCGACTGCTGTATTTGCCTACATAATAGCTTGATTATACTTTGAAAGTAATTCATTGGTCGTGAAGCACTTTGGGATGTCCTGCGGACTTGAAAGATGCTATATAAACACAAAATCTTTCTTTATATATTAAAGTTTCAGAAGCTGTCTACATGTGTATTGGTAGATTTGGAGCATTACTGAGAGTTCAATTATAACAGAACTTGAGGGTAAACTCCTTGCTTCAAATCCAACCCAGACCCTCTCTGTCTGCTGGCTGTAAGGATGTTAAACCTGGGCAAGCTTAACACAGTCAGGCGTGTGATGGAATACTCTCCACTTGCCTGGATGAGTGCAGCTCCAACAACACTCAAGAAGCTCGACACCATCCAGGACAAAGCAGCCCGCTTGATTGGCACCTCATCCACCACCTTAAACATTCACTCCCTCCACCACTGGCGCACCGTAGCTGCAGTATGTACCATGTATAAAATGCACTGCAGCAACTCGCCAAGGCTTCTTCGGCAGCACCTCCCAAACCCACGACCTCTACCACCTAGAAGGACAAGGGCAGCAGGTGCATGGGAACACTGTCACCTCCATGTTCCCCTCCAATCACACACCAGGCTGATGTGGAAATATATTGCCATTCCTTCCTCGTCGCTGGGTCAAAATCTTGGAACTCCCTCCCCAACAGCACTGTGGGAGCACCTTCACCACACAGACTGCAGCGGTTCAAGAAGGCGGCTCACCATTACCTTCTCGAGGGCAACTAGGGGTGGGCAATAAATGCTGGCCTTGCCAGCAATGCTCACATCCCGGAAAGAGTTGAAAAGTGGGAGTGAAGAGACAGCACAAAACTGCCCCGTGGTTGGCAATCTCATTCAGAGAGGCCCAAGACTGGGAAATGGAAAAATGGTATGGTGCAGCCACTCTTCTGAGGGGCAGGCTGAGGAACACAGCTGGGCAGAGTTGAAGGAGCTCTATGTAGCATCTATATCTGCCACAGTTGACTTGGGAGCGCTTGATGCCAACCCTGGAATGGGAGAAGTTTTCCATTCCTTGGCTCTGAGCTCAAACTTCCCACACATAAAGCAAGGGATTATTATTCGATCATTAGATTGTTAGCTGTCGCGTTTAGTTAATGGTATCATTGAGCAAATTCAGATTGCAATCGCAGTCAACCATTCTAGCGGGGTGACATTGCCCCTTTAAGAGCCGGCACTGGTTGACGGAGATAGAACAAGGACAACCGCGACCTCCGACAACTACAGCGTTTCTTGGCTCCGACCCAAACATATGCTGCAGTTAGACAAGAAAAATAAATTGCATATCGCTGGGTGGCATGATTCATACCCGAGATCTGACAGATTAGAAAATAATGAAAACACCAAAATGAAACAATGCACTGTGCAAGATTAATGCAAGCAGGAGATCAAAGCTCGCCTTTGCTGCAACAGAACTAGCTGTCTGACTCCTGACCTGCACTACCTGGAGAAGTTAAAGTCAATAAAGGGATCAGCCTTGCGAGCTTGCTAACTAAAACAGGATTACAGAACGTGGAAGCAAACAGGAAAAAATGCACAAAGCAGAAATAAAGCAGCGGACTGTCAGGAGTTCTGCCTAGAGTTTAAACAGGAACCACGTCATGTTCTTAACCCTTAGACTGCTGGTAGATGCAGGGAACAGCCACGGCTTTGAGTCACATGTTTTTAGCTCACAGCGGGTGACGTTGAAATGGACACGAGCAACAATTAACATCGACAACAACAAGCACACAACTAGCAATTCAAAATCAATGATTTTATATAATATATCAAAAGCAAAGGCTGGAACTCCGAAACAGAAACACTCAGCAGGTCAGGCAGCATCTGTGGAGAAGAAAACAGAGTTAAGGGGGCGAAATTCGGTTATGGCCCATTTGGGGGCGGTAACTGAGGGGAGGCGGTACTTCCTGCGCCTGGCGTGGAACTCCAGCCCCAGCCCTGAAATTGCGGTTACCGCCCCTCACATGAAGTGGAGCCCATTGTCGCATGCTTCACTTCCCTTTGGGGTGGGCTCTGGGGACAGTACGCGGCGGGTTCGGGAACACAAAACAGGGGAATTTCGGCCCCGAAAGATCATACGCAATAGCCCATATAGCGTGCACATTGTAACTATACTCTAGCACATGTACTAAAGATTGTATACTATGCTAGGGATGGGGAGTAAATGCTGGCCTTGCCAAAGACACCCAAATCCCGTGAATGAATAATAAAAACTAAAGGTTGTACACGAAAACACATATACTAAAGGTTATATACTATAGCACATATACTATGTACGCATACAATGGTGATCATACTATAGCAGAATGATTCTTACACAAAGCTCAACACTTTGATTCATCTGAATGCTAACTATCTTCCTGTATATTTCAACCCTCTCCCTCTCCAAACCTCTTCTATCCTTAATCTATTTTTTCTTTCATATCCCAGCATACCTTTCCACTTCCAGGTGGTTCAACTTCCATCTCTTTGGCATCTGTTTGCCTTGCCGAAGTACCTCAGGTAATGAGATATCCAGAAGCCCAATGAAGGCCACGAGAAACAGAAGTAAGATGGTACGATACAGAAGAGGACCATACAAGAAAGAAAGATATATGGAAAAAATAGAGCTAACTATTTTCTTTTCAAAGTTTTAGGGGAGAAATTAATGATTGCTTCTTTTGGGGTGGCAACTTTTGAGAGGCGGGAAACTTAACGCCAGGCACCAATGTGTCCCCCTTCTCAAATAAAATGCACATTAATGCTCCCAGAAGGCAGTGGAGGGCTAAATCAAGTGCTCCACTTCCTTCTTGGAGCGCTAACAGGGCATGCCCTTCAGCAGCGCTGCACACTGGGCCGTGCAGCATTCAAAGGGCTTTCCCTCCCTTAAAGGGAAGAGCCATCGTTGCAGGCTCTGCAATGAAAGAATCACCTACCTGGACCACCAAGGGAGCAGGGGACCCGCGCCCCGGCACTCGAGCAGAGCGCCGGGCTGAGTGATCGCGGGCAGGACCTCGTGAAGAAAATGGAGGAACACAGCGGAAACAAAGGTACATTTTTTTGTTACTTACCTCGGCCACCTCACCTTTAAACATTGCCCCCGGTAGCAGCCGGCTGTCTGGTCCACGCCTTCTGCAGCTGTCGGTGTTTTCGCCCGGTGCTGCTGCAGGGGGAGAAAGTGAATTTCAGGGCCGGGGCACTAACGGGGCGATGCGCATGCCGATGACATCACGATCCCCGGGTGCAGGAGGATCTGGGCGCAATGCCATAGCGCCGCCGCTAAACTCCCGCCCAATATGGCGGGAGTCGTTAACAGCGCCGCACCCGGGCGCTACATGCACCAAATTTATAGGCCTAGTGCTTTCCATTTTCTGTTTATACGCACAAAAACTTGGCCTGATTTCTATGACACTTTCATGTCAATGCTCCAAACGTAAGCTGTTGATTGGCTAAGGAGAACGAAAGGTCATTATAAGCCTATTAACCAACGGAAAACCAGTTTTTAGAAACACCCCCAACTCCAAAATGGACACCTTAAGGATGAAGAAAGAAGGTAATCAAGACTGTCTTTTTTTTAAGGTCAGAGAAAGTATTACAGAAACAAGAGCAGACGGAAGAAAGTGAATCGAAGATAAAATTAGAAAGAGGATAGAGCCAGGAACCATTACCCTTCCAAGTCAGTTCCCCGGTAACCACATTGGTGTTCACTATTTAAATGAAAAGAATCAAAAAAGATAGAAAAATAGCAAAAGAATTATCATGCATCTTAATGGTTCGATTTTAAGATGGGTCCCTGATGGTAACACTCACATTCTAAATAAAACAATTTATGCAGTGACGCAGCATGTGTGGTAGCATAGTGGTAATATTACTGGAGCCGTAATCCAAAGAGCTGGACTAATGATCTGGGGATATGAGTTCAAATACCCACCATGCGGAATTTAATTTCAGTTAATTAAAAAAAAAAATCTGGAATAGAAAGCTAGTATCAGTAATTGTGAAGTCAACAACTCTTGAAACTATCAGATTTGTTGCAAAATCCCATCTGGTCCTTGAGGGAAGGAAATCTGCCGTCCTTACCCGGTCTGGCCTGTATGTGACTCCAGACCCACAGCAATGTGGTTGACTCTTAACTGCCCTCTGAAATGGCCCAACAAGTTACTCAGGCTGCTCACCAGCACCTTCTCAAGGGCAATTAGGGATGGGCAATAAATGCTGGCCAGCGACGCCCACATCCCGTGAACGAATAAACTAACAAAAAAAATGCATATTTATAAAAGAAATTAGTTTCAATATCTCCGATGCTGTTCCTGCAGGTCTTGCTATCTAATTCCTCTTGGCATGCCTCCATCTTCCTAATGTTTCTGTGAGCTCCATTACTGTAATTTTTGGGATCCCTTCATCTCCATTAACAGTAATGCTACCTTCCGCCTCAGGCGACTGGCAAGTGGTTCCCAATCTGTTTGGAATGATTCCACTTTACTCGTGTGAGAAATGATATTCCCAGAGATGACCTCTTCCTCCTGCATTATTAAACATTCCTTGGATTCCACTCCGTCTTGGTTAAATTTCAGTCTCAGTCGTTGGCAGCAGTGCAGGGTCTCAATATTCCTCTTCTTCGCTTTAGTGATGAAGTCATCTTTCTTGCGAATATCAAGATATTAAAAAATAGATTATAGTCTGGCTGAGGATACGTTGATGGAGTTAAATTTCAAGGGAAAAAAAAGCATGCACTTTCCCCCGAAGTTTTCTTGATTATATCAACTTGCATTTTATCGAGTAGCTTTATGGCAAGAATCATCATGCTGTGCCTCACAAATGGAAATAGAGAAGGAAAAAATGCAGAACCATGGGGGGAGAGATTAGGAGGGGTGACTGAAAGCTTGATCGAATCTTGAACCACAAGGGAGTCGAGGGTTATGGGGAACAGGCAGGAAAGTGGAGTTGAGGCCAAGATCAGATCAGCCATGACCTCATTGAATGGCAGAGCAGGCTCGGGGGGCCGTATGGCCTACTCCTGCTCCTAATTCTTATGTTCTTATGAAACAATTGAGAAGGGATTTAAAGGTGCAGAGAGAAGTCGCGAGGCAGAAGGGCTTGGGGTGGAGTTTGAGAGAATGATAGTGGCGTCACCCATGGTAGGGTGCGGAGGGCGATGCACTAAAGGCCAATGTCAGAGGATCAAAGGCTGTAAGAGGGGTAGAAGCCTGGAGGAGGCTGCAGAACTAGAGCTGGGGTTGAGGAAGAGGACATAGAAACATAGAAAAATAGGTGCAGGGGTAGGCCATTCGGCCCTTCGAGCCTGCACCGCCATTCAATAAGATCGTGGCTCATCATTCCTTCAGTACCCCTTTCCTGCTTTCTCTCCATACCCCTTGATCCCCTTAACCATAAGGACCATATCTAACTCCCTCTTGAATATATCCAATGAACTGGCATCAAGAACTCTCTGCGGCAGGGAATTCCAGACGTTAACAACTCTGAGTGAAGAAGTTTCTCCTCATCTCAGTCCTAAATGGCCGACCCCTTATCCTAAGACTATGTCCCCTGGTTCTGGACTTCCCCAACATCGGGAACATTCTTCCCGCATCTAACCTGTCCAGTCCCGTCAGAATCTTATATGTTTCTATGAGATCCCCTCTCATCCTTCTAAACTCCAGTGAATAAAGGCCCAGTTGATCCAGTCTCTCCTCATATGTCAGTCCTGCCATCCCTGGAATCAGTCTGGTGAACCTTCGCTGCACTCCCTCAATAGCAAGAACATAAGAACATAAGAACATAAGAATTAGGAACAGGAGTGGGCCATCCAGCCCCTCGAGCCTGCTCCGCCATTCAACAAGATCATGGCTGATCTGGCCATGGACTCAGCTCCACTGACCCGCCCGCTCCCCATAACCCTTAATTCCCTTATTGGTTAAAAAATCTATCTATCTGTGATTTGAATACATTCAATGAGCTAGCCTCAACTGCTTCCTTGGGCAGAGAATTCCACAGATTCACAACCTTCTGGGAGAAGAAATTCCTTCTCAACTCGGTTTTAAATTGGCTCCCCGTATTTTGAGGCTGTGCCCCCTAGTTCTAGTCTCCCCGACCAGTGGAAACAACCTCTCTGCCTCTATCTTGTCTATTCATTTCATTATTTTAAATGTTTCTATAAGATCACCCCTCATCCTTCTGAACTCCAATGAGTAAAGACCCAGTCTACTCAATCTATCATCATAAGGTAACCCCCTCATCTCCGAAATCAACCTAGTGAATCGTCTCTGTACCCCCTCCAAGGCTAGTATATCCTTCCTTAAGTAAGGCGACCAAAACTGCACGCAGTACTCCAGGTGCGGCCTCACCAATACCCTATACAGTTGCAGCAGGACCTCCCTGCTTTTGTACTCCATCTCTCTCGCAATGAAGGCCAACATTCCATTCGCTTTCCTGATTACCTGCTGCACCTGCAAACTAACTTTTTGGGAACCTGGATAGCTCAGTCGGTAGAGCATCAGACTTTTAATCTGAGGGTCCAGGGTTCAAGTCCCTGTTCGGGCGTTCTGTTTAAAGCACGACTTTTAATTCTCCAAAAGAGTTTCATGCACAAGGACCCCCAGGTCCCTCTGCACCGCAGCATGGTGTAATTTCTCCCCATTCAAATAATATTCCCTTTTACTGTTTTTTTTTCCAAGGTGGATGACCTCATATTTTCCGACATTGTATTCCATCTGCCAAACCTTAGCCCATTCGCTTAACCTATCTAAATCTCTTTGCAGCCTCTCTGTGTTCTCTACACAACCCGCTTTCCCACTAATCTTTGTGTCATCTGCAAATTTTGTTACACTACACTCTGTCCCCTCTTCCAGGTCATCTATGTATATTGTAAACAGTTGGGGTCCCAGCACCGATCCCTGTGGCACACCACTAACCACCGATTTCCAACCCGAAAAGGACCCATTTATCCCGACTCTCTGCTTTCTGTTAGCCAGCCAATTCTCTATCCATGCTAATACATTCCCTCTGACTCCGCGTACCTTTATCTTCTGCAGTAACCTTTTGTGTGGCACCTTATCGAATGCCTTTTGGAAATCTAAATACACCACATCCATTGGTACACCTCTATCCACCATGCTCGTTATATCCTCAAAGAATTCCAGTAAATTAGTTAAACATGATTTCCCCTTCATGAATCCATGTTGCGTCTGCTTGATTGCACTATTCCTATCTAGATGCCCCGCTATTTCTTCCTTAATGATAGCTTCAAACATTTTCCCCACTACAGATGTTAAACTAACCAGCCTTTTGTCTGCCCCTTTTTTAAACAGAGGCGTTACATTAGCTGCTTTCCAATCCGCTGGTACCTCCCCAAAGTCCAGAGAATTTTAGTAGATTATAACGAATGCATCTGCTATAACTTCTGCCATCTCTTTTAATACCCTGGGATGCATTTCATCAGGACCAGGGGACTTGTCTACCTTGAGTCCCATTAGCCTGTCCAGCACTACCTCCCTAGTGATAGTGATTGTCTCAAGGTCCTCCCTTCCCACATTCCTGAGACCAGCAATTTTTGGCATGGTTTTTGTGTCTTCCACTGTGAAGACCGAAGCAAAATAATTGTTAAAGGTCTCAGCCATTTCCACATTTCCCATTATTAATTCCCCCTTCTCATCTTCTAAGGGACCAACATTTACTTTCGTCACTCTCTTCCGTTTTATATATCGGTAAAAGCTTTTACTATCTGTTTTTATGTTTTGCGCAAGTTTACTTTCGTAATCTATCTTTCCTTTCTTTATTGTTTTCTTAGTCATTCTTTGCTGTCGTTTAAAATTTTCCCAATCTTCTAGTTTCCCACTAACCTTGGCCACCTTATACGCATTGGTTTTTAATTTGATACTCTCCTTTATTTCCTTGGTTATCCACGGCTGGTTATCCCTTCTCTTACCGCCCTTCTTTTTCACTGGAATATATTTTTGTTGAGCACTATGAAAGAGCTCCTTAAAAGTCCTCCACTGTTCCTCAATTGTGCCACCGTTTAGTCTGTATTCCCAGTCTACTTTAGCTATCTCTGCCCTCATCTCACTGTAGTCCCCTTTGTTTAAGCATAGTATGATCGTTTGAGACACTACTTCCTCACCTTCAATCTATATTACAAATTCAACCATACTGTGATCACTCATTCCGAGAGGATCTTTTACTGGGAGATCGTTTATTATTCCTGTCTCATTACACAGGACCAGATAGCTTGGCTCCCTTGTAGGTTCTGTAACATACTGTTCTAAGAAACAATCCCGTATGCATTCTATGAATTCCTCCTCCAGGCTACCCCGTGCAATTTGATTTGACCAATCGATATGTAGGTTAAAATCCCCCATGATTACTGCCGTTCCTTTTTCACATGCCTCCATTATTCCCTTGATTATTGTCCGCTCCACCGTGAAGTTATTATTTGGGGGCCTATAAACTATGCCGACCAGTGACTTTTTCCCCTTACTATCTCTAATCTCCACCCACAATGATTCAACATTTTGTTCATTAGAGCCAATATCATCTCTCACAACTGCCCTGATATCATCCTTTATTTACAGAGCTACCCCACCTCCTTTCGCTTCTTGTCTATCCTTCCGAATTGTCAGATACCCCTGTATGTTTAATTCCCAGTCTTGGCCCCCCTGCAACCACGTTTCTGTAATGGCCACCAAATCATACCCATTTGTAATGATTTGTGCCGTCA
The DNA here is from genome assembly GCF_044704955.1 of Pristiophorus japonicus. NCBI lineage: Eukaryota > Metazoa > Chordata > Chondrichthyes > Pristiophoridae > Pristiophorus > Pristiophorus japonicus. The sequence goes on along the minus strand of NC_091989.1, from coordinate 16,879,444 downwards.
ACTCATTTACTTTATTTCGAATACTGTGTGCGTTTAGGTAAAGTGTTTTAGTTCTAGTTTTTAAACCATGATTTTTAGTTTTGACCCCTCCTGCAGCTCCTTTATATTCATACATATTGTCCCTATTGGACAAGATGTTTAAATTTATTACCTCGGGGGACAGAGTACCACAGTAAAGAAAGACTATTCTTGCATTTATCCTCATCATAGGCAGTCCCTCGGAATTGAGGAAGACTTGCTTCCACTCTAAAAGTGAGTTCTCAGGTGACTGAACAATCCAATACGGGAATTACAGTCTCTGTCACAGGTGGGACAGACAGTGGTTGAAAGAAAGGGTGGGTGGGACTGATTTGCCGTACGCTCCTTCCGCTGCCTGCGCTTGATTTCTGCATGCTCTCGGCGATGAGACTCGAGGTGCTCCCGGATGCACTTCCTCCAATTAGGGCGATCTTGGTCCAGGGATTCCCAGGTGTCGGTGGGGATGTTGCACTTTATCAAGGAGGCTTTGAGGGTGTCCTTGAAACGTTTCCTCTGCCCACCTGGGATTCGCTGGCCATGTCGTAGCTCCGCGTAGACCGCTTGCTTTGGGAGTCTCGTGTCGAGCATACGAACAATGTGGCCCGCTCAACGGAGCTGATCAAATGTGGTCAGTGCTTCGTTGCTGGGTGTTGGCCTGATCGAGGGTGCCAACGTTGGTGTGTCTATCCTGCCAATGGATTGGCAGGATCTTGCAGAGGCAGCGCTGGTGGTACTTCTCCAGCGATTTGAGGTGTCCACAGTATATGGTCCACGTCGCTGAGCCATATAGGAGGGCAGGTATCACTACTGCCCTGTAGACCATGAGGTTGGTGCCGGATTTGAGGTCCTGGTCTTCAAACACTCTCTTCCTCAGGCAACCAAAGGCTGCGCTGGTACACTGGAGGTAGTGTTGGACCTCGTCGTCGATGTCTGCCCTTGCTGGTAGAAGACACCGGAGGTATGTAAAATGGTCCACGTTGTCCAAGGCCATGCCATGGATTTTGATGACCAGGGGGCAGTGCTGTGTGACGTGTTCAGGGTGGTGGGGGGCCTTTGTCTTACGGATGTTTAGTGTAGGACCTATGCTTTCGTACACCTCAGTGAGGGTGTTGACGATGGCTTGGAGTTCGGCCTCTGAGTGTGCGCAGACGCAAACATCGTCTGCGTACTGTAGTTCAATGACAGAGGATGGGATGACGTTGGATCATGCCTGGAGGTGTCGAAGGTTGAACAGGTTCCCATTGGTTCTATAGTTTAGTTCCACTCCAGCGAGGAACTTGTTGAGAGTGAGATGGAGCACTGCAGCGAGGAAGATCGAGAAGAGCATTAGTGCAATGACGCAGCCCTGCTCGACCCCGGTCCGGATGTGGATTGGGTCTGTGGTGGATCCGGTGGTCAGGATCACGGCCTGCATGTCATCGTGGAGCAGGTGGAGGATGGTGACAAACTTTTGGGGGCAGCCGAAACGGAGGAGGACACTCCATAGTCCCTCACGGTTTACAGTGAGATCAAAGAAGACCATGTACAAGGGCTAATGCTGTTCCCTGCATTTCTCTTGTAGTTGTTGCTTGGAGAAGATCATGGTCGTTGTACCCCTTAGTGGACGGAATCCGCATTGTGACTCTGGGAGGAGCTCTTCAGCCACAGGGAGAAGATGGTTGAGGAGGATTCTTGCGCTGACTCTCCCAGTGGCCGATAGCAGGGAGATTCCTCTGTAGTTACCGCCGTCGGAATTGTCTTCTTCTTTGAAGATGGTCACGATTATGGCATCTCTGAGATCTCCCAGCATGCTCTCCTCCTTCGAGATGAGAGAGATGAGGTCATACATTCAAGCCAATAATGCTTCACCACCATACTTTAGTGCCTCAGCAGGGATTCCATCTGCTCCTGTTGCCTTGTTGTTCTTGAGCTGATGGATGACCTTTTCTACCTCGTGCAGGGCTGGGGTTTTGCTGAGATGGTGGCGGGTAGCATGCTGCAGGATGGAGTTGAGGACACTCGCATCGATGACAGAGTCTCGGTTAAGGAGATCTTCAAAGTGCTCCTTCCAGCGGGCAAGCGCCGTTCACAACCTCAGGACATCCAAAAGCATGTTACAGCCACTGAAATACTTTTGAAGCATTGTCACTGTTGTAATGTAGGGAACGTGGCAGCCAATTTACACATAGTAAGGTCCTGCAAACAGCAATGTGATAATGGCCAGGTGATCTGTTTAAGCGATGCTGGTTGAAAGAGAAATATTGACCAGGACACTGGGGAGAACTTCCCTGCTCTTCTTCAAATAGTGCATTGGGAATTGTCATGGAGACCCAAGAGGGCAGACTTGGTTAACCATCTCATCCAAAAAATAGCACCTCCGACAGCACAGCACTCCCCTAGTACTGCACTGGGAGTGTCGGCCAAGATTATGTGCTCAAGTTGCTGGAGTAGCACTATGATCGCACAATCTTCTGCCTCAGAGGCAAAGAGTGTTACCCACTGAGCCACGGCTGACATTGCAAATCAGGAAGGACGGGTTGATAGGCGAGTGGGCCTTAGTGCAGGACAGGGTACAGGTGGTTCCATTTTGGGCAAATTGAGGATGGGAGGCCAGCAAGGGGAGCACTGGAGTAATGGAGTCTAGAGGAGAGTATGTGGGGATTGAAGCACAGCTCGGGATTAAGCGGGATGCCAAGGCTTCACACTTGCAAGCGTAGGTGACCTCCAACTTGCTTCTGCAGAAGGTGGATATTTTGCCAAATCTGAATCTTGACAGCGACAATTCTACTGTTGGGTCCTCATGAATTTTTTGCTGTCTCGGGTGAGGTGAGACGAGCAAAATAGTGGTGTTAGGATCTCACAACTGTCATGACCTTGCAACATTGCAATTCAACTACAGAATTAACTTATTTATTGAACTAGCGCTGTTGGAGCATATATTTGGATGCGGAAAAGCATCCTGCTCCTGGGCCTCTTCAAGAGCTTTACTGTGACTGTAACTATGGTAACTAAGCAGTGACTTGACTTCTGATTTTTCCCTCCTTTCCTGTAAGAAGCACCTCGCTTCTAATAAGCATCTCACCTTGGCAGCTTAGGTGAGCCTGGCAGCTGATGGTGTCAGCCTTGGCTCAGTAGTAACTCTCGCCTCTGGATCAGAAGGCCATGGGTTCATTATCCCACTTCAGAGACTTGAGCATATAATCTATCTGGGTTGACACTCCAACGCTATTTAAATGTAAATTACATAGTATTAAATAGTATTTACAGCACGGAAACAGGCCATTCAACCCAACTGGTCCATTCCAGTTTTAACGTCCACGCGAGCTTCCTCCCACCCTACTTCATCCAACACTAGCATCATATTCTTCTACTCCTTTCCCCCTCATGTGTTATCTAGCTTCCCCTTAAATGCATGTATGCTATTTGTTATGTATGTAAACATTGTAACTGTGTAAGACTTGCCACCAGAGGGCACAACTGTTGGAGGCCCAAGGGTCACCTGCACACCTTGTGCAAGGGAGTATAAAAGGTTGTCTGCCATGCTACTTAGGCACTCTGGAGTTGTATTAAAGAGACTAAGGTCACATCAGTTTTAGCTCACAGTACTCAGTCTTGTGGTATTCTTCCATAGTTAACACTATTCACCTCAACTACTCTTTGCGGTAGAGCAGTCCACATTCTAACCACTCCTTGGGTAAAGAAGTTTCTCCTGAATTCCCTATTGGATTTATTGGTGACTATCTTATAATTATCGCCCGTGGAGGCCGAAATTGCCCTGTTCTGCACCTCCCGATGTCGGCCCGTTGTAATCTGTTGCCACGTGTTCCAGGCCGTCATCGTGCAGCCCGGCGCTCCGCCCTGGTAGCCCAGTGGAGGCCATCAGAGGCGCGGCAGGGTTTTCAGCGGCCCTCCCCTTTAACAGAAGGGGACAGGTGTTGAACGGCTTCAGCGATACGCGGAGAGGCCGCATAATGCTGCCGAATCCGCCCGAGCAGCGCCCCCGAACCCACCCCAACAGGAAGTGGAGCACAGAACATTGTGCTCCACTTCCTGTGAGGGGCGGTAACTGCCCCCTCCCCGATTCGGTTACTGCCCCCAAATGGGGCGCTGGGCAATTTTACCCCCACAGTTCTTGTCTCCACCAGAAGCGGAAACATCTCTACGTTGCATGCGAAACTTGCATTGGATGCTGTTCAGAGAAAGTTCATGAGGTTGAATCCGGAGATGAGGGGGTTGACTTATGAGGATAGGTTGAGTAGGTTGGGCCTATACACAGTGGAGTTCAGAAGAATGAGAGGTGATCTTATCGAAACATATAAGATAATGAGGGGGCTCGACAACTTGGATGCAGAGAGGATGGTTCCATTAATAGTGGCAACTAAAACTAGGGAACATAATCTTAGAATAAGGGGCCACCCATTTAAAACTATGAGGAGAAATTTCTTCTCTCAGGAGGGTTATAAATCTATGGAATTCTCTGCATCTGCCATGCGTTTGCCCACTCACCTAACCTGTCCAAGTCACCCTGCAGCCTCTTGGCGTCCTCCTCACAGCTCACACCACCACACAGCTTAGTGTCATCTGCAAACTTGGAGATATTACACTCAATTCCTTCATCTAAATCATTAATGTATATTGTAAATAGCCGGGGTCCCAGCACTGAGCCCTGCAGCACCTCACTAGTCACTGCCTGCCATTCTGAAAAGGACCCGTTTATCCCAACTCTCTGCTTCCTGTCTGCCAACCAGTTCTCTATCCATGTCAGTACATTACCCCCAATACCATGGGTTTTAATTTTGCACACCAATCTCTTGTGTGGGACCTTGTCAAAAGCCTTTTGAAAGTCCAAATACACCACATCCACTGGTTCTCCCTTGCCCACTCTACAAGTTACATCCTCAAAAAATTCTATAAGATTTGTCAAGCATGATTTCCCTTTCATAAATCCATGCTGACTTGGACCGATCCTGTCACTGCTTTCCAAATGCGCTGCTATTTCATCTTAATAATTGATTTCAACATTTTCCCCACAAATGATGTCAGGCTAACCGGTCTATAATTACCCGTTTTCTCTCTCCCTCCTTTCTTAAAAAGTGGTGTTACATTAGCTACCCTTCAGTCCATAGGAACTGATCCAGAGTTGATAGACTGTTAGAAAATGATCACCAATGCATCCGCTATTTCTAGGGTTACTTCCTTAAGTACTCTGGGATGCAGACTATCACGCCCCGGGGATTTAGCGGCCTTCAATCCTATCAATTTCCCTAACACAATTTCCCGCCTAATAAGTATTTCCTTCAGTTCCTCTTTCTCACTAGACCCTCGGTCCCCTAGTATTTCCGGAAGGTTATTTGTGTCTTCCTTCGTGAAGACAGAACCAAAGTATTGGTTCAACTGGTCCGCCATTTCTTTATGGTATCTAATAGACCCTACTCTTTGCTTAGTTACCCTCTTGCACTTAATGTATTTATAAAACAACTTTGGGTTTTCCTTGATATTACTTGCCAATACTTTTTCATGCCCTCTCTTTGCTTTCCTAATTTCCTTTTTAATTTCATCCCAGCACTTTCTATATTCCTCTAGGGTTTCTGCAGTATTGAGCCCTCAGTATCTGTCATATGCTTCCCTTTTTTTCATTTCTGCTACCCTGTATGCCCCTTGACATCCAGGGGGCTCTAGATTTGTGAGTCCCACCCCTTTTTTTTAAGGGAGCATATTTGCTTTGAACCCTCACTGTCTCCTCCTTGAATGCCTCCCACTGCTCTGACACTGATTTACCTTCAAGTAGCTGTTTCCAATCCACTTTGGCTAAATCATATCTCAGCTTAGTAAAATTGGTTTTCCCCCAACTTAGAACTTTTATTCCTGGTCCACCTTTGTCATTTTCCATAACTATCTTAAATCTAACTGAATTATGATCATTAGCTCCAAAATGCTCTCCCACTGATACCCCTTTCACCTGCCCAGCTTCATTCCCTAAAATTAAGTCCAGAACTGCCCCCTCTCTTGTTGGGCTTGCTATGTACTGGCCAAAAAAGTTCTCCAACCAATTACCTATCTGCTGCCCTGTGACGTGAGTTCTTGATTTTTATTTTTTTTGCTCTCTCTCGCTGCTCTCAAACCTCGCTGCTCCTTATACCCACGCCACTCTCTCCCCTCAGTCTTCTCACCAGTGTTATGAGGCTGAGAAAAGTGCCTCAGCTGGTTCAATATTTCCTGATCGGTTTAACCTCTCAGTTCTGGTATCGTCCATGTAAATCTTTTTTGTATTCTCTCCAGTAGCTCTAGATCCTTTTAATGGTATGGAGACCAGAACTGTTCACTGTACTCCAAGCTTGGTCTAACCAAGGTTCTATGCAAGTTTAACATAACTTCTCTGCTTTTCAATTCAACCTCTCTAGAAATGAACCCCAGCGCTTTGCTTGCCTTTCTTATGGCCTTATTAACCCGCGGCACTACTTTCAATGATTTGTGTATCGATATCCCCAAATCCCTCTGCTCCTCTACCCCAGTTAGACATTTATTTTCCCAGGGGTATGTGGCACTATTTATTCTTCCTATCAAAATGCAGCACCAAACATTTATAGAGTCAGAATCATAGAATGCTTGCAGCACAGAAGGAGGCCATTCGGCCCGTCGAGCCCGTGCCGGCTCTCTGCAAGAGCTCGTCAGCTAGTCCCATTCTCCCACCCGTTCCCCGTAGCCCTGCAATTTTGTTTTCCTTCGGGTACTTATCCAATTCCATTTGAAAGCCACGATTGAATCTGCCTCCACCACCCTTTCAGGCAGTGCATTCCAGATCCTAACCACTCGCTGCGTAAAAAAACTTCTTTCGTCGCCTCTGGTTCTTTTGCCAATCTCCTTAAATCTGTGTCCTCTGGTTCTCGACCCTTCCACCGATGGGAACAGTTTGCTCTATCTACTCTGTCCAGACCTCCCTCATGATTTTGAAAGTTCATTTTCCAATTTTACGCCCATCCTGCAAGTTTATTAATGTCTTCCTGTTTATTGTCGCTGTCCTCCTCTGTTAACCATCGCCCCAATTTGGTGTCATCCGCAAATTTTGAAATTGTACTTCCAATACCTGAATCCAAATGGTTTATGTGAATGGTGAACAACAGTGGTCCCAGCATCGTTTCTTTTTTCATGAAATAATTTATTTTGCAACTGTTAGGTATATGAATTTCATTTCTTCTATTTCAGCTAACTGTTAGAATCATAGAATCTTACAGCGCAGAAGTTGACCATTCAGCCTATCGGGCCTGTGCCGGCTCTTTGAAATCGCTGTCCAATTGAGTCTCATGCCCCGACTTTCACCCCATAACCCTGCAAATGAGTTCTCTTCAATACATTTCCAGTTCCTGCCTTTTCTGGCTCAAACCATAGTGAGAATATTTAAGCAATGAGAGGAATAGCAGCATTGTTGTCCCTGAAGCAAAGAATCTCTATCCAAGTGTTGCACAGCACAAGAAGATCCTTAAAGAAAACAACAACGACAGCAACTTGCATTTCTATAGCGCCTTTAATGTCCCAACGCGCTTTACAGGAGTGTTATCGATCAAATTTTGACACCGAGCCACATGAGATATTCGGACAAGTGACCAAAAACTGTGTCAAAGTTGTCCATGAGGGTCCTGATGTTCCAGGTCCCGAACTTCATTTTGAAGGGTGGAAGATGCCTGTGCATGAGTTCTTTTAACGTGAGGTGGCCGTTGCACACCCGCTACCACACGGGCTTGACAGAGCAAGGTCTTGGTCCAGTGGCAAGGGGATCCAAGACGACTGGAGACCAGGCTCTGCTGCATGAGCCTAGTTGCCTACGGCGGGGTGCGCCGCTCTTCGGTGAGGTGGTGAGAAAACCGAGGTAGGTCAAAGAGGTAGGTTTTAAGGAGCGTCTTAAAGGAGGAGAATAGAGCTAGAGAGGTGGAGAGGTTTAGAGAGAGAATTCCAGAGCAAGACGGGATCTGTGAGCAGCCTGCCACCATGCCAAGCTTCGTACCACCTCAGGGTGTGCCATGCACCCACCTGAAACTATACCAAGTGCAGTACCCTTTGGGAGTCACGTGTTACCGTACTGCTGGAGGACGCTTTGAGGGAACTCCAATCACAGCGTTTAATGCTTCATAGAAACATAGAAACATAGAAAATAGGTGCAGGAGTAGGCCATTCGGCCCTTCTAGCCTGCACCGCCATTCAATGAGTTCATGGCTGAACATTCAACTTCAGTACCCCATTCCTGCTTTCTCGCCATACCCCTTGATCCCCCTAGCAGTAAGGACCTCATCTAACTCCTTTTTGAATATATTTAGTGAATTGGCCTCAACAACTTTCTGTGGTAGAGAATTCCACAGGTTCACCACTCTCTGGGTGAAGAAGTTCCTCCGCATCTCGGTCCTAAATGGCTTACCCCTTATCCTGAGACTTTGACCCCTGGTTCTGGACTTCCCCAACATTGGGAACATTCTTCCTGCATCTAACCTGTCTAACCCCGTCAGAATTTTATATGTTTCTATGAGGTCCCCTCTCATTCTTCTGAACTCCAGTGAATACAAGCCCAGTTGATCCAGTCTTTCTTGATAGGTCAGTCCCGCCATCCCGGGAATCAGTCTGGTGAACCTTCGCTGCACTCCCTCAATAGCAAGAATGTCCTTCCTCAGGTTAGGAGACCAAAACTGTACACAATACTCCAGGTGTGGCCTCACCAATGCCCTGTATAACTGTAGCAACACCTCCCTGCCCCTGTACTCAAATCCCCTTGCTATGAAGGCCAACATGCCATTTGCTTTCTTAACCGCCTGCTGCACCTGCATGCCAACCTTCAATGACTGATGTACCATGACACCCAGGTCTCTTTGCACCTCCCCTTTTCCTAATCTGTCACCATTCAGATAATAGTCTGTCTCTCTGTTTTTACCACCAAAGTGGATAACCTCACATTTATCCACATTATACTTCATCTGCCATGCATTTGCCCACTCACCTAACCTATCCAAGTCGCTCTGCAGCCTCACAGCATCCTCCTCGCAGCTCACACTGCCACCCAACTTAGTGTCATCCGCAAATTTGGAGATACTACATTTAATCCCCTCATCTAAATCATTAATGTACAGTGTAAACAGCTGGGGCCCCAGCACAGAACCTTGCGGTACCCCACTAGTCACTGCCTGCCATTCTGAAAAGTACCCATTTACTCCTACTCTTTGCTTCCTGTCTGACAACCAGTTCTCAATCCATGTTAGTACACTACCCCCAATCCCATGTGCTCTAACTTTGCACATCAATCTCTTGTGTGGGACCTTGTCGAACGCCTTCTGAAAGTCCAAATATACCACATCAACTGGTTCTCCCTTATCCACTCTACTGGAAACATCCTCAAAAAATTCCAGAAGATTTGTCAAGCATGATTTCCCTTTCACAAATCCATGCTGACTTGGACCTATCATGTCACCTCTTTCCAAATGCACTGCTATGACATCCTTAATAATTGATTCCATCATTTTACCCACTACCGATGTCAGGCTGACCGGTCTATAATTCCCTGTTTTCTCTCTCCCTCCTTTTTTAAAAAGTGGGGTTACATTGGCTACCCTCCACTCCATAAAAACTGATCCAGAGTCAATGGAATGTTGGAAAATGACTGTCAACGTATCCACTATTTCCAAGGCCACCTCCTTAATACTCTGGGATGCAGTCCATCAGGCCCTGGGGATTTATCGGCCTTCAATCCCATCAATTTCCCCAACACAATTTCCCGGCTAATAAGGATTTCCCTCAGTTCCTCCTCTTTACTAGACCCCCCGACCCCTTTTATAACCGGAAGGTTGTTCGTGTCCTCCTTCGTGAATACCGAACCAAAGTACTTGTTCAATTGGTCCGCCATTTCTTTGTTCCCCGTTATGACTTCCCCTGATTCTGACTGCAGGGGACCTACATTTGTCTTTACTAACCTTTTTCTCTTTACATATCTATAGAAACTTTTGCAATCCGTCTTAATGTTCCCTGCAAGCTTCTTCTCATACTCCATTTTCCCTGCCCTAATCAAACCCTTTGTCCTCCTCTGCTGAGTTCTAAATTTCTCCCAGTCCCCAGGTTCGCTGCTATTTCTGGCCAATTTGTATGCCACTTCCTTGGCTTTAATACTATCCCTGATTTCCCTTGATAGCCACGGTTGAGCCACCTTCCCTTTTTTATTTCTATGCCAGACAGGAATGTACAATTGTTGTAGTTCATCCATGCGGTCTCTAAATGTCTGCCATTGCCCATCCACAGTCAACCCCTTAAGTATCATTCGCCAATCCATCTCAGCCAATTCACGCCTCATACCTTCAAAGTTAGCCTTCTTTAAGTTCTGGACCATGGTCTCTGAATTAACTGTTTCATTCTCCATCCTAATGCAGAATTCCACCATATTATGGTCACTCTTCCCCAAGGGGCCTCGCACAACAAGATTGCTAATTAATCCTTTCTCATTACATAACACCCAGTCTAAGATGGCCTCCCCCCTAGTTGGTTCCTCGACATATTGGTCTAAAAAACCATCCCTTATGCACTCCAGAAAATCCTCCTCCACCGTATTGCTTCCAGTTTGGTTAGCCCAATCTATGTGCATATTAAAGTCACCCATTATAACTGCTGCACCTTTATTGCACGCACCCCTAATTTCCTGTTTGATGCCCTCCCCAACATCACTACTACTGTTTGGAGGTCTGTACACAACTCCCACTAACGTTTTTTGCCCTTTGGTGTTCTGCAGCTCTACCCATATAGATTCCACATCATCCAAGCTAATGTCCTTCCTAACTATTGCCTTAATCTCCTCCTTAACCAGCAATGCTACCCCACCTCCTTTTCCTTTTATTCTATCCTTCCTGAATGTTGAATACCCCTGGATGTTGAGTTCCCAGCCCTGCTCATCCTGGAGCCACGTCTCCGTAATCCCAATCACATCATATTTGTTAACATCTATTTGCACAGTTAATTCATCCACCTTATTGCGGATACTCCTTGCATTAAGACACAAAGCCTTCAGGCTTGTTTTTTTAACACCCTCTGTCCTTTTAGAATTTTGCTGTACAATGGCCCTTTTTGTTCTTTGCCTTGGGTTTCTCTGCCCTCCACTTTTCCTCATCTCCTTTCTGTCTTTTGTTTTTGCCTCCTTTTTGTTTCCCTCTATCTCCCTGCATTGGTTCCCATCCCCCTGCCATATTAGTTTAACTCCTCCCCAACAGCACTAGCAAACACTCCCCCGAGGACATTGGTTCCGATTCTGCCCAGGTGCAGACCGTCCGGATTGTACTGGTCCCACCTCCCCCAGAACCGGTTCCAATGCCCCAGGAATTTGAATCCCTCCCTGCTGCACCATTGCTCAAGCCACGTATTCATCTGAGCTATCCTGCGATTCCTACTCTGACTAGCACGTGGCACTGGTAGCAATCCCGAGATTACTACTTTTGAGGTCCTACTTTTTAATTTAGCTCCTAGCTCCTTAAATTCATTTCGTAGGAACTCATCCCTTTTTTTACCTATGTCATTGGTACCAACGTGCACCACGACAACTGGCTGTTCTCCCTCCCTTTTTAGAATGTCCTCCACCCGCTCCGAGACATCCTTGACCCTTGCACCAGGGAGGCAACATACCATCCTGGAGTCTCGGTTGCGGCCGCAGAAACGCCTATCTATTCCCCTTACAATTGAATCCCCTATCACTATCGCTCGCCCACTCTTTTTCCTGCCCTCCTGTGCAACAGAGCCAGCCACGGTGCCATGAACTTGGCTGCTGCTGCCCACTCCTGATGAGTCATCCCCCTCAACAGCACTCAAAGCAGTGTATCTGTTTTGCAGTGGGATGACCACAGGGGACCCCTGCACTACCTTCCTTGCACTACTCTTTCTGCTGGTCTTCCATTCCCTCGCTGGCTGTGGACCCTTCTCCTGCAGTAAGACCAACTCGCTACACGTGATACTCACGTCATTCTCAGCATCGTGGATGCTCCAGAGTGAATCCACCTTCAGCTCCAACTCCGCAACGCGGACAGTCAGTAGCCGGAGGTGGACACACTTCCCGCACATGTAGTCGTCAGGGACACTGGTGTTGTCCCCGTGTTCCCACATGGTACAGGAGGAGCATATCACGTGACCGAGCTGTCCTGCCATGACTTAACCCTTAGATACACTTAAATTGCCGACAACAATGTTAAAAGTTACTGACTAATAAAGAAAAAGAAAAACTACTCACCAATCAGCAGCCAATCACTTACCACGTTGGCTGTGACGTCACCTTTTGATTTCTTTCTACTTCTTTTTTGCCTTTTTTGCCTTCTCTCCCAGCTGGAGCTGCACCGGTACGCCTCTCTCGACGCTCCCCGGACTGCTGAGCCTTTTATAGGCCGCTGCCTCTCTCGACTCCCGCCTCTCTCGACGCTCTCCGGACTGCTGAGCCTTTTATAGGCCGCTGCCTCTCTCGACTCCCGCCTCTCTCGACGCTCCCCGGACTGCTGAGCCTTTTATAGGCCGCTGCCTCTCTCGACTCCCGCCTCTCTCGACGCTCCCCGGACTGCTGAGCCTTTTATAAGCCGCTGCCTCTCTCGACTCCCGCCTCTCTTCATGTGGTACGAGGTGGAAGATGGCACGATAGGGGGCTCATCGGGCACCTGACCCATCAGGATGTGACCAGCCGTGTCTGCGGAGACACCTGCATCAACCCAGCAATTGATTTTTGTGGGATCTTGCTGTGCAGAAAATTGGCTGCTGCATTTCCCTGAATTACAACAGTGACTACACTTCAAGGCACTTCATTGGCTGCAAATCGCTTTGGGATGTCCTGAGGTTGTGTAAGGCGCCATATAGATGCAAGTCCTTTCCTTTGCTTTTCCTTTGCCACAAGCACTGAAACGGCCCGAATCAAAGTCACAAATGACATCACCTGTGGCTGAGACCTTGGTGCATGTTTCCTCTTTGCTCTCCTCAACCCCTCTGCAGCCTTTCACATGGTCAATCACACCATCCTCCTTCACCGCCTCTCCTCTGTTATTCAGCTCAGTTGGACTGCCCTCATTTGGTTTTGCTCTTACCTAACTGATTGTAACCTGAGAATCTCGAGCTGTGGTTTCTTTTCTCCCTCCCGTACCGTTACCTCTGGAGTCAAAAACGGAGCTATCCTTGACCCTCTCCCCTTCCTCCTCCTACATGCTACCCCTTTGGCGAGATCATCCAAAGACATGGGGTCAGCTTCCACATGTACGCTGACAATTCCCAGCTCTACCTCTCCACCATCTCTCGATCCCTCCACTGCCTTTGTGTTGTCAGATTGCTTATCTGTTGTCCAATCTTGGATGAGCTACAATTTCCTCTGGATAAATATCAGGAAGACCTGAGGCCCCTGCCACAAACCCCATATCTTTTCCACCAATTCCTGCACCCTCTCCAGCCACCCTTTCAGGTTGAACCAAACTATTGGGAACTTCGGTTTCCTATTAGACCCCAAGCTAACTTTCACTGTCCTCCTTTAAGACCCCCTTAAAACCCACCTCTTTAATAAGAATCTTGGTCACCCCTCCCAATATCTCCTTCTATTGGCTAGATGCCATTTTCTTTGGTCTGGTTACACCTCGTGAAGTGGCTTGGGATGATTTCTATGTTAGTGGTGCCTTATGTTAGTGTCAGCCATGGCTCAGTGGGAAGCACACTCACTGCTGAGTCAGAAGGTTTATGGGTTCAAGTCCCACTCCAGGGCCTTAAGCACAAAAATCTAGGCTGACACTCCAGAGCAGTGCTGCACTGTCAGAGGTGCTGTCTTGTAGATGTTAAACTGAGGCCCTGGCTGCTCTCTCAGGTGGATGTAAAAGATCCTGTGGCACTATTTCAAAGAAGAGCAGGGGACTTCTCCCTGGTGTTCCGGCCAAAATTTATCCTTCATAAAACAGATTATCTGGTCATTATCACATTGCTGTTTGTGGGAACTTGCTGTGTGCAAATTGGCTGCCGCGTTTACTACATTACAACAGTGACTACACTCCAAAGGTACTTCATTGGCTGTAAAACGCTTTGAGACGTCCAGTGGTCATGAAAGGCGGCTTCATAAATGCAAGTCTTTCATATTGTTGATCTTTGTTTGTTGTCCTTCTTGTTTGTTGATGATTGAAGCTGACGATGATGATGACGATGACGATGATGATGACGATGATGATGATAATGCTTTGATCTTGTTAGTTTTACTATCATTGCTGTGAGCTAGTTTCTTAATCTTCACCAATCAACTCAATGATGTGGCTACGTATTCATTGATCGTTCTTCCGTAGGTTTAAAACTTCTCGGAAAATTTCCACATCAGATGCATTCTTTAATAATTTTTATGACCGGTACATGAACATGACACTGAAAGGCCTTTAATTTCTCATTCATGTCTGCGTAGCAGATTTCTATTGCATTTTAGGTATGAAAGCTTTTCAGACTTTGATGCTGTGCACAAGGGCTGAAAACCTGAAACCATGCTGTGTGGTAATAAGTGGAAGCACGTCGGATGCAATGCCCCGTCTGCTGTTTGAGCAAAGTCACTCACCTGCTTTAATAAACAGATGACACTATTGTGTTCCTAACACAGATGAGACTGCACACAGGGAGGTTAAAGTAACAGTGACCTCAGTCTTTATTAAGACACTCCAGAGTGAGGAACAGGCCTTAAGGGCCGGCTTATACACAGTGCTCCCAAGGGATGCTGGAATCCCTTGGGACTTCAGGGGATGCGCTCGCTGGTGGCGGAACATGGGAGTGCATGCTTTACAGATACACAACATCACTCCCACCGCCCTAAAGTCAAAGTGAAAACTATTTACAAAGTGAGGCGGTCGGGAGCCTTTCTTTCCCTGGTGGACTGCCACGGTACAAATGTCTGTTCTGGTGTGTTGGCTGTGCCCTCGCTGGGCTGGCGTGTTGTTGACCCTGCAGGGCTGCTGGGTGAGCCTGGCCTTGCTGGGCTGTTGGGCGTGATGGGTTCGATTTCCTGGTCCGGGGTGGTGTCGATGTCGTTAGGTGTGTGTTGTGGGCTCGAAAAAGTTGGTGTCTGCTGTGGGTTGTTCAGGGCAGTCTGTGAACCGCAGTCTCGTTTGGTCCAGGTGCTTTCTGCAAATTTGACCACTGTCTAGTTTGACTTCAAACACCCTACTGCCTTCTTTAGCTATCACCGTGCCTGCGATCCACTTGGGACCATGTCCATAGTTTAGCACATACACAGGGTCATTCAGATCAACTTCCCATGACACAGTGGCGCGACCATCGTTTACATTTTGTTGCTGCCGCCTGCTCTCTACCTGATCATGCAGGTTGGGGTGAACCAGCGAGAGTCTGGTTTTAAGTGTCCTTTTCATGAGTAGCTCAGTCTGGAGCACCCCTGTGAGCGAGTGGGGTCTCGTACGGTAGCTGAGCAGTACTCGGAACAGGCAGGTTTGGAGTGAACCCTCTATGACTCATTTAAGGCTTTGTTTGATTGTTTGTACTGCCCGCTCTGCCTGCCCATTGGAGGCTGGTTTAAACGGGGCCGAGGTGACATGTTTGATCCCATTGCGGGTCATGAATTCTTTAAATTCGGCACTGGTGAAACATGGCCCGTTGTCACTGACCAGTGTGTCAGGCAGGCCGTGGGTGACAAACATGGGCCTCAGGCTTTCAATGGTGATGGTGGCGGTGCTTCCCGACATTATTTCACATTCAATCCATTTTGAAAAAGCATCCACCACCACCAGGAACATTTTACCGAGAAACGGGCCCGCATAGTCGACATGGATCCTCGACCATGGTCTGGAGGGCCAGGACCACAAACTTAGTGGTGCCTCTCTGGACGCGTTGCTCAACTGAGCACACACACTGCATTGCCGTACACAGGACTCTATGTCAGAGTCGATACCAGGCCACCACACGTGGGATCTGGCTATCGCTTTCATCATTATTATACCTGGGTGTGTGCTGTGAAGATCCGAGATGAACGTCTCCCTGCCCTTTTTGGGTAGCACTATGCGGTTACCCCACAACAGGCAGACTGCCTGAATGGACAGCTCGTCCTTTCGCCGCTGGAATGGCTTGATTAGCTCTTGCATTTCAACGGGGATGCTGGCCCAGCTCCCATGCAGTACACAGTTTTTTACTAGGGACAGCAGAGGATCTTAGCTGGTCCAAGTCCTAATCTGGTGGGCCGTGACAGGTGATTTATCATTTTCAAACGCTTCCATGACCATCAACAAGTCTGCGGGCTGCGCCACCATCAACAAGTTTGCAGGCTGCGCCATGTCAACCCCCGTGGTGGGCAATGGTAGCCGACTGAGAGAATCCGCACAGTTCTCGATGCCTGGCCTGTGACGGATGGTATAGTTACATTCTGATAGCGCAAGTGCCCACCTTTGGATGCAGGCTGAGGCATTAGTGTTTATCCCCTTGTTTTCAGTGAACAGGGATATGAAGGGCTTGTGATCGGTTTCCAGCTCAAATTTGAGGCCAAACAGGTACTGATGCATTTTCTTTACCCCGAACTCACACGCTAAAGCCTCTTTCTCAATCATGCTGTAGGCCCTCTCAGCCTTAGACAAGCTCCTGGAGGCATAGGCGACAGGTTGCAACTTCCCCGCAACGCTAGCTTGTTGTAATACACACCCGACTCCGTACGACGACGCATCACATGCTAGCACAAGTCTTATACACTACAAGCAGCTTGTTGGAGTATAAAATGTTTCTGGGTTTCTCAAAAGCAATTACTTGTTTTTTTCCCCATACTCAGTTCTCACCTTTACGCAATAACACATGTAGGGGCTCTAAAAGGGTGCTTAACCCCGGTAGGAAGTTACCAAAATAGTTGAGGTGTCCCAGGAACGACCGCAGCTCCGTGATGTTCTGTGGCCTGGGCGCATTCCTGATAGCCTCTGTCTTGGCGTCTGTGGGCCGAATGCTGTCCGCCGCGATCTTTCTCTCCAAAAGCTCCACTTCTGTTGCCATGAAGACGCATTTCGACCTCTTCGGCCGCAGCCCTATGTGATCCAGTCGCTGGAGGACCTCCTCCAGGTTTGTAGGTTTCGTCCTGAAAAACCACCATGCATGGTACCGACTTGAGTAGGCTCTCCATGTTTCTCTGGAAGATCGCTGCAGCCGACCGAATTCCAAACGGGCATCTGTTGTAGATGAACAGTCCCTTGTGCGTGTTGATGCAGGTGAGGCTCTTCGAAGACTCCTCCAGCTCCTGCGTCATGTAGGCCAAAGTCAGGTCGAGCTTGGTGAACATCTTGCCTCCTGCCAGCATCGCAAATAGGTCGTCTGCCTTAGGGAGCGGGTATTGGTCCTGTAGCGAGAAACGATTAATAGTTACTTTATAATCGCCGCAAATCCTGACCGTGCCATCACTTTTGAGTACTGGAACAATCGGGCTGGCCCACTCGCTGAATTTCACTGGGGAAATGATGCCCTCGCGTTGCAGCCTGTCCAGCTCGATTTCTATTCTCTCCCTCATCATGTGAGGTACCGCTCGCGTCTTGTGGTGAATGGGTCGTGCCTCTGGGACCAAGTGAATCCGCACCTTTGCCCCGGAAAAGTTTCCAATGTCTGGCTCAAAAAGAGAAGAAAATTTGTTAAGAACCTGGCTACAAAAGGTCTCATCGACATGTGATAGCGCTCGGATTTCATCCCAGTTCCAGCGGATTTTGCCCAGCCAGCTCCTTCCAAGCAGTGAGGGGCTATCGCCCGGGACAATCCAGAGTGGCAGTTCATGCACCGTGCCCTCGTAGGTGACCTTGACCATGGCGCTGCCCAGGACAGTGATAAGCTCTTTGGTGTACGTTCTCAGTTTCGTGTGGATGGGGCTCAGGACTGGTCTGAGTGTCTCGTTGCACCACAGTCTCTCAAACATCTTTTTACTCATGATGGATTGGCTAGCGCCAGTGTCCAGTTCCATGGCTACGGGTAAGCCATTCAATTTTATATTTAGCATTATAGGTGAACATTTCGTCGAAAATGTGTGCACCCCATGTACTTCAGCATCTACCTCCTCTCTGAGGCTCGAAATTGCTTTGGTCCACCATGGACCGATCTTCCTCTGCCACGTGGTGGTTAGCAGGTTTTGCAGAGCTTGCAGTGCGTCTGCAAGCTCGTTGGAGGTGCCCCATTGTTCCACAGCTCTTGCAAACATACCCTTTGAAGCAGCATGAATAGGCTGAATGGAAGCCTCCACAATGCCAACAAGGTGTGAATTGCCTTGCATTCATCCTTTGTTGGGGACTCTGAGTCATCTGGGTCACCTGAGGCCTGCTGGCAGTTGCAGACTCATGGTTTCTGCACTGTATATTTCTGCTCACAAACACAGTTCCAGTTAATTTATGAACATTCCTAGCACTTGTGTGCTGAGAGATTTGTTTGGTGTTATCACTGGTGGACATAAAGGCCTGTGCTATTGCAATGGCCTTACTGAGGGTCGGTGTCTCTATTGTCAAAAGTTTTCGTAGGATGGTCTCGTGGCCAATGCCTAGTACAAAAAAGTCTCTGAGCATCTGCTCCAGGTAGCCATCAAACTCACAGTGTTCTGCAAGTCGCCTTAGCTCGGTGACGTAGCTCGCCACTTCCTGATCTTCAGATTGCTGGCACGTGTAGAACTAATACCTCGCCATCAGCATGCTCTCCCTCGGGTTAAGATGCTCTCGAACCAGTGTACACAGCTCCTCATACGAATTATTTGTGGGTTTCACCGGAGCCAGAAAATTCGTCATGAGGCTGTAGATCGGTGCCCCGCAGACTGTGAGGAGGACCGCTCTCCTTTTTGCAGCGCTTCCTTCTCCGTCCAGCTCGTTGGCTACAAAGTACTAGTCTAGCCGTTCGACATAGGCTTCCCAGTCCTCACCCTCCGAGAACTTCTCCAGGATGCCCACAGTTTGCTGCATCTTTGCGTTGGATTCGTATAATCATCGCCAGTTATTGTGTTCCTAACACAGATGAGACTGCACACAGGGAGGTTAAAGTAACAGTGACCTCAGTCTTTATTAAGACACTCCAGAGTGAGGAACAGGCCTTAGGGGCCGGCTTATATACAGTGCTCCCAAGGGATGCTGGGATCCCTTGGGACTTCAGGGGATGCGCTGTCTGGTGGTGGAACATGGGAGTGCATGCTTTACAGATACACAACAGACACCTTTGGTCAAACTCCCCAAAAATTTTGGTACGAACATCTTAACTTGCTTGTTCCTAATATTACACAATGGGAATTCATTTAAAGTGAGTTTTTAATCAAAATACAAATGCTTTCTATGTTACAATGCTGTCAATATTGGCTACTCTTATACTCACACTTAGCGATCATACTTATCAGGATAGACTGAACTGGCTGGGGCTCTATTCTCTCGAAAAGTGAAGGCTGAGAGGTGAGCTGACAGAAGTCTTTAAAATTATGAAGGGGTTTGATAGGTTGGACGTAGAAAAGATGTTTCCACTCGTGGGGGAGACCAGAACTAGGGTGCATAAATATATGATAGTCACTAATAAATCCATTCGGTAATTCAGGAGAAACTTATTTATTCGGAATGTGGTTACAATGTGGAACTCGCTACCACAAGGAGTAGCTGTGGCGAATAGCACAGATGTATTAAGGGGAAGGTAGATAAGTGTATGCGGGAGAAAGGCATAGAAGGATATGTTGATAGGTTTCGATGAAGTGGGCTAGGAGGAGGCTCGTGTGGAGCATAGACGCGTTGGGCCGAATTTCCCATTTCTGTGCTGCCGGAATACCCTCATCACACGGACTGCAGCGGTTCAAGAAGGCGGCTCGCCACCACAATGGGAATTCATTTAAAGTTTTTTTTAATCGAAACAGAAATGCTTTCTATGTTACAAGGCTGTTAATATTGGCTAACCTTGTACTCACACAGAGAGCATACCTATGAGGATAGGCTGTATAGGCTGTGGCTGTGCTGTAAATTCAATGTAACTTCTGATGGGTGCAGTTAGCGTGTGATGGTTTAACACACCCGGACTGTGTCCCTGCTGACACAGTCGCTAACCCACTCTGCCTGACATGGGACTACACGGCATAGTCCTGCCAATTCAAGAATGATCGTGCTGCACAGAGTATTTAATCATCTCTTCTGTAATTATCCTCTTAACGTGCACTTCTGTTCCAACCAGATGTTCAGCTCGACTTTTTTTTCCTATTGCAGATGTTAATCAAGAATGCACTAAGTGTTTTACATAGAAATACATTGAAGTTACAATATGGAAAACACGCCATTCAGCCCAACCATGTCATGTCAGTGCATATCCTCCAGGAGCAAATAGTTCACCCACCCTATAAACATTTACCCACCTAGGGTTATGGTTAGGGTTAGGGAATTAAGATTAGGAAAATCCTTTCATCCCCTTCTCCTTCATTCACCTATCCAATCTAGTCTTTAATGCTGAGGTAATAGTTTTTACCTCAACCACTGACACTGGAAGTGAATTCCACAGCCTCACAACCCTCCTGCCCTCTGTCCTAACTCTCTTACATTTAATCTGTGGCCCCTCATCCTTGACCCGACTGGAAACCCTGTCCCATCCTGTCATTATTTGAAGCACTTTTATCATGTTGCTACGTAATCCGATCCAGATTTACGGAGGGATTGCCATTGTCTGCACTTCAGTCATCCACCTTCCTGATTATCTGCCAGAGAAGATTGTTGGTAAGAGAAAACCTCGCTACATGGCCAGCCAACGCCTTTGTGACGGGCATTGCTGTACCGGACCTGTAAGCCCACAATTTGGACTCTTTTAATTACGTAGAATTACAAAGAATCCACGGCACAGGCTATGATGGCGTTTATGCTCCACACGAGCCTCCTCTCACCCTCCTTCATCACACCCTATCTGCATAGCCTACTATTCCCTGCTCCCTTATATCCTTATCTAGCTTCCCCTTAACTGCATCCATGCTATTCACTTCAACCATTCCTTGTAGTACCAAGTTCACCATTCTCTTCCCAGTCATTTCTCCTGAATTCCTTATTGGATTTATTAGTGACTATCTTCTATTTATGAGCTCTAGTTTTGGACTAGTGGAAACATCGGGGCCAAGTTTCCACAGGAGTTGCTCCTATTTTTTTGGAGCAACAATTTTTTTTGGGAGTATCTTTAAACATCGCAATTCTCCACATTTAGTTTGCTCCAGTTTCAGTGAGTTAGTTCAGTTTCTTTTTAAGTTCCCTTTTTTTTTCAAAAGGGGCCGCTACCAGCTACTTACGCCTGTTTTGGCCACTTAAGCAAGTTTAGACAGCCAATAGTTACTCCAAACTAACTTAGGTCAGCGTATGTGGACACTTTAGAAATCAGGCGCAGGTAGCCAGAGATGGAGGGGAAAGGAAGTTAGAGGATGTTCCAAAGCACTAAACATCTTCACAACAACATTAAAGAAGCATAAGTACATTTAACGCACTAAGCACTAAACAAAGCAGTACATTTAAAGCACCAAGTACTAAAGAAAGCACAAAAATAAGCATTCAATAACAAATAAAAAATACAAGGAAAGCACCAAGATTTACAAAGCACTAAACAAAGCATAAAAAGTAATAAGCAATTAATGAACAAATAAAAAATAGAAGGAACCCTGCATCTAAAGCACCAAGACCAAAGTAATAAGCAATCAATCAATCAATAACAAATAAAAAATAGAAGTCCTACCTTTATGTGAAGGGAAGGCAGCGGGCTGCCGATGAGGGAGAGGGGAGGACGGGAGAGGGGAGGAGGGAGGAGGGAAGAGGGGAGGAGGGAAGAGGGGAGGAGGGAAGAGGGGAGGAGGGGAGGAGGGAAGAGGGGAGGAGAGGAGGGGGAGGAGGAGGAGGAGGAGGAGGAGGAGGAGGAGGAGGTGGGGAGCCCATTCTGTCAGGGCTAGGGGTGGCGTGCTTCAGGCCCCGCCCACACAGCCTGCAGCACGCGCACACAGAATCTGGGGGCGAGGAGCTACTGCACATGCGCGCACACTCTAGCACGCATGTGCAGAGGTCCCGGCACCATTTTCAACGCCGGGACCTGGCTCCGCCCCCCCCACGCATTCTGCTGCACTACACCAGGGCCCTACATCAGTGCTGCTGCATGGAGAACATGAAGGTAAATAATAGGCGCCATTTCTGTTTTAAAAAGTCACTGCACCTCACGGAGGTGCACCATTCTAACCGTGGATACAAACTTGGACCCATCATCTCTATGTCTACCCAATGCCCCAAAGAAATGAAATTAAAGCAGAAAATGCTGGAAAGACTCAGCAGGTCTGTGGAGAGAGGAACAGAGTTAATGTTTCAGGTCGATGACCCTTCCTCAGAACTGGAAGATGTAAGTGTTGTAGACTGGTGGACTACTCTCTCTAGTGGACTACTGATGTAATAACTATTGATGTAACAACAATAAAGCATGTGGTCACACAGTTCTGTTAGGAGCCATCTTGTAAGTGTGTGTGCTTATGTAGCAGTGCCTCAATATATCACAGCTAGAGATGTAAGAGTTTCCAAGCAAGCGCGGAACCAGGGGAAAGGGGGCAGGGAAGAACGAAAGAGAGTGGTCTGTGATAGGGTGGTAGGCAGGAGTGATTAAATAACAAAAGCGATGATGGTGCGAGGCAAAAGGAAGTGATAATGAGAGAAGTATAGAAACAAAAGATGGGTCTAGAGGAAGTGTAAGTGGTTATAGCAGAGATGGGGGGGAAACATGGAAATTCTGGCAAAGCAGAGAAGGCTCCCATGGCCCGGGGATTTGGCAGAAGCAAGGCATTCCCCCCCATCCCTGCCCTGCCAGGTCGTGAACCGATATAGGTTCCCCCACCCCAAGCACAAGCCCACACCTCCTCCACTCCCTGAACACTGTGACGTCCACATTAACAGGCTGTAATGTACTTGCTTCATGGGTTCTTTGCTTAAGAATTCATAGCAGCACATTGCTATTAAGAACTAGTTGGTTTATTAGCAAAGGTTTAACAATCACACTACACATTACCAGTTCATCCAACAGGTTCACAACCACCTGCCTCATCGTGGATCCCCCGAACCCAACTGGCTGGGGTTTTATTGAGTCTGGTGAACATCATGTGACTGGCTAAGCCACTCCCAACTCAACAGCTCTACAATTATTTTTAAAGTAGAACCTTAAATCAAGTGCCCCCTTATTAAAGGGGCACTAGAACCGACAAATTAACAAATAAAACTTTTTGAAACTATGGTCAAATTAAAATTTGGTTGCCGGGGGTGATGAGGCATTCCAGTCCCTGGAGCGAGCATACCGGTAAACACCGCGTGCTCCATCTCCAGGGACACCCTAGCGTGAACGTAACCGAGGAAGAGAGGCAGGCAGTCGGGCTGAATGACCCCCTCGACCGCCCACTGCCTGGACCGGTTAATGGCCACCTTGGCCAGGCCCAGGAGCAGTCCTATGAGGAGGTCCTCTCAACTGCCCGCTCCCCTCCACACCGGATGTCCAACGATCAGGAGCGTGGGACGGAAGTGCAGCCAGAAATCGAGGAGCAGCCCCTTCAAATGATGGAATAGGGGCTGCAACCTCACACATTGAACATGCACATGAAACACGGACTCCTCCGTGCAACACCCTCCAGGCCAAATCCCCAATAAATAAAGGGAAAATGTGAGAGGGTAAAGACATTTCTTAAAACTACGGATGGTGATCAGCTGTACCGCTAAAGCAGAGCTCAACAGCTCTGCAACTATTTTAGTGCGAAACAATAAATCAAGTGCCCCTTGATTAAAGGGGCAACTAAAACTGACAAATTACCAAATAAAACTTTTTAACAGTAAACAGTCAAATTAAAATTTGGTTGCCGGGGGTGATGATGCACTCCAGTCCCTCCG
The DNA here is from genome assembly GCF_044704955.1 of Pristiophorus japonicus. Classification (NCBI taxonomy): domain Eukaryota; kingdom Metazoa; phylum Chordata; class Chondrichthyes; family Pristiophoridae; genus Pristiophorus; species Pristiophorus japonicus. The sequence continues at coordinate 16,855,607 of NC_091989.1, read as the reverse complement.
GCACCCACCTCTCACGGAAGGTCGCGAGTGTACCAGTGGACACCACGTGCTCCATCTCCAGGGACACTCTGGCTTTGATGTAACCGCGGAAGAGTGGCAGGCAGTCGGGCTGAACGACCCCCTCGACCGCCCGCTGCCTGGACCGGCTGATGGCCCCCTTGGCCGTGCCCAGTAGCAGTCCTATGAGGAGGCCCTCAGACCTGCCCGCTCCCCTCCGCACAGGATGCCCAAAGATCAGGAATGTGGGACTGAAGTGGAACCAGAATTTGAGGAGCAGCCCCCTCAAATATTGTCAACAGCTCTACAACTCTTAGAGGAGACAAAATAAAACATTTAAATCAAGTGCCCCCCAATCTGGGGGCCACTCCAAACATTTTCCGACTCCCTTTTTTTTTGTATTTTTGTCGTTTTTTTTGTGGTTTTTTTTGGGCATTAAAATCGTATATTTTACAAGTGCCCCCTATAAAAGGGGAGGGGGACACTAAAACCGGCAATTAAAACAAATTAAACTTTAAAACATATAAAATCAAATTAAAATTTGGTTGCCAGGGGTAATAATGCACTCCAGTCCCTCCAGCGCCCACCTCTCGCGGAAGGCCGTGAGCGTACCGGTGGACACTGCGTGCTCCATCTCCAGGGACACCCTGGCCCGGATGTAGGCACGGAAGAGAGGCAGGCAGTCAGGCTGAACGACCCCCTCGACCGCCCGCTGCCTGGACCGGCTGATGGCACCCTTGGCCGTGCCCAGGAGCAGTCCTACGAGGAGGCCCTCGGACCTACCCGCTCCCCTCTGCACAGGGTGTCCAAAGATCAGGAGTGTGGGACTGAAGTGCAAGCAGAAATTGAGGAGCAGCCCCTTTAAATAATGAAACAGGGGCTGCAACCTCGCACACTCCATAAAAACGTGGAACACGGACTCTTCCAGACCGCAGAAATTGCAGGCGGCCTGGGAGCCCGTGAACTGGCTTAAAAATTTATTGCACGGGACTGTTCCGTGCACCACCCTCCAGGCCAAGTCCCCGATAAATAGTGGGAGGACTCCCGCGTAGAGTACACTCCATCGGGGACCCCCGCCTCCTCCGGACGGCAAGATGGTACGCCATGGCGTGTCCGGACGGCAGACGAGGATGGCAAGGTTGAGAGTGTGCAGGAGCAGCCCGTACAGGAAACCCCTCTGCACAGAACTGAAAGGCACGGAGGGGATTTCCCCGAGGCGGCTCAAGTTGTGAGGCGCTGGCTCCCGAGGGAGGTTCCGGGGTTTGGCGTCGATGAGGAATTCTGTCCGGACGGGGGTCAGTTCGGACGGGATCTCCCCACGTGCTTGAGCCTCCTCGACGCACCTAACGGAGTCAGGGCCCAGAGCCTGCAGATCTACAACTCGTTTATTTTTAGGGTAAACAAAATTAAACATTAAATCAAGTGCCCCCCCCCCCCCCCCGCTACAGATCTACAAACTCTGTGAGCGTACTCACAGGTGCATACATTACACAGGCCAGCCCTCTTCCATTTCCCCATTGCAATCTGATACTCCTAATTAACAGCAGGATTTCAAGTGCCATGTTACTTCTGTTGAAAGTGGGCCTCGTCAGTCGGTTGACAGAACCAACATGCAATAATCCCCGCGCGAGCTTCGCATTGCGTTGGGCAATTGGAAGCACAATTACAAAAAACATTTGGCAGTTATTACTGAGAAAAGTATCCCAGCATAGGAAAGAGATAAAAGCAAAATCCTCCCTTTGATAGTCAGCACAGCCCTCTCTGTAGCTTTTACCTGCAGGCACTCACCACACACATTGGAGTGTTCATCACAGACATCACTAATGATGAAAAAAAATGCACTGAAGACTGTAACATTCAAATAAACCAGGAAGACAATCAGACGAAAGGCTGGGGATTAAATTAACTCATACAAGCTGAAAAACAAAGGATTAAGGAGACTGTAAGAACTTCATGTTCAAATGGATGCCAATGTTCCCGTTGATAATACCGAAGAAGGTCAGAGGAGTTCGTCAGTATTTTGTCCAACAATTCTCCCTCAACTATTACAGATCATCTGGTCATTCAGCCCATTGATTGCTGGATTTGCCATATATAACAGTGACTGCACTTCAAAAATACTCCATCCAACGTGCCTTGTGTTCAAATCCCTCGCTGGGCTCGTCCCTCCCTTTCTCTGTCACCTCCTCCAACCCTCAGAGATCTCTGCGCTCCTAAAATTCTGGCCACTTGCGCATCCCTGATTTTCATCACTCCACCATTGGCGGTGTAAAGGCTTCTCAACCTAGTCCCCCGTTACACGCAGTTCTTTAACTTCAGGATTTATAAGAACAAAATACACATAGCACAGGGTTTTGGCTCAACCAAGATTCGTTTGTTTATTGAACATGCACACAATTACCTCCCCTGTATAAATCCCTACGATTTATATCGGAATAACAAATGCCAGAATACAAATCCCAATGCAATGGTCATTTGCATTGGCACAATATGACACAGTTAAACCCGTCCGCGATTTGACTGTTACATATAAAGTTACCCAGACCCAATCACAAAACACTTTCTATGATTTGACTGGAAACATACAATCATCAATTCAGCTGCCCAAAGCTCTGGGATTCTCTCCCTAAATCTCCCTGCCTCTCTATCACTCTCTCCTCCTTTAAGTTGCACCTTAAAACCTACCTCTTTGACCAAGCTTTGGGTCACCTGTCATAATATCTCTTTATATGGCTCAGTGTCAAATTTTGTTTGATAAAACTCCTGTGAAGCGCAGTAGGATGATTTTATTACCTTAAAGGCACATATAAATGCAGTGGTGTTGTTGAATACGTTAGGTTATTTTGAGAGAAGTGATTGTAACGGGATAATGTGTAGTGCCTTCTAGCTAGGAGGTATAGGGAGCTATATGGAGAGAGAGGGTCTGTGAAGGAACGCCATTGTAAGATTTCTAAATCTTTGGCATTAAATTGACAGTGAGATGATTCTTTTAAAACAATTCGGAACAATTTATTAAATACACACACACATGCATCTATCAACAGTCATAGTTACCTTATGGATCTACCTTAGTTACAACAGAGATACAATGAGGTTATAATAAAAAGCGATATATTTACTTCCTTCTGGCTGGCTGGATGAACACACGGCCTGCTGTTTCTGCTGGTCTTTGAGCGGGAGGTTTTGCCGTGTGTCCAGGAGAGAAGAGACAGAGCAGTCTTTGGCTGCTTTTTTATATCCCTTGAGTCCATTGTTCCTCCGAAAGCCTCAGGATTGGACCTTGGTTCCAGGGCAATTCCTTATTGGCTCTCCTCACATATGTGGCTGTCTGGACTGGCCCAGTCATCTCTTGATTCGGTTAATTGCTTTCCAATTAACACAATACACAAACAGTATGCTGGAGGCCTGTGAGCTTCCATTTTGTTTCAATCACTGCAGCCTTTCCGTATAATCTACACTTTTAACATTTATACATGCACAGAATCCATGTTATCATTAATAAACACTTTTATTCATACACCATCTTAAAGCTCCACATGGCTGACTGAGATCTTCCAAATAAATAGAGTTAAGTTGGACTAAGAGTGTTCAAGAGACTATAAAACACAGGGATAAGTTGCTCTATAAAGCTCTCTCTTATAACATACAGACATTATGAGTGATGAAGTGTTTATGATGTTATTACATTTCTGTTGAATTGTGCAGAACTTGCCATCTTTTTAAAAGCATATATGATTTGAAATCCTTAACCAATTTCCACACCAATTTCCTCTCCTCCTCTCCTAAAGATGCTCTCTCCTTTCTTGAGCAAGGTTCCACCAGCATAGATCTAGATTGACACTCACGTGCAGTGCTGAGGGAGTGCTACACTGTCAGAGGTGCCGTCTTTCAGATGAGACGTTAAACCGAGGCCCTGTCTGCCCTCTCAGGTGGACGTAAAAGATCCCGTGGCACTATTTCGAAGAAGAGCATTGGAGTTATCCCCGGGGCCAACATTTATCCCTCGATCAACATAACAAAAACAAATGATCTGGTCAGTATCACATTGCTGTTTGTGGGAGCTTGATGTGTGCAAATTGACTGCTGAGATTCCCACAGTACAACAGTGACTACACTCCAAAAAGTACTTCAATGGCTGTAAAGCGCTTTGAGACATCTGGTGGCCATGAAAGGTGCTATATGAATGCAAGTCTTTCTTTTTTTTTATCTCTGTCTCTCTCTTTCTCTCCTCTCTCTCTCTCAGTTATTCACTGGATAAGTTTGTGTAATCACCAGAGGGACGCTGACTTTGCCAGCTTTGATTCACAGCATTCAAAATTCAAGTGTTGTCACAGCTCTAAGAAAATTTCTGAAAATATTTTGCATTGTATAAAATCGGCCCCAATAAATATCAACCGCGCTAGCCCTTCACTATTTAAAAATATTAGGGGGGGATATTCCATTGCGCTCCGACAGGGGGCGGTAACACTCATGAGACGCGAGACTTTGTGCTAGGTGCAGAAGTCTCGCCTCTCGCAAGAAATTGGGATTTACCGCCCCCGAAATGAGCGTTAGCGAGGCGGACGCGTCGGGAGCGGGGCTCAGCGATGCACACTAGGCCACGTAGCGCTGCCACGTAGGAGGAGCTCGTCTCTTAATTAAAGGGAAGGGCCCAAGCTGCAAACTGTGCATTTGAAAAATGGGCCTCTCTGGACCGGGGAGTGGGAGTTGCCGTGCCAACAGTCCACCACTCAAGCAGAGTGCCGGGCTGACCAATTGTGGTGGACCCTGCATTCACCGCACCCATGGGGCGCACCAAAACATCAGACAATTTTTTTTTTTTAAACCAATGCACCTCCCCTTTAACTATCGCCCCGCAAGCGGCTGGCCGCCCGGTTCATTGCCTGGCGCAGTTTCAACGCGCGATACCCAATTTAGGGCTGGGGGCACGAATGGGAGCGCAAACGGCCCGAATTTCTGGGCCTTAGATTATTCGCCCCAACCCGCAGTCTTATATTCTCCAACTTACAATAAATTTAGCTCCATTGCCTTTTCAGATAATCGCACAATTAGTTCAGGTGAAGAAGGACATTCAGCCCATTGAATCTCAATATAGAAGCATCGTGCCTTTGCCAGCTCTTTGAAGGAACTGTCCAATTAGTCCCACTTCCCTGCTCTTTCCCCATAGCCCTGTAACATTTTCCCCTCAAAGTATTTATCCAATTGAATCTGTTTCTATCAACCTTTCAGGCAGTGCATTCCAGATCATAACCACTCGCTGCACAAATTGTTTTCCTCATGTCACCTTTGGTCCTTTTGCCAATTACCTTGATAGCTTCCAGAATATCAACCCAACCACTTTCCATTGACAGCTGCTTCTTAAATGAGTCCAAATTCCGACTCATTACTCTTCTTTGTGGCTTATATTCCTATATCTTATATTGTCTTAATATGATATAAGGCCATATAAGATAGTCACCAAGAAATCAAATAGGGAATTCAGAAGAAACTTCTTCACCCAGAGACTGGTGGGAATGTGGAACTCGCTACCACAGGGAGCGGTTGAGGCAAATAGTATAGATACATTTAAGGGGAGGCTAGATAAGCATATGAGGGAGAAGGGAATGGAGGGTTATGCTGATTGAGTTAGATCAGGAAAGGCGGGAGGAGGCTCGAGTGGAGCATAAACGCCGGCATGGGCTGGTTGGGCTGAACGGCCTGTTTCTGTGCCGTAAATCCTGTGTAATCCTATATTCCAATTGCTAACCACCACTCATGTAAGAAATACTTCTGGTTCTCTACCCTACCTTTCACAGCCTTCAATTCCATGTCCTCCAGACCTCGAGCATTGCTGTATATAAAAATATTGTTCCAGGTTTATTTTCTCTATCCTATTAAGTATCTTATGGCCTTTCTGAAATGACCCTTTGAGAAGCTGAGGAGTTGAACTAGTCAACCCTCCAACACCAAATTCAACATATGGAATGATGACCACAAGACTCGGTGTACCATGTGTGGTTTCATTAACCCTTTCCAGGTGTCAGTGACATTTATACAGGGCAGATCTACTCACTTGAAACATTTAAAACTTAAAAAATAAATGCCATGCTGTACATTGAGATCCACATTTTCATTATTCCGGAAAATAAAACTTTATTAGGCAGGTGAATTGCAATCTGCGGGAATATTAAATAAATACGATTGACTTGGGTGTAATGGATGATAACATTAGAGTCCTGAAGAATGCCAAACTGCTCCAGTGACCTGTAGACCTTCCCTTGAATTCTTCATGCGTGAAATAAATAGCTTTATAATAACCAAAAGCAGGTCGTGACCTGCCAGTCATCATGCACTAAACCTGTGACATTCATATTGATATGGCAAAGTAAACCAGAGGCTGATTTGAATTGTTTCTTCCTGCTGAGTATTTATTTGATTGTGTAATGAATAATTACATATTTCTTCTACCTTTGGCTTCAAGGAAGCGCCGATATTTCTGGTTGGTGTTATGTGTAATAATAGTTATTTATATATATGTATATATATATTTTACCATTCTGAGAGTGATAGTGCTTGAGGCTATCATGCAAGGGGTCACAAATCCCTGCCTCCATTCTGTACAACGCAATCTTCCGTTCTCTACCCAGCAATTTTATAAAATCAAAAAAAGCTTTCAATAAAGGTTTGGAATTTGAAAATACAGCAGAGCAATAAGGGCAGGGCTTTTTTTGCTCTTGGTGTGAATTCTGAACAGGATTGCTATTGCAGTGGGACTCTCTTTGGTTCCCTGATCTGATCAGTGCCAGTTTATATATATATATATATATATATATACTTTTTTTTCATTTACGACAAAAGTTTTGCTACACTGAATTTATAAACCCGAGGCAAGAGCTGCAGAAAAGGCGGCAGGATGGTAGAAATGGAGTGTAGGCTGAAAATAAGACTGTGTGCTGCCACTGTACGAAGGGGTTTAACTTGCACTTGCCATTGGTGAAGTCCACAATGGTGAGCGAACCTAGACCACACTTGGAGTACTGTGCACAGTTCTGGTCTTCTTATTACAACATGGATACAGAGGCACTGGAGAAGCTGCAAATCATCATCATCATAGGCAGTCCCTCGGAATCGAGGAAGACTTGCTTCCACTCTAAAAATGAGTCCTTCGGTGACTGTACAGTCCAATACGAGAACCACCGTCCCTGTCACAGGTGGGACAGACAGTCGTTGAGGGAAAGGGTGGGTTGGGAGTCTGGTTTTGCCGCACGCTCTTTCCGCTGCCTGCGCTTGGTCTCTGCATGCTCTCGGCGACGAGACTCGAGGTGCTCAGCGCCCTCCCGGATGCACTTCCTCCACTTAGGGCGGTCTTTGGCCAGGGATTCCCAGGTGTCGACAGGGATGTTGCACTTTATCAGGGAGGCTTTGATGGTGTCTTTGAAATGTTTCCTCTGCCCACCTTTGGCTCGTTTGCCGTGAAGGAGTTCAGAGTAGAGCGCTTGCTTTGGGAGTCTAGTGTCTGGCATGCGGACAATGTGGCCTGCCCAGCGAAGTTGAGTGAGTGTAGTCAGTGCTTCAATGCTGGGGATGTTGGCCTGGTCGAGGGCGCTAACGTTGGTGTGTCTGTCCTCTCAGGGGATTTGCAGGATCTTGCAGAAACATCGTTGGTAGTATTTCTAAGATTAACATGGATGGCGTAATGTATGCAACTGTAAGTCTGCTCATAAGTTTGTAGAGCTGGTCGACGGAATTCTTCATCGGCGCCAAGCCCCGAAACTTCCCACGGGAGCCGGCGCCTCACAACTTGAGCTGTCTCGAGGAAATCCCCTCCATGCCTTTCAGTTCTGCGCGGAGGGGTTTCCTGTACGGGCTGCTCCTGCACACTCTCCACCTTGCCATCCTCGTCTGCCGTCCGGACACGCCATGGCGTACCATCTTGCTGTCCGGAGGAGGCGGGGGTCCCCGATGCAGTGCACTCTACGCGGGAGTCCTCCCTGTATTTATTGGGGACTTGGCCTGGAGGATGGTGCACGGAGCAGTCCCATACAATAAATTTTAAAGTCAGTTCACTGGCTCCCAGGCCGCCTGCAATTTCTGCGGTCTGGAGGAATCCGTGTTCCGTGTTTTTATGGAATGTGCGAGGTTGCAGCCCCTATTCCATTATTTAAAGGGGCTGCTCCTCAAATTCTGCTTGCACTTCAGTCCCACACTCCTGATCTTTGGGCACCCTATGAGGAGGAGAGCGGGTAGGTCCGAGGATCTCCTCGTAGGACTGCTCCTGGGCACGGCCAAGGGGGCCATCAGCCGGTCCAGGCAATGAGCGGTCGAGGGGGTCGTTCAGCCCGACTGCATGCCTTTCTTCCGCAGTAACATCCGAGCCAGGGTGTCCCTGGAGATGGAGCACGCGGTGCCCACCGGTACGCTCGCGGCCTTCTGCGAGAGGTGGGCGCCGGAGGGACTGGAGTGCATCATCACCCCCGGAAACCAAATTTTAATTTGATTTTATATGTTTTAAAGTTTAATTGGTTTACTGTGCCGGGTTTTACTGTCCCCTCCCTTTTAGCCAGGGGGCACTTGTATAATTTGTGGTTTTAGTGCCCAAAAAACCCCCACAAACAAACCACAAAAAAAAACTCCAAAAAACAAAAAAGGGCACTTGAAAACTGTTTGGAGTGTCCCCCCCCCCACCCTTTTTTAATCAGGGGGCACTTGATTTAATTGTTTATTTTGTCTTCAACCCAAAAGAGTTGGAGAGCTGTTCGACGGAATTCTTCATCGGCGCCAAACCCCGAAACCTCCCACGGGAGCCGACGCCTCACAACTTGAGCCTCCTCCGGGAAATCCCCATCGTGCCTTTCAGTTCTGCGTAGAGGGGGGTTCCTGTACGGGCTGCTCTTGCACACTCACCACATTGCCATCCTTGGCTCCTGTTCAGACATGCCATGGCGGGGTCCCCAATGGAGTGCTCTCGTCGCAGGAATCCTCCCTCTATTTATTGGGGACTTGGCCTGGAGGGTGTTGCACGGGGCAGTCCCGTGCAATGGGTTTTTAAGTCGGTTCGCGGACTCCCAGGCCGCCTGTAATTTCTGCGGCTGGAGGAGTCCGTGTTCCATGTTTATGTGGAGTGTGTCAGGTTGCAACCACTGTTCCAATATCTGAAGGATCTGCTCCTCAAATTCTGGTTGCACTTCAGTCGCACACTCCTGATCTTTGGGCACCCTGTGCAGAGGGGAGCGGGCAGGTTGGAAGGCCTCCTCGTAGGACTGCTCCTGGGCCTGGCCGAGGTGGCCATTAACTGGTCCAGGTAGCGGGCGGTCAAGGGGGTCGTTCAGCCTGACTACCTGTCTCTCTTCCACAGTTACATTCGAGCCAGGGTGTCCCTAGAGATGGAGCACCTGGTGTCCACCGGTACGCTCGCGGCCTTCCACGAGAGGTGGGCGCCAGAGGGACTGGAGTGTATCATCACCCCTGGCAACCAAATTTTAATTTGACCATTGTTTCAAAAAGTTGTATTTGTTAAGTTGTCATTCTAATGCCCCTTTAATAAGGGAGCACTTGAATTAAGGTTCTACTTTAAAAATAGTTGTAGAGCTGTTGAGTTGTGAGTGGCTTAGCCAGTCACATGATGTTCACAAGACTCAATAAAACCCCAGCCAGTTGGGTTCGGGGGATCCACGATGAGGCAGGTGGCTGTGAGCCTGGTGGATGAACTGGTAATGTGCAGTGTGATTGTTAAATTTTTGCTAATAAACCAACTAGTTCTTAATAGCAAAATGTTGCTATGAATTCTTAAGCAATAAATTCATGAAGCAAATACATGGTACCAGAGGTTATACATATCAGGAAAGATTGAATCGCCTGGGGCTGTTTTCTCTAGAAAAGAGAAGGCCAAGGGGTGAACTAATAGAGGCCTTTAAAATTCTGAAAGGGTGTAGACGTAGAGAAAATATTTCCGCTTGTGACGGAATCCAAAACTCGGGGCCATAAATGTAAGATGCCACTAATATAATCCAATAAGGAAGTTAGGAGAAATTTCTTTACCAAGAGAGTGATAAGTATTATGGAACTCACTACCACAGGGAGTATTTGAGGCGAATAGCATTGGTTCATTTAAGGAGAAGTTAGATAAGTACATGAGGGAGAAAAGAATAGAAGTTTATGCTGATAGGGCTCAATGAAGTAGGGTGGGAGGAGGCTGGTGTGGCACGTAAACACCAACATAGACCAGTTGGGCCGAATGGCCTCTTTCTGTGCCCCACATTCTATGTAATCACAGAGCGAGATCATTTTAAGAAAAGAAAGAAGAACTTGCATTTATACAGCATCTTTCACAACATCAGGACGTCCCAAAGTGCTTTATAATCAAGATGGCAGCCATTTTGTGCACAGCAAGCTCCCACAAACTGCAATGAGATAAATGACCAGATCATCTGGTTATTTTTTTAAGTGACATAGGTTGAGCAATAAATAGAGGCCAGGGCACTCAATCTCTCTCTCCCCCCACACCCCCCTACCCGCCCCACCCACCCAGTCTCTCTCTCTCTCTCTCTCTCCCCCCCCACTCTCTCTCCCCCCCACTCTCTCTCTCTCTCCCCACCACTCTCTCTCTCTCTCCCCCCCCACTCTCTCTCTCGCTCTCTCTCCCCCCCCCCCACTCTATCTCTCTCTCTCCCCCCCACTCTATCTCTCTCTCTCCCCCCCCACTCTATCTCTCTCCCCCCCACTCTCTCTCTCTCTCCCCCCCCACTCTCTCTCTCTTTCTCTCTCACCCCCACTCTCTCTCTCTCTCTCTCCCCCCCACTCTCTCTCTCTCTCTCCCTCCCCCACTCTCCCCCCACTCTCTCTCTCCTCCCCACTCCCTCTCTTCCCCCCCCACTCTCTCTCTCTCCCCACTCTCTACCCCCCCCACTCTCTCTCCCTCCCCCCCACTCTCTCTCTCACCCCCCCACTCTCTCTCTCCCCTCCCCCACTCTCTTTCTCCCCCCACTCTCTCGCTCTCTCTCTCTCCCCCTCCCCCCCCCACTCACTCTCACTAAACTTTCAACCTTCGCATGCTTGATACGCCATTTAAAAATGGATGAATAATCGTGGGCGGCAAACCCAGTGCAGGCCTGAATTTCCGATGCGTTAATACCATACACAAGAACATAATGTAAGCGCATTAAGTATTTGTAGGTTAATTTCTGCAATAATGACCAACGCGCGCCCATCAACCTCTTTTATCTGCCATTGTCCCAGAGGTTCCTTGGTTGATGATCATAAATAGGTTAACACCTCTGTTAACATAGGAAACAAGTATTCACATTCTATCACATTACATTCTGAACATTAGTATTCTAGAACCCTATGGTGTCATTTCCAGGCTTATGTGAAACTTTTCCTGAGGGAGTGCTGCACTGTCGGAGGTGCCGTCTTTCGGATGAGACGTTAAACCAAGGCCCCGTCTGCTCTCTCAGGTGGACGCAAAAGATCCCATGAAACTATTTGAGGAAGAGAAGTTGAGGAGTTACCGTTAGTGTCCTGGGGCCAATATTTATTCCTCAACCAATATCACTAAAACAGATTATCTGGTCATTATCACATTGCTGTTTGTGGGAGCTTGCTGTGCGCAACTTGGCTGCCACATTTTCTGCGTTACAATAGTGACTGCTCTCCAAAATTACCTCATTTTCTGTAAAGCACTTTGGGATGTCTAGAGCTTGTGAAAGGCACTACAGAAATACAAGCTCTTTCTTTCATTCTTCATTGATGCAAGTCAGACACTAGCCATTCATTTTTCTAGTTTCATCTTGTTTTTACCAGCACTGGAAGTTCAGAATGGCGAGCTCCATGATACATCAGACAGCCAGTGGGATATACCCCCTATCACACACGATAAAGGTGTTGGAATATTGGGGCATGTTGTTGTGTTTAGCGGTCACAAAGCACGCATTGGAAATTCAGGCCTGCACTGGGTTTGCTGCCCATGATTATTCATCCATTTTTAAATGGCGTATCAAGCATGCAAAGGGTGAACGTTTAGCCCGTTCAGGCTAAAGGGACTGGTATCTTTTTCTGAGAAACGTAGAGCTGGGAAGACCTGCGTTATGGCACGTCCAGTCTCGAGAATGGGAGTCCTGTGCACCACTATCTCCTGTGTCGATTTGTCCCTAGTTTTTGTTAGTCTTTCAGACAATACAGACAACCGACTGCAGAGGACTGCAGGTATGCGGGACTGATTCCCCACCTTTCAGACTTGCATTATTTTTGATCCAGTAGCTATGTGCCCTTATCTGCCCTATTTCGATCTGTCACTGGATGTTGGTCACTGTCAGTTCTAATGGAGGGCCTGCACCTGAAGTGTTAAATCACCTGACTCACTGGCGGCAGCAATATTCTGTTCCTTTGCTTCTGAAGAGACACATGTCTGACTTAAGAATCCTCATGATTACGTATTTGGCTGCCACTGTTTTCCAGATGGACAGCCATAACATGCCATTCAATCCAAACCGGAATTTAGCAAGTGATGTGGTTTTTAAACCTTACAGTGAAGGACAAAGCTTTTCATTCTTCAAGCTTTCACTTATGACATTGAATTGAAAAGATGCCGGTTTACACTTGTCGAAAACTTTGCTAAAGTGTCACCAGTATCAAATTTCTTTTTCAACCTTCAAACTCCACTGAATTAGCAATTTGAATATATTTAAACAAGGTAGCCCAGTAATGTTGCACCTTCGAAGTCCGCCGTGCTGGTCCGGCCTTTATTCGGGGAATATTAGTTAGAGTGGGGTCAAATGACTCTCAATTTTCAATTTCTGAGGGATACTTAGATTTCCAAATGGAAGAATTATTATTGCCGGATTTTGGTAAAGTGTATTAAAGGAGAATGAGTCTAATGGGATAGCTCTTTCAAAGAGCTGGCACAGGCATGATGGGCCGAATGGGCTCATTCTGTGCAGTAAGATGCTATGATTCTATGAAATTGTGCTGTGTGATATTAGCTTACAAAAGCTTAATACAATCATATGAGTTGTTAACCCATTTTAAATAAATGAGTTCCCCACCAGGACTGTCTGAGGATGCTCCGCTGCCTCCTGGAGCATAGAAACATAGAAAATAGGTGCAGGAGTAGGCCATTCGGCCCTTCGAGCCTGCACCACAGAGGCCCATCCAGTCGCCATCCAGCACCACCCTCCTGCGCCTGGCTCAACTTGTTCTCACATTGAACAACATCCCCTTTGACTCCACTCACTGTCCCCAAATTAATGGTGTCGCTATGGGAACCTGCATAGGTCCTAGCTATGCCTGCCTTTTTGTGGGATATGTGGAATATGTGGGATCTTTGTTCCAGTCCTACTCCGGTACATTGCTGACTATCGGTGCCGGTTCCTGCTCTCGCCCTGAATTGGAAAATTCCATTCACTTTGCTTCCAATGTCCATTCTTCCTTCACCTTCACATGGTCCACCTCCGACTCTTCCCATCCCTTCCTCGACTGCTCGGTCTCCATCTCTGGGGATAGGCTTTCGACAAACATCCACTATAAGCCCACTGACTCCCACAGCTATTTGGACTACACTTCCTCCCATCCCGCTTCCTTTAAGGACTCCATTCCATTCTCCCAGTTTCTCAGTCTCCGTCGCATCTGCTCTGACTGCCACCTTCCATACAAGTGCTTCCGATATGTCTTCCTTTTTCCTCAACTGAGGATTCCTCTTCCACCGTGGTTGATATAGCCCTCAACTGTGTCCATTCCATTTCCCACATTTCTGCTCACACCCCTTATTCTCCTTCTCAGAACCATGACAGAGCTCCCCTTGTCCTCACCTTTCACCCCACCAGCCTCCATGTTTAACGGATCATCCGCCCACATTTCGACCACCTCAAGTCTGGTCCCAAACACATCTTCCCCTCTCCTCTCCTCTCAGCATTCCAAAAGCTGCTCCCTCCACGACACCCTGGTCCATTCCTCAATCACCCGCAGCATCCCCTCCTCTTCCCACGGTACCTTCCCGTGCAAGTGCAGGAGATGCAACATCTGCCCTTTTACCTCCTCTCTTCCCACCGTCTAGGACCCTAAACACTCCTGCCAGGTGAAACTTCTTGTACATCTTGCAATTTAGTATACAGTATTTGCTGCTCATGATGCGGTCTCCTCTACATTGGGGAGATCAAACGCAAATTGGGTGACTGCTTTGCGGAGCACCTCCATTCAGTCCACAAGCATGACCCCGGGCTTCCAGTCACCTGTCACTTTAATTCCCACTCTGCCCTCTCTGTCCTCGGCCTCGTACAATGTTCCTACAAAGCTCAGTGTAAGTTCAAGGAACAGCGCTTCGTCTTTCGATAAGGCACTTTACAACCTTAGGAAAAGGGGAGGTGCAACGAGACCTCGGTGTCATGGTACATCAGTCATTGAAAGTTGGCATGCAGGTACAGCAGGCGGTAAAGAAGAAAAATGACATGTCGGCCTTCATAGTTAGAGGATTTGAGTATAGGAGCAGGGAGGTCTTACTGCAGTTGTACAGGGCCTTGGTGAGGCCACACCTTGAATATTGTGTTCAGTTTTGGTCTCTTAATCTGAGGAAGGACATTCTTGCTATTGAGGGAGTGCAGCGAAGGTTCACCAGACTAATTCCCGGGATGGCAGGACTGATATATGAAGAAAGACTGGATCGATTAGGCTTATAGTCACTGGAATTTAGAGAATGAGAGGGGATCTCATAGAAACATATAAAATTCTGACGGGATTGGACAGGTTAGATGCAGGAAGAATGTTCGCCATGTTGGGGAAGTCCAGAACCAGGGGTCACAGTCTAAGGATAAGGGATAAACCGTTTAGGACCGAGATGAGGAGAAACTTCTTCACTCAGAGAATTGTGAATCTGTGGAATTCTCTACCACAGAAAGTTGTTGAGGCTAGTTCGTTAGATATATTCAAAAGGGAGTTAGATGTGGCCCTTATGGCTAAAGGGATCAAGGGGTATGGAGAGAAAGCAGGAATGGGGTATTGAAGTTGCATGATCAGCCATGATCTTATTGAATGCTGGTACAGGCTCGAAGGGCCGAATGGCCTATTCCTGCACCTATTTTCCATGTTTCTATGTTTCTGGACACAACATCAAGTTCAACAATTTCAGACCCTAACCTCTGCCTCTATTTTTTCAGATGGTCGCTGCCGATGATTCTGCCATTCCCATTTACACCTCTTCTAGGCCCATCTTTTGTTTCTTTACTTGTCCCATTAACATCTCCTTTTGCATTGTTCAATCATACCTTTTGTCACTTAATCTCTCCTGCCTTCCACCCTATCACAGACCTTCCCTTTTGTTATTTTCTTCCCTCCCCCCCTTTCCTTGCACTTGCTTAAAATCTGTTACGTCTGTAACTTTTTGCAGTTCTGACGAAAGGTCATCGACCTGAAACGTTAACTCTGTTTCTCTCTCTCCGCAGATGCTGCCTGACCTGCTGAGTGTTTCCAGGATTTTCTGCTTTTATTTTAGACTACCAGCATCTGCTTTTGTAAATGAGTTACTGTGTCTGTTAAAATGACAAACAAACTAATTCCACACAAACACCTTAAGCTAATAGCGCACAGTGTGATTTCACCCATTGGGGGTTAAACCTATGCTGTTTGGAGCAAGTGGCAGCTCGGCTCATTGGTAACATTCTCACCTCTGAAGCAGAAGATCATGTGTTCAAGCTCCACTGCAGGACTTTGAGCAAATAATGTTGGCTGACACTTTGGGACTGTACTGAAGAGGTGCTGGGTTCAGGTGAGATGTTAAGCCAAGTCCCACCTGCCTAGCAAAAAATGATATTACTTTTGAAATGTAGTCACTGTTGTATTGTGGGAAACGCGGCAGCCAATTTACGCACAAGCAAGCTCCCATAAACAGCAATGTGATAATGACCAGATCATCTGTTTTTTTGTTATGTTGATTCAGGGATAAAGATTAGCCAGGACACCGGAGATAACTCCCCTGCTCGTCTTCGAAATAATGCCACGGGATCGTTTACATCCACTTGAGAGGGCAGGCAGGGCTTCGGTTTAACATCTCATCCGAAAGACGGCACCTCTGACAGTGCAGCACTCCCTCAGCACTGCATTGGAGTGTCAGCCCAGAATGATATGTTCAAGACCCTGGAGTGGGACTTGAACCCACAACCTTCTGACTCAGAGGCTGCCGACACACAGCTGAGAAGCTAATAAAGGGTTGGCTTTAGCAGCTTAGAGCTTAAACAGGGCTTTATAAAAGGGGAAAAGTCAATGAAAACAAGACATTTGAAACAATATGAATCTTTCTGAATGAAACAAGATTGAATAAATCCAATAGGTTTTTACATTATAAGGCCTACTATCTCTCAGGGACCTGAGGCTTGAGTTTTGTTTTTTCCCTGGAATTTGCTTTGTTTGGCTGGGGTTCCCTGTTGATATTCTTCGAGCCTTCCTGCATGTGTGATTTTAATGCCCAGCAAACCTTAATGCCATATATCAATAGGACTCCCACTGTGTGTTTTACCACAGTTTTTGTGCTATCAACTCTTTTCAGATTGAACAGCCTGTTTACTGGAATACTCTGAATCAATGAATTTAACTTAATACCAATCAATCTCCTGTGATGTTAGTCAATGGAAATGCTTTGTCTTTTCACTGGAAAATAGCAAAACACTGCAGATGTGGAAAATCCGAAACAGAAAATGTTGGAAACACTGTGGAGAGCGAAACACAGGGTCAGCGTTTCAGGTCGATGACCTTCCATCAGTTCTGATGAAATGTTAGCTCTGTGTTTCTCTCTGCATAGATGCTGCCCGAACTGCATCATTTCCAGTCTGTTTGTTGTAACTGGCTGAGAGAACAGACAGTGCCACCTCTGGAGTAAGTGAGCATAACAGGTACTCTTGCAATAATGTTTCTTTAGCTGTAACACTGTCACCTCTAGGAGAAGCTACAATAGCAGGTTTTACCGTCACTTTTATAAGGTTACCAATTGGTTTCAATGTACCAAGTGTCACATTCAATACAAACTCAACACCACTCAAGGATTTCATATTATTTGTTTGTGTGTTACAGCAACAACCTCTTTCTATCTGCAGGACAGAGATGTTGTGGTGAGAGGATTCACGGAGATTATGTAGTATTTACAGCACAGAAACAGGCCACTTGGCCCAACAGTTTATGAGCCTCCTTCCATCCTACTTAATCTCAACCTCCATACTTAGCCTTCTCTTCCTTTCTCCATGTATTTATCTAGCTCCCCCTTACATAAAGCCACTCTCTGGGTAAAGAAGTTCCTCTTGAATTCTTTCCTGGATTTATTAGTGACTATCTAATATTTATGGTTCCTTATTTTGGTCTTTCCCACAAGTGGAAACATCTTCTCCACGTTTACCCTAGCGAACCCCTTCAGAATTTTAAAGGCCTCTATCAGGTCACCCCTCAGCTTTCACTTTTCTGGAGAAAAGAGACCCAGCCTGTTCAGTCGTTCCTGATCGCTATTACTTCTTAGTTCCGGTATCCTCCTTGTAAATCTGTTTTGCACCTTTTACAATGACTCTATATCCTTTTATAACATGGAGACCAGAACTGTGCACAGTACTCTAAATATGGTCAGCTTGCTTCATCTCACCCTGTCAACCTATCGAGATGTTTGATCGTGTGCTGTTAGCATGCCAGCAAGAGTTTACATTGGGAGCATGAGAACAAAATGTTAAAGAACAGGAAGAAAGAAAGAAAGACTTGCATTTAAATAACACCTTTCACGACTACCAGACGTCCAAAAGCACTTTCCAACCAATTAAGCACTTTTGAAATGTGGGAAACGCGGCAGCCAATTTGCACTCAGCAAGCTCCTACCAACAGCAACCTGATAATGGCCAGAAAATCTGTTTTTGTGATGTTGATTGAAGGATAAATATTGGCCAGGGCACTGGGAACAACTCCCCTGCTCTTCTTCAAATTAGTGCCATGGGACCTTTTACATCCACCTGAGAGAACAGACTTGGTTTAATGTCTCCTCTGAAAGACAGCATCTCCGACAGTGCAGCACTCCCTCAGCACTGCGTTGGAGTGACAGCCTAGATTTTGTGCTCAAGTCTCTGGGGTGAGATTTGAAGCCACTGACTCAGAGGTGAGCCACAGCTGATGTTCTGGGCAGTATCTTTCCCTCAACCAATCGCACCAGAAATCATTAATTTGCTGTTTGTGGGAGCATTCAGTATGCAAATGAGCTGCCACATTTACCTACATAACAATAGTGATTGTAAAAGTAATTCAGCATTTGGATAACTGGAAGGCCTGATATGGCTCCACAAAAGGCCAGTTCTTTCCCCCATTTCTATTTTCCTTAACTTCACATTGGAAACATTCCATGCTGATAAAGCTGGCAACCATTCCCACTGTAGATACCATTCAGTGCTGGAATCTATGCACTTAAAGCCATCTTCCACTTTACATTCATCATTTTGGATTAAAATTTTGAGAAATAAAGGATTTGCACATAATAATAGCAATTCAAAATTACAATCTTTATCTATTGACTCAGGGCCTGCTCCCTGTTTCAGTGGACTGTTTTTCATTATCTAGTCAGAAAATTTAGCAGTTATAATTTGGATGAAAATAGATCCATTTTAAAAGCATCAAATGCCGCTCAGTACTTATTGAAGGGTTTAAATATTGTAATCTATCGTAATTACTTTCCTTGTATATGTTTCCAGAATATATTGACTACCCTCGCTACATATTACTACAAAATGGAAACGATGTTTAATGGAAATGCCTTCTAGCAGTGCTTTGGTGCAAATTAAAGCATGTGTTGTGTCTGATTAATGTTTTAAATATGATACCTCATTAGTACGCCCCATGAAGGTACAACACTGCATCAACTTCTCTACTAGTAGAGGATCAGGAGCCGTGGAGATTCTACCTGGAGATCTTAAAAAGTGTTCACATAATAGTTCCGCAGCAGTCAACTCAAAAGTCCTTTCTCTGTTGGTGAGGACAATAAAGACTAATTGCAATGATGATCTTGTCTATCTCTCTGTGGATGTATGTGTGAATACAGTACGCGGACGATGCCTGCATCTGTGCACACACAGAGGCTGAACTCCAGGACATAGTCGACATATTTACCGAGGCGTATGAAAGCATGGGCCTTACGCTAAACATCAGTAAGACAATGGTCCTCCACCAGCCTGTCCTCGCTGCACAGCACTGTCCCCCCCAGACATCAAGATCCACGGCGTGGCCCTGGACATCGTGGACCACTTCCCTTATCTCGAGAGCAGGCATTGACGAAGAGATCCAACACCGCCTCCAGTGCGCCAGTGCAGCCTTCGGCCGCCTAAGGAAAAGAGTGTTGGAAGACCAGGCTCTCAAAACTGTCACCAAGCTCATGGTCTACTGGGCCATAGTAATACCCACCCTCCTGTATGGCTCAGAGACGTGGACCATGTCCAGTAGACACCTCAAGTCGCTGGAGAAATACCACCAGCGATGTCTCCGCAAGATCCTGCAAATTCCCTGGGAGGACAGTCGCACAAACATTAGCGTTCTCGTCCAGGCCAACATCCCCAGCATTGAAGCACTGACCACACTTGATCAGCTCCGCTGGGCAGGCCACATAGTTCGCATGCCAGACACGAGACTCCCAAAGCAAACGCTCTACTCGGAACTCGTCCACAGCAAACGAGCCAAAGGCGGGCAGAGGAAACATAACAAGGACACCCTCAAAGCCTCCCTGATAAAGTGCGACATCCCCACTGACACCTGGGAGTCCCTGGCCATAGACCGCCCTAAGTAGAGGAAGTGCATTCGCGAGGGCGCTGAGCACCTCGAGTCTCATCGCCGAGAGCATGCAGAAATCAAGCGCAGGCAGCGGAAGGAGCGTGCAGCAAACCAGGCTCCCTGCCCACCCTTTCCCTCAACCACTGTCTGTCCCTTCTGTGACAGAGACTGTGGCTCTCGTATTGGACTGTAGAGCCACCTAAGAACTCATGCTAAGAGTGCAAGCAAGTCTTCGTCGATTCCAAGGGACTGCCTATGATGATGATGGATATGTGAAATTGTGCCTGTAACTGGAATGACTAACCATCCAGTCCCAACTACACTAAAACGTCATTAAAATTGAGTAACCTGTTTTAGGAAAATCTAAGTGTGCAACAACTTGCCTTTATATAGCACCTTTAACGTAATAAAAATGTCCCAAGGCACTTCACAGGTTCATTATCAAACAAAATTTGACACCGAGCTACTCAAGGAGGTATTAGGACAGGTGATTAAAAGCTCGGACAAAGATGTAGGTTTTAAGGGACGTCTTAAAGAAGGAGAGAGAGGTGGAGAGTTTTAGGGAGGGAATTCCAGAGCTCAGGGCCTTGGCAGCTGAAGACACAGCCGCCAATGGTGGAGCGATTAAAATTGGTGATATGCAAGAAGTCAGAATTGGAGGAGCACAGAGATCTCAGAATGTTGTAGGGCTGGAGGAGGCTACAGAGACCGGGAGGGATGAGATCATGAAAGGATTTGAATACAAGGATGAAAATTTAAGTTAGAATTTCATGGCGTTTTTAAATAAATTTTAATAACTTACCCTAATTTGTGATATAAAGAAATAATCTGGCCATTATCTCATTGCTTTTTGTGAGAGCTTGCTGTGCACAAATTGGCTGTTGACTTTCCAACATTACAACAGCGATGAGACTTCAAAAAGTACTTTATTGACTGTAAAGCATTTTGGGACATCCGGAGGTCATGAAAGACGCTATATAAATGCAAGTCTTTCTTTTTTCTTTTCTTTCATATTCTATGGCTCCCACCTATACAGAGAAAATTGCCCTGGGAACCAATAGGTTTTTTAAATTTAGCTTTCAGTTTTGTGAAAGGATTGGGGTGTATGGAGCATCCTCATGGTAACATATTTTGATTCGTCAGGATTTTCTCCCCCGCCGCCCTCCCACCCCCGGCCCCGCCCCGCCCCTAGTATCCCGCATACTAGAATGAAATTGTAAAGTTTGTCAGATTTCCCATTTGGCCTGGTTTCATCAGTTCTGCTCCATCACATGAGAAATCTGATCCAGAGCCTTAGTGATACGATTCTGCCTTTCCACCTTCTGTGATGTGTGATTGATACCAGCTCATAATAATCTCTTATTATGATCAGAAGATTACTTTAACCAAATGTCAACTCAGCCCCCAGAGACTCGGACTCCAATCATAAATTATCTTTACAATTGCCACTGGGACTTTGTTTAAAATGTTATAAAATGTGCAAGGTTTGATGACATTTGGTACATTACCTTCAGTTCCAAAAGTACGAAAACAATTATCTATTAAGCGCCTGTAAACATATCCTCAATATACATCCACTTATAGTGTGTTATACTCGTGGCTTTGATTCAACAGGTAGTGAGATCAAACCCCACTCCAGCTCTCTAGTGTCAACTGTGGCTCTGTTAGTAACACTCGCGCCCATCAGTCTGGCACTGATGGGTGGGCTCAAGCATTCACTCCAGAGAACTGAGCACAAAATCTAGGCTGACACTCCAATGCGATACTGAAGGAGTGCTGAACTTCTGGCGGTGCCACCTTTCAGATGAGACATTAAAAGGAGGCCCCGTCTACTCTCCCAGGCAGATCAAAAACAGATTAACAGGTCATTTAGCTGATTGTTCACATTGGCAATACTGTTACAGATTGCGATGAAATAGAGCATGATCCATTGATTTCAATGAACTGGTGCCACGATTGTAACAAACCAAAGAAACTCAACAATGTTATATGTTACTAGTTGATTTCCTGTGGCATTGTGCACACTGGGAGGGGGGTGGGGGTGTGGGGGGGGGGGGATTTTAATCCCCACAATCGGCAGGAGAGGACTGAGAAGGGGTTAAATATAAGAAATCACGTAAACCACCACGTACACGCCTGCCGCCAGTTTTACAGCCCGGGTTGCGTGGCGTGTCTGTTTCCCGCCTTCGAGAGGAGGGACACCTCAGTACAATATTTAAAAGAGGCTGCCACCGTGAAATTGGGAGCCTGATTTAAATTTAATGCTGGTCAGACAGGTTTCCCGGGGCTCGGGAAACCCGGCAGCAAAATGGAGATGGCAGCAGCCGGATCCAGCAGGTGAGGGTCACCTTAGGTAGGGTCATCTTGGATAGGATCACCTTGGGTAGGGTCATCTTTGGTAAGGTCATCTTGGGCAGGATCAGCTTAGGTAGGGGTATCTTGGGTAGGGTCTGTTATATATGTAAACCTGTATATACTTTGTGTAGCCACCAGAGGGCTCATCCTCTGGAGTCCCAAGGGATCCCACAATCCCTTGGGAGCACAGGTACTTAAGGAGGCCTCACAGGCTGGAGAGGCACTCTGGAGACCTGCAATAAAAGTCTACGGTCACACTTTACTTTGAGCTCACAGTATCCAGTCAGACTCTTTATTCATACATAACAACTGGCGACGAGATACAGATGATGAACCCAATGGTGCAGAGAACAGTGGGCATCCTGGAGAAATTCTCGGAGGGAGATGATTGGGAAACCTTCATGGAGCGACTCGACCAATACTTCATGGCCAACGAGCTGGAAGGAGAGGCGAACACTGCCAAATGAAGGGCGATTCTCCTCGCCGTCTGCGGGGCACCAACGTACGGCCTCATGAAAAATCTGCTTGCTCCAGCAAAACGCACAGAGAAATCGTACGATGATTTGTGCACACTGGTCTGGGAGAATCTGAATCCGAAGGAAAGCGTTCTGATGGCGAGGTATCGGTTCTACACCTACAAAAGGTCTGAAGGCCAGGAAGTGGCAAGTTATGTCGCTGAGCTAAGATGCCTTGCAGGACATTGCGAATTTGAAGGACATTTGGAGCACATGCTCAGAGACTTCTTCATACTTGGCATTGGCCATGAAGTGATACTTCGCAAACTATTGACTGTAAAGACTCCAACCTTGAGTAAAGCCATAGCGTTAGCCCAGGCGTTTATTGCCATCAGTGACAATATTAAACAAATCTCTCAGCACACAAGTGCTGCCACAAGTACTGTGAACAAAGTGATGTTGTTTTCAAATCGCAATATAACAGGGCAGGTCCCACATACCTGCAGCTTCACGTCCGCAGATGTCTCAGAGTCCACCATCAAGGGTGATGAATGCAAGGCCATTAACACCTTGTTGGTGCTGCGGGGGTGATCATCGTTTCCATTCCGCTTCAAAGGGTACGTTTGCAAGGGCTGTGGAACAATGGGACACCTCCAACGTATATGCAGGTGACCTGCAAACCACCATGTTGCAGAGGATAGATCCACGGCGGATCACGATGTACCAGAGCCTCAGACCAAGGAGGTAGAGGTATATGGGTCACACACATTTACCACAAAATGTTCCCCGATAATGCTGAAGGTTGAATTAAATGGACTCCTAGTGTCAATGGAGCTGGACACGGGCACAAGCCAGTCCATTATGAGCAAAAAGACTTTCGATAAATTGTTGTGCAGCAAGGCCTTAAGGCCAGTCTTGACTCCCATTTGCGAAACTGCGAACTGCGAACTTATACAAAGGAACTGATTCCCGTAATCGGCAGTGCTATTGTAAAGGTCTCCTATGATGGAGCGGTGCATAAGCTACCACTCTGGGTGGTACCAGGTGATGGTCCCACGCTGCTCGGCAGGAGCTGGCTGGGAAAGATACGTTGGAACTGGGACGACGTCCGAGCGCTCACGTCCACTGACGACACTTCGTGTACCCAGGTCTTAAACAAGTTCCCTTCACTGTTCGAACCAGGCATTGGGAAGTTCCAAGGAGCAAAAGTGCAGGTCTACCTAATTCCGGGGGCGCGACCCATCCATCACAAGGAGAGAGCAGTACCGTACACGATGAGAGAAAGGGTAGAGATCGCGCTGGACCGGCTGCAACGAGAGGGCATCATTTCGCCGATCAAATTCGAGTGAGCCAGTCCACTTGTTCCAGTCCTCAAGGGAGACAGCACTGTCAGAATCTGTGGTGATTACAAAGTAACTATCAATCGTCTCTCCCTGCAGGATCAATACCCACGACCAAAGGCTGAAGATCTTTTTGCAACACTGGCGGGAGGAAAGACTTTCACGAATCTAGACTTGACCTCAGCCTACATGACGCAAGAGCTGGAGGAATCAATGAAGGGCCTCACCTGCATCAACACACACAAAGGTCTCTTCATTTACAACAGATGCTCGTTTTGGTGAATCATTTGTTGGGCCCTCGCTGGGCTGCTGTGCAGCTGGCCTTGCTGGGCTGCCTGGTGTGGTGAGTCCTGCTGGGCTGCTGCGGGTGATGGGTTCCGCTTCGTGGCCAACCGCGGTGTCAGTTGCCACTGGTGTGTATGTTGGGGGGTCAAAGAAGGTAGGGTCCAAGGTGGGTTGCTCAGGATAGTCCGTGAATCTGAGTTTGATTTGGTCCAAACGTTTCCGGTGAATGAATCCATTTGAAAGTTTGACCCGAAACACCCTGCTCCCCTCTTTGGCCACAATAGTGCCGGGAAGCCACTTGGGACCTTGTTCAACACAAATACAGGATCCTTGATTTCAATTTTGCATGACACATTTGCGCTATCATGATATGTACTTTGTTCAAGCTGCCTGCTCTCTACCTGTTCATGTAGATCAGGGTGAACTAACAAGTGCCTTGTCTTAAGTGCCTTTTTCATGAGCAGTTCAGCAGGTGAAATCCCAGTGAGCGAGTGGGGTCTCGTGCGGTAGCTAAGCAGAACTCGGGATAGGCGAGTCTGCAGTGAGCCTTCAGTTACTCTTTTCAAGCCCTGCTTGATAGTTTGTACTGTTCTCTCTGCCTGACCATTGGATGCTGGTTTGAACGGGGCAGATGTGACATGTTTGATCCCATTTACAGGTCATGAACTCTATGAACTCGGCGCTGGTGAAACATGGCCTGTTGTCGCTCACAAGGACATCAGGCAGTCCGTGCGTGGCAGACATGGCCCACAGGCTTTCAGTGGTGGCAGCGGATGTGCTTGCTGACATTATCTCACATTCAATCCATTTGGAGTACGCATCTACAACCACAAGGAACATTTTACCCCAAAATGGGCCTGCATAGTCGACATGGACCCTGGACCACGGTTTGGCGGGCCAAGACCATAAACTTAGTGGCACCTCCCTGCGTGCATTGCTTAACTGCGAGCATGTGTTACCTTTGTGCACGCAGGACTCTAAGTCCGCATCGATACCGGGCTTTCATCATTACAATGCCTGGGTGGGTACTGTGGAGGTCATTGATGAAGGTGTCTCTGCCCTTCTTGGGGACCACTACTCGATTACCCCACAGAAGGCAGTCTGCCTGTATAGACATTTCATCTTTGCGCTGCTGGTACGGCTTTATCTCTTCCTGCATTTCCACTGGGACACTGGACCAGCTCCCGTGAAGCACACAATTTCTTACTAAGGACATTAAGGGAGCCTAGCTCGTCCAGGTTCTAAACTTTCCAGCTGTGACGGGTGATTGCTCACTCTCGAATGCTTCCATAACCATGACTAAATCTGTGGGTTGTGCCATTTCCACCCCCGTGGTGGGCAATGGCAGTCTACTGAGAGCATTGGCACAGTTTTCTGTGCCTGGCCTGTGGCGGATGGCGTAGTAGTATGCGGACAACGTGAGCGCCCATTTCTGGATGCGGGCCGATGCATTCGTATTTATCCCCTTACTTATGGAAAAAAGGGATATCAGTAGCTTATGGTCAGTTTCCAATTCAAATTTGAGCCCAAACAGATGTTGATGCATTTTCTTTACCTCACAAACACACGGTAATGCTTCTTTTCAATCATGCTGTAGGCCCTCTCAGCCTTAGACAGACTTTTGGATGCATAAGCAACCAGTTGCAATTTCCCAGATTCATTAGCTTGTTGCAATACACACCCGAAGCCATATGTCAACGCACCACATGCTAGTACCAAACGCTTACATGGATCATACAATTTACATGGATCATACATTTGTTTGAGCATAACAATTTTTTAGCTTTTACAAAGGCATTTTCTTGGCTTTTGCCCCATACTCATTCATATCCTTTACACAGTTAAGGCATGGTTCTAACAGTGTGCTGAGACCCAGTAAGAAGTTACCAAAGTCGTTCAGGAGTTCTAGAAAGGACTGCAGCTCTGTCACGTTCTGTGGCCTCGGTGCGTTCTCGATTGCCTCCGTCTTCGAATTGGTGGGGCTGATGCCGTCCGCCGCGATTCTTCTGCCCAGGAACTCCAGTTCAGGTGCCAGGAAAACGCACTTTGAGCGTTTTAACCTGAGCCCCATGCATTTCAGTCGACTAAGAATCTCCTCCAGATTCTGCAGATGCTCGACTGTATCCCGACCTGTAACCAAGATGTTGTCCTGGAAGACCACCGTGCACGGGACCGACTTCAGTAAGCTTTTCATGTTTCTCTGGAATATCGACGATCAACCAGGGAAAGAAAGGCCCCAGATCGACTCACCTTGTAAATAGTTACACTTTGGGGGGGAGTTT
The DNA here is from genome assembly GCF_044704955.1 of Pristiophorus japonicus. Classification (NCBI taxonomy): domain Eukaryota; kingdom Metazoa; phylum Chordata; class Chondrichthyes; family Pristiophoridae; genus Pristiophorus; species Pristiophorus japonicus. The sequence goes on along the minus strand of NC_091989.1, from coordinate 16,829,153 downwards.
GTTATATATGTGTAAACCTGTACATACCTTGTGTAGCCACCAGAGGGCTCATCCCCTGGAGTCCCAAGGGATCCCACAATCCCTTGGGAGCACAGGTACTTAAGGAGGCCTCACAGGCTGGAGAGACACTCTAGAGACCTGAAATAAAAGGTTAAGGTCACACTTTACTTTGAGCTCACAGTATCCAGTCAGACTCTTTATTCATACATAACAGGGTCATATTGGGTAGGGTCACCTTGGGTAGAGTCACCTTGGGTAGAGTCACCTTGGGTAGGGTCACCTTGGGTAGGGTCACCTTGGGTAGGGTCACCTTGGGTAGGGTCACCTTGGGTAGAGTCATCTTGGTAGGGTCATCTTGGTTAGGGTCATCTTGGATAGGGTCATCTTGGATAGGGTCACCTTGGGTACGGTCACCTGGGTAGGGTCTCCTTGGGTAAGATTATTTTGCGTGGGGTCAACTTGGAGGGGTTTGTCTCAGGTGTGAGGCGACTTGTAATATGCTGATCGTGGTCCTAAGACATATGTAGGATACTGATTGGAATTTTGAGGTATATGTAGATGCAGCGGCACATCGCATATTCCGCTTATTTGTACCAGGCAGTGAGCGGCCTAAACAGTGAACCTTAAAGGGACTACTAGAGGCTGCTCAGAAAATGCCCCTGGAAATAGGAGAAATGTTATTTAGATAGGTCAGGCATGCTCTTCCTAGGCCCACAGAATAACTCGAGCCCACTGCCCACCTGTACGTGCCCCCCTGGGATCTCCCTTCCTTCACTCGGCTCACCAGCTCCCCAGGATTGACCCGAAGTCTGCAGGAATTAAAGGCAAATCTCCAGGGCACAGCTACGAGCAACACGGTTGTCTTTAAAAAAATTTTGACACTTTTGTGTATTAGTTATGAAAATATGGGGCACGGGAACAAAGGCTGTTTGAGTGACAGTCAAGAATCATCCAATCGGGTTGTGAAGAGTCCGTTTGCTTTCCGATTGGCCGTGGTGAAGGCGGGGCACCACGAGGATGGACGTGTCAGGAGACCAATGGCGGGAGGGTGGGGGAGGGGCGTGGTTGGAGACAGGAGGTCATGTGATGAAACCTCCAGGAAGATGTCCAACCAGAGTTGGCAACCCAGGACTTTGCCCAGGTCCCACCTGCTGGCTCGGAGGGGGAGGGCTCTTACAGCAGGTGGAACCACACCTCAGCAAGCGTCACAACAACAACAACTTTTATTTATATAGCGCCTTTAACACAGTAAAACGTCCAAAGGCGCCGCTTCACAGCAGTTATAAGACAAAACAGATAAATTTGGCACTTTGAGAATAAGGGGAGAAAACAAATATGTGGAGGCAATTTTAACCTTCCCTGCCCCCGGAGGGAAAAGACAGAAAGTTCCAGAAGGGAAAGTAAAATCGGGGCAGGTGCGTAAAGCAGGTGGCCAATCCGACCCCATCAGCTTCCCGTTGGGCGGGTTGGGCTAATGCGACTTCCTTGCTTTTAACGCAAACATAGCCAAATGTTAATCCATGGGTCTTTACTTTTCTTGTACACGCAAGTTCACAATCTTTTCTGACTGCCTATGCCGCACAACCCAGTGAAAGGGATCAAAGATCACGAATGCTATGTGTGATAGCCGCAATCGGTCTTTAATACAAGCGCATCCTCCGGGGAGACAGCCCAGCGCGAGGCAATGAAGCCAGGAGTGTCCCCGGTATGAATGCAATATATTGTAAATTTTATAATATATATATTGCCAAATGAAAACAAAAACACATTAATACAGAAAGGGAAAATCGGCTTTCTGCCAGAATTGATGAGCGTTCGTGAGGCGTTATTGGTTTTTGGAGGGCGGTCTTTGGGGGAATCAATAACTTATCTGACTTGGTAAAGACCCATTCTTGTAGCAAAGTGAATAAGTCACTGACTTTACACTGCTGTGGTCATGAGCTGGGAATCACCATAGACAAACCGTTTGTCTGTTGAATTTTATTACTGTTCAGCCAGTTTGCTTGCTCGTGCTTCTAGAAGCCTCCGAGGGGACGTAATGAGATGCTGCCCCTTTTTTCATGAGTGGAAGCTTTCCACTTTCCTGAGCTGCGGTTCCATTTCTGACAAGATATGGCACCACACAGCGTGATTTCTGAAAACGAATAGCAAGGCTGTGGCATGACTCGAGGTTGTGCCTTTGAGTGCAGCATCAATAGAACGTAGCTGGAGGTGTTGGTAATGAGGCTGGACGCCTCGACACGTTTGACCCTGATGGGAGCAGAGAATCACTTGGTCAACTGCTATCGGGTATCCCATAGCCCAGCTCACCCTCCAGCAACCTTGATTCAAAAGTGACAATTAACTCTTCCTTTCAACTTCTGTCGACCAAGGCTGGAGTTCCATACAATAGCCACAAGGCAGATCCCCACTGAAGTATAAGGAACGACTGCAGTGGGTGAAATTGGACACGGGCAGGGGGACGCAAAACAGGCATCATCACATCGGTCGCCTGTATATATATCCAGCCCGATATTCAGTTCTAATAACTTCAACAGGACGTCCTTCTCGCATCAGAACCTTTCTATATCAATACAGTAGTATTGATAAAATAGATTTACTGTCAGCTGCGGCTCAGTGGGTAGCACAGTCACCTCTGGTGCCAGAAGGTCGTGGGTTCAAGTCTCACTCCAGAAACTTGAGCACAAAAATCTAGGCTAACACTCCAGTGCAGTGCTGAGGGAGTGCTGCACTGTCGGAGGTGCCGTCTTTCAGATGGGCTGTTAAACCAAGGCTCTGTCTGTCCTCTCGGGTGGACGTAAAAGATCCCATGGCACTATTTTGAAGAAGAGCAGAAGAGTTACCCTTGGTGTCCTGACCAATATTTATCCCTCAATCAACATCACGACAACAGTTTATCTGATCATTATCACATTGCTTTTTGTGGGAGCTTGCTGTGCGCAAATTGCTTGCCGTGTTTTCCCACTTTACAACAGTGACTACACTCCAAAAAATACTTCATTGACTGTAAAGCGCTTTGAGACGTCCGGTGGTCGTGAAAAGACGCTATATAAATGCAAATAAATATTTTTAGTGTTACTTCACTGAATAGACCTCTATTGTTTTCCAAAAATCACGCTACGCGCTCTCTCAATTCTCACTGTGTTGAAGTTAAGGGAAAGGGGCGTAAAATTCAACTTTGACTGGGGCACCAAATGGAGAAGGGTTGCGAATCTGCCAACCGTTATACACCCCGCCCCATTTTCCTTTAGGGCAGGGTGTATGACGGGTGCCCGATACACTATGGTCCGTCTTGCATTCTTGCCACAGTTGAACTTTACCCCCACCATCTTTACTCCAACTCATTCTTGCCCAGTACCTGATAGCTGTGGAACTCCTGTCTATCTCTCGGCCTGTTTTGTTCCCCTTCCAATCTCCAGGTTTCTAAAACCTACCTCCTCTCTGCCTCTCATTCTTGAGTTGCCCCGTATGCTTTCCGCGTGCCTGTCATCTTTGATGTCACACTGAACTATGGGCCTTGGCCTTTCTGTTGGGCTCCCTCAATGAAAAATATGCCCTGTGACCTCTGGCCATGATTTCAGCTATGGCCCGTGTTAACACACAGCTAATGATAGTTAATGCAACCGAGGGTGAAGGTCATGGAAGAGGTAGATGACCTGTAGCTGCCTGTATAATTGCCGTACCATTGTAGGGAAAAGTTAGGAAGATGGGAGGTTGGCCACCTTCCGACTGAGCTCAGTAACTGTAGTGTGAGGTTTCACATCAATACGTGTGTTGTCTGGGAGTATCAGCGAATCATAGATTCACACAATCAGCCAATAGGCCCACCATGTTATCCAATTAGTCCCACTCCTTCGTTCTTTCTCCGTAGTCCTGCAAATGTTTCCTTATTTAATATTTATCTCATTCACGTTTGAAAGTCACTGTTGAGCCTGCTTCCACCACCCTTTCAGGCAGTGTGTTCCAAATCAGAACAGCTCGCTGTGTAAAAAACATTCTCCTAATTTCCCATCTGGTTCTTTTTAGCTACAGGTTGAACCTCCAAAATCCAGAGTTCCGGAATCTGGAATGTTCCGGACTCCGAACGCACTGTCAAATCGTTTCCGCCGCCAGCCGGGCCCAGTGAAAAGTCAATAAATGAAATCCTAATACTGTCCAGTTAATAACATTACAAGAATAAAAATGCCAATCCTACCTGTTCCAGGCCAGGTCTTCACAGTCACCGCACCGCTGCTTCTGGGTCCGCAGCAACTCTGCACAGCACACAGACCCTCCGGCCCGAATCAACCGAGCTCCCCCGCGCAAGTCCCCTCCCTCCCCTGCGCAAGTCCCCTCCCACCCGTGTGCAACTTCCCCTCCCCCGCGCAAGTCCCCCTCCCACCCGCGCTCAAGTCCTCGGTCAGAACCAAACTCTGCACAGCACACTGCAGCTCCGTACCGAAATCCGGAAAGACCCGAACCTGGGCTCGTGCATTTCTGGACTTCGGACACCAGAAACACATTCCAAAGTCCGATAAAACACAAAAACCGGCTCGGCCTCGGTTTAAATCTGTGTCCTTTGGTTAACCGGCCCTCCTCCCAGTGGAAATCGTTTCTCCCTATGTACTCTATCAAAACCCCACATAATTACCAACACCTATATCAAATCTACTCTTTGCTGCCCCTGCTCCAAGAAGAACAATCCCAGCTGTAACGAGATAATGTATAGCGCCCTCTAGCTAGGAGGTATGGGGAGCTGTATTGAGAGAGAGGGTCTGTGAAGGAACACCATCTGAAGCTCCACATGGCTGTCTGAGATCTCCCAAATAAAGAGAGATAAGTTGAACTAAGAGTGTTCAAAAGACTATAAAATACATGGTGCCAGAAGCAGAGACTTCCGATCTTTCGTCGAACGCATCTACGACCAAAATATTGGAACTGCAAGATTTTTTCGAGCCGATCGAAATCGACGTTAAGCAGTGCAGTGCAGAGCATGCTTCCTACACATCGCGCGTGGATCCGTGAAGGGCGATAAATAGTCAAAACCTTGTAAAATAATCTAGTGGTATTAGTAAAGTGAACTTAAAGTGGCATAAGTTATTGTGGAGCCTCGATTGAAAAAGTATTTCTACAATTATATGGCCATGATATTTTACTATTAGACTTGTTCTAGTTCTCTGGATTGTTGAACTATATACATGTATGTGACAAACTCAAAGTCCTAAACTGTAGCGAGCTATCATGACCACCACGGTGCCAACTCCCGCACACATTTCTCTACCACATCCATTGCAGGTGACTGGCGATTTGAAAGCCAACTGGAAAAAATTCAAACAGTTGTGGGACAGTTATGAAATTATTACAAATATTGTGGAAAAACCAGATAGAGTTAAGATTGCAACATTTATCACTGCCATTGGCAGCGACGCCCTAGATACCCAAAATAATCTTCTCTACAAATCAGAGAAAGACAAGCAGGAAATGTAGATTATTTTGAAGCTTTGGGAAGAGCACTGTAAAGGTAAAACCAACATCATCTATGAATGGTACCAATTTAACAACTGTGTACAAGGGGACGAGCGGTTTGACAGGTATTTCGTGAAAGTGAGAGAGCTAGCATCGTCATGTGATTTCGGCAATTTGAGGGATGATTTCATCAGAGACCACATTGTCTGCGGAATATTTGATAATACTTTTGCGTAAGAGACTGTTGCAAGAATCAAGCCTAACACTCGATAAATGTGTGATGCTCTGTAAAGCTACAGAGGCCACAGTTGCACAAATGAAATCCATGAAGCTCACTAAAACAGACTCTGAAGATGTCAAAGCTGTCAGACAGAAACCCCGATCCACAAAGAAAGAATTCACAAACAAAGAGTTCACAAACAATTGCAAATATTGTGGAAAAAGACATGAGCTGTCAAAAACTAAATGCCCAGCATATGGGAAGTGCTGCACAAGTTGCAGCAAACTAAATCACTTTTCTCAAAAGTGCAGACAGAGTGGATCGAGGCAAAAGTCTACACATAACCCTAAATATAAGGGCAAGCTAAAAGTTCATGTGCTATATGAAGTGAGTTATAATTCTGATTTTGAAGTCATAACTGTAAAGATGCTTGGTAAAGTTGATCGCACAAGGACAAAGCTGACAGAAAGTATCCTAACAAGATTATGGCTACCTTCTCCACTAAAGGCCAAATGGTAAAAATGCAAATAGATTGTGGGGCCACATACAATGTGCTACCTCTTAGATACTTACCTAAAGGCTTAAAGATAAAAGAATCTAAGACAATACTGTCACGATATGACAACCATGCAACCATTCCAGTGGTAGGGACTTGTAATGTGCCACTGGAAAATACAAAGAACATTGTGGGCCAAAGTGCATCACTGATTGGCTCACGCACTGCTCAACAGCTACAACTGATAAAAGTGCGGCATCAGAATATCGCGGTGGTAAATGAAGCACGCGAATCACAAACTACGTACAAGGCAAACGTCTCGCTCGCGTCAAAAACTGATGTCAACAATGTGTATCCGGATGTGTTTAAGGGACTTGGACACATGCCAGGGACAGTTCATCTTGAACTTAATGAATCAGCGACACCAGCTGTAATGCCACCCAGACGGGTGCCAATAGCGATCAAACAAACGCTGAAAGAAATACTCGTTCATTTGGAAAAACGACAAATCATCACGAAAGTGGTTGAACCGATGGACTGGGTATCCAGTCGAGTGACCGTACAAAAACCAAATGGAAAGATACGAGTATGTATCGACCCTCAACATCTGACCAATGCCCTGAAACTTCCTGTGATCGATGACATCTTGCCACAGATATCAAATGTAAAGGTCTTCACTTAAGCAGACTGCAAGGAGGGTTTCTTGCAATGTGAACTAGACACAGAGTCCTGCTACCTCACGATCTTCTGGACTCCATGGGAACGATATTGATATAATAGAATGCCATTTGGCATCAGTCCTGCCCCGGAAATCTTCCAGCAGAAGCTAGACCAGAACCTCGAGAGTCTAGATGGAGTCTACAAGATTGCAGATGATATCTTGATCACTGGACGCGGTGAGACACTTAAAGAGGCCAATCACGATCATGAAGCAAACTTACGCAAATTCATGCAGAAATGCAGAGAGCGAAACATCAAACTAAACTTTGATAAGTTCGAATACAAGAGCTCCCAAGTGAAAGACATGGGACACATACTGTCTTGTGATGGACTCAAAGCCGACCCAAGCAAAGTGTTAGCAATCAACGAAATGCAGAAACTGCAGGATGTCGCAGGTGTATAACGATTTGTCGGCATGACAAAGTACCACGCAAAATTCTTGCCAGATCTTTCAGACCTCAGTGAGCCACTGCGATGGATTACTCATAAAGACACAGTCTGGAAATGGACTGAAGAACAAGACAAAGTGTTTGAAGCTATCAAACAATGCGTGACAGATTCTCTGGTGTTCAGGTACTTTGACCACAAACTTGCAACTGAAGGTCAAGGAGATGGTTCGAGCAAGGGTCTTGGGTTCATCCTTCTGCAACAGGGACAACCAATTGCATATGTGAGCCGAGCGCTCACTCCAGCAGAAACTCTCAAATTGAAAAGGAGCTGCTTGCTCAAATCTTCGGAATAGAACAAAACCATCAATATGTATACAGTTGCAAGATCACACTATGTACAGACTATAAGCCTTTGGTTGCTGTACGATGCAAGCCGTTATCTGTGTGATATCTTCACAGAGCACAGCACACACAGCTCCTAACATGGCAGGCAGCTCTCTTGGAAGCCTCCGGAATCTGCCTGGTTCTGTTTATTATTAACTCTACCATTGCAGTACACAATACGTCCACATCCACAGTGTGGAGCTACAAACATTACAAGCTTACAGACATTATGCTTCTCCCTCCTTAATGAAGAAGTTATTATAACAAACATCATACATAACTTTCATGTTTATACATAACACAGGATATAAACTTTTTTTTTCCATATTTACAAATTTAACTTTACCACTTGTTTTCTGTTTCGAAGAGGATACCTTCGCTCTCGAACAGAACCTTCCAAACATGGTGTCGAATCTAAACTCATTCGAGGCTCACCCTGAGGAACAGTTTCCTCCACGGAATTTCCTTGATTTTCATTTGAACTCATTCTAACTGCAGGCTCTTTGTTTTCCTGACTCGGACTCAGACTTTCATTCTGATTCTCTCCTGGATTTGTTTCCAGTACATTGGATTTTGGATTTGCTACTGGTGTATCAAAACTATCTAATGAGTCAGAAGTAATTGAATCATTCCCACCTTCAACTCCTTCCATGTCTGTAGGTAAAATATGATCAATATGAACAAACCTAACCTGTCCATTATCAAACATCTTTACCAAATATGTGCGAGGACCACATATCTTCACCACTCTTCCTGGTAACCACTTTAACCATTTATGAAGATGGTTCTTCACTCTCACCTTCTGGTTTAATTTCACACTTCTCTCTTTTACTCTACCTCTATCATGATTCTCTTTCTATCTTAATTGTGTCTCTTCTACGGACTGTGTCAAATTTGGTTTTAACAACGAGAATCTGGTTTGTGGCTGTCGTTTGAGAAACAACTCTGCTGGTGTTCTACCTGTAGCTGTATGAGGAGTATTTCGATATGTAATCAAAAAATTAGCCAATTTGTGATCCAATGGCAACTGTTGTTTCCTTGGATTTGGATCTAACATTTGTTTTATGAGGGCACGTTTTACAATTTGTACAGTGCGCTCTGCTGCATCATTTGAAGCAGGATGGTATGGTGGAACCTTGGTATGTTTCACACCATTTTTGCTCGTGAATTGTGCAAATTCTTCTGAATGAAATTGTGGTCCATTATCCGAAAAAATTTCTTCAGGGAGGCCAAATGAAGAAAATAATTTTCGCAAAATGTCCAATGTTTTACTTGTTGTTTTCTACATTGGAAACCCCTCAACCCACTTCAAATGGTTATCAATCACAATGAACAATTGTTGTCCTTCTAACTCAGAAAAATCAATATGTAGCCTTTGCCACACCCTGGGAGGCCAATTCCATGGCTGTAATGGTACTGGTGGTGGTAGCTTGCTTACCGATTGACATGTCATACACTGACTCACCATGTACTCCATATCTTTATCAAGACCTGGCCACCATAAATAACTGCGTGCAAAACTCTTGGTCAAGCACATTCCCAGGTGCTGGTCATGGAGGTCTCCTAATAACTTGGACCTGAATTTATTTGGTACAACCACTCTTGCACCCCACATGATACAATCTTTATTGACTGATAATTCATTCCTACGAATGAAGAATAGATGTGTATCTTTATTTGTTACCTGGTTTGGCCATCCATTTGCAATATACTCATACACTTTTGACATCACTGGGTCATGTTTGGTTGCTCTACCAATCTCTTCAGCTGTGACTGGCAGTTCATCAATGTATGAAAAATAAAACATTTCTTCCCTATCGGGTGTAACTTGTGATGGGGAAGGCAATCTAGACATTGCATCAACATTACTGTGATCAGCTGATTGTCTGTATTCAATATCATATGTATATGCTGACAAAATCAAAGCCCATCTCTGCATTCGGGCTGCAGCTAATGTTGGAACTGGGGACTTTGGATGGAGGATTGCTGTTAGGGGCTTATGGTCCGTAACGATGGTAAACTTATGACCATAGAAGTATTTGTGAAACTTCCTGACCCCAAAAATTAATGCCAAATCTTCCCTTTCAATTTGCGCATAATTATGCTCACTGGCACTAAGAGTGCGTGAAGCAAAAGCAATTGGTCTCTCCTCCCCACTACGTGATACATGAGAGATCACTGCCCAAACTCCATACAGAGAGGCATCACATGCTAGCTTAATCTCCTTAGATATATCATAGTGAACTAACATGGTGCCCTCTACCAATTTGCTTTTACACTCCTTGAATGCTGTATCGCGTTCTTTTGACCACTTCCAATGGACCTGTTTTTTCAATAGTTCATTCAGTGGATGTAATACTGTAGCCAAATTTGGTAGGAACTTCCCATAATAGTTCAAAAGACCCAAGAATGAACAAAGTTCAGTGACATTCCTGGGAGTGGGTGCATTTCGAATTGCATCCAATTTTTCCATGGTTGGATGTAAACCATCTTTATCTACTCTGTACCGTAAGTACTCCACTGAGTTTTGAAATAACTCACGCTTACGAGCAGACACTCGTACTCTGTGCTTCTCTAGCCGTTTGAGGACTTCATTCAATATGTTATTATGAATTTGCCTATTTGGTGCTGAAATTAGTATGTCATCCAAATAACATACTACCCCTTCAATACCTTGCAAAATCTGGTTCATCACCCCATGGAATAATGCAGGGGCGGAAGACACTCCAAACGGTAGCCTATTAAATTGATATGGGCCTAGATGAGTATTTATAGTCAAACATGACTTGGACTCCTCATCTAGTTCAAGCTGTAAGTAGGCATTCGTAAGATCCAGTTTTGAGAAGATCTGACCACCTGTCAGTGTTGTGAACAAATCTTCTATATTCAGCAATGTATTGGGGACATTACCCTCTAGAACCTGGTTTACGGTTACTTTATAATCACCACACAATCTTACCTTACTAGCGGACTTTGGTACAACAACAATGGGTGTCGCCCAATTACATCGATCTATCTTACAAATAATGTTCTCAGTCTCTAGTCTTTTGAGTTATTGCTCAACTTTCTCCTTGAGTGCATATGGTACGGAACGTGACTTGTAGTGAACCGATCTAGCGTCCTTCTGTACCCTGACACTCGCCTTGAAGCCTTGGATCGGACTACCCGATTCGCAGAACACCTTCGGATACTTCTTGATAACCTCATCCATTGATGAAAATCTCACTTCCGCACAGAAAATATTACTCCAATCCAGCTTCAGTGAACTCAACCAATTTCTTCCTCGTAAGGCAGACTTGTCTCCTTTCACTACTATTAGAGGCAAGTTCTGAAATTGATCTTTATGTTTCACTGGTACGGTGATACAACCTACCACAGGAATTTTCTCTCCCGAGTAGCCTCGCAGCTCTATCTTGGATTTCTCCAGTGGAAAATCATGCAATTTGTCGCGATATAGTGACTCCGGTACTACACTCACGGATGCACCCATGTCAATTTCCATTGGTATCTTGAATCCTGCAACATCTATGAGAATTTTGATGCTTTCCGATTCGCTGTCCGTTAACCTCATGCTCCTGATGACGTGCAACTCTAACATCTCCTCGTCCTGTTGTTGTTCTTCCATGCTATGTAGTCTCTTGGGATTTCTACTCATAGCTTTGAACGCTGGACTCATAGCTTTAAAAACTGGTTTACCCTTCAGTCAGCATGCCTTCGCAAGATGCCCAGTCTTTCTGCAAAAGAAACACTCTGCCTTCACGTATGAACTTTGAGCAATGTGTTGCCCCAGGCACCTATAGCACGACTTCAACGCTCTGTTAGAATTTCCAGTTTCTGAGACTTTGAGCCCCCACCATCTTTTACTTTGAACCTGCAGGTGATTTACCTCGGTTGACTGGCAACCGTAATCATTATTTAATTCTCGGGAATATTGTTCGGCCATGCCCATCGACCTCGCTGTCTGACAAGCAATCTCAAAAGTCAAGTCATCCATCGTCAATAACTTCCTTCTGATCACATCATTTTTTACCCCACAAACAAAATGATCCCGTAATGCTCAGTTTTGAAAGTTTCCAAAATTACAGTGCATCGATAGCTTTTTTAATGCTACGATGTAATCATTGATACTTTCATCAGCCTTTTGATTCCGAATCCTGAAACGATAGCTTTCAGAAATTTCTAACGGTTTGTGGTTATAGTGCTGCTCTAGCTTCGTTAAAATCTCTTTAAACGTTGTGCCCTTTGGCTCGTCAGGCACAAGCAGATTTACAAAGGTTTCGTACAATGCTGGACCCACCTCCGATAAGAAGATCGCTTTCTTACGTTCCAACACAGCCCGGTTCTGGACTGCATTGTCTGGAAGTTCGATTATGTTATTTGCCATGAAATACATTTCTAGCCGATCCACATACGCTTTAAAACATTCCCGGTCGTGTCTATATTCCCCCAAATGTCCGATTACCTCTGCCATTTTAATCTCTAGCTGTTCACACCGTGTGCTGTATTTTACCTCGGATTTTTGTAGCTTTTTCCAAAGACAGAAACTTCCAAAGTCTCTCTGTTGGCTGGCTGAATCCTTTACTAACAAAATTTAAGCTTTAAATCATCCGAAAAATCCCATCTCATCGCCAAATATGATATCTTCACAGAGCACAGCACACACAGCTCCTAACATGGCAGGCAGCTCTCTCAGAAGCCTTCAGAATCTGCCTGGTTCTGCTTATTATTAACTCTGCAATTGCACTACACAATACGTCCACATCCACAGTGTGGAGCTACAAACATTACAAACTGACAGACATTACATTCTGCAGTACCCAAGTGGCTACAACGTCTGCTCATTGGGCTCAACCAATATGATGTCGAAATAAAGTATCAACCAGGAAAAGAAATGTACCTAGCAGACACCCTCTAGCATGCATACCTCAAAAATGTGGAGAGATCATCAAAGGAAATTGCAGTGGAATGCATCCACATGGTGGACTTTCTCCCACTCTCCAAGCAAGGACTCCAATACAACGCACAACTGCAAGCGACTCCACACTACAACTGTTCATGCAACAAATCACAACGGGATGGCCAGAAATGACACATGAATGCCCGCCTGAAACGCATGCATACTTCAAAGTTCGTGATGAGCTCACAACACAGGATGGCGTGGTCTTCAAAGGCTATCGCTGTGTCATCCCAAAATCCCTGAGATCCGACATTCGTCAGCGCCTTCATGCAGCTCACACTGGTGTCGAGAGCACTCTTCAACGTGACAGAGAATCCATCCAATGGCCAGGACTGAACAGTGACATAAAAGACTATGTTTCAAAGTGTGAAACATGTAACAGCTATCAATCGAACCAAGCAAAAGAGCCATTGATAAGTAACGACCTCCCTCAGAGACTGTGGGAATAGATTGGTTGTGACATATTCACACTCGATGGCAAAGATTACTTATGCACAGTGGCCTACTACCCGGACTATTTTGAGATAGACAATCTGCATAGAAAGAAAGATGCCCCTGACATCATCAAACACCTCAAGAAACACTTCTCTAACCATGGTATTCCAGACAAGGTTCAATCCGACAATGGACCGCCCTTCAACTCACAACAGTTCACAAACGTTGCCACAGAATATGAATTCGATCACGCAACCAGCTCACCAGAATATCCACAAAGCAACGGAAAGGTTGAGAACGCGTTTAAGCTCGCAAAGCGGTTAATCAAGAAGACAAAGAAAGACTGTGGTGACTTCGACATGAACCTTCTCATCTGGTGAAACACACCAACTGAAGGCCTTGATAGTTCGCCAGCGCAACGCTTACTCGGTCGCCACAGAAAGACAAACATCCCAATCACAAATGAATTTCTCAAACCACGAATCATACACGACGTCATCGTCAACAAAGAAAGGAACCATGCCAAACCAGCACACTACTACAGCAGAGGTGCTACAGCACTTCCTACACTGCAGGAAGGAGAAACAGTGAGACTCAAACAAATGTGAGAAAGCAAAATGTGGCAAAAAGCTCAGGTTCAGAAACAAGTCAGCATTCGATCATATCAGGTCATTACAGAAGATGGCTGTGAGTATCGCAGAAATAGGAAACATCTGAGAAAGAGCGCTGAGACAGTCATCGAAACTCCAGGGATCTCAGTGACACCCACAGACGATCCGCTGCCAACAGAGCCAACTAACACGTGAAACAGCACTTCAACGACAACACGTGAAAGCAGGGATATGTTTTCCCTGATATTTCAGACAGGGGCCTGATATTTCCCCTCAGAGCACTGATAAAGGGACTGAAGCGATCAGTGCACAGAACACCACTGAAACAAGAATTCGCACAACACCAAAATACCTGGAGCACTATGTACAGAAATAGGAAATCATGGACACTGAACACTTGGATAAAGGATTAATAAGACATGAGTTTTGTTGTTGTTTGTTAAAATTGTAGTTGTTTAATATATATGTTCATAAGAAGTTAACGTCCCGTTTATATTGAAGCTAACTTTAATTCATTTTTGTTTCTTATGAAAGGAAAGGTGTAACGAGATAATGTATAGCGCCCTCTAGCTTGGAGATATCGATATAATGTATAGCGCCCTCTAGCTAGGAGGTATAGGGAGCTGTATTTAGGGTCTGTGAAGGAACGCCATCTTCAGCTCCACATGGCTGACTGAGATCTCCCAAATAAATAGAGATAAGTTGAACTAAGACTGTTCAAGAGACTATAAAATACACCAGCTTCTCCAGTCTCTCCACGTGACTGGATTTGTCGTTTCCTCTATTAAATCTACAAGCAAAGAATCTGCATCTAAAACTCTCATTCCTGACACAGAGACAAGAGCTCCAAGTTTGTCTCTATAGTACTCTATAGTACTCACCAACACAATGCTCTACATTTTTTGTTTGCAGCCCACCCAGCACAGAGCTTCACACATGCGGGGCTGCATGTTGGGAATTTGAGCATGCGCCCCTCCCGATTTTCCTAACCATTAAAATTCATAGATGGAATATCGGGGAGTGGGGTGGGGGGGGGGGGGGGGTAGGTTATCAGAATGCACCAGAATTCCTAGTACTCATTCTTCACATGCAAAACTCTGCACTGGGGTACTATTGACAAAAACCTTCCCTATCTACAATAATAATGAGTTAATACTGATCGAACAGGCAGCGCTTTGATTGTGTTACAATTGCTGGCCTATTGCTGTGTTGTAGTACACAAGATGCAACTGGATACTGGTCTCCCGACAGTTATTCCGGAATTGTTCTCTTTCATGCAGTGCTTTCATAGTGGTGTTCAAAATTATTGGGGGTTTTGATAAGAGTACATCGGGAGAAACTGCTTCCACTGGCAGGAGGGTCGGTAAACTGGAGGACACAGATTTAAGGTCATTGGCAAAAGAATGAAAGGAGAGATGAGGAGAAATTATTTTACGCAGCGAGTTGTTATGATCTGGAATGCACTGGCTGAAAGTGTGTTGGAAGCAGATTCAATAGTAACTTTCAAAAGGGAATTGGATAAATATAGGAAGGGGAAAAGTTACAGGGCAATGGGGAAAGGACAGGAACGGGGACTAATTGGATAGCTCTTTCAAAGAGCCGACACAGGCATGATGGGCTGAATGGCCTCCTTCTGTGCTGTATGACTATTACTATCACTATTACTATCACTGTTGATATAAATACCCTTTCTACTACTAAAATGCCCTTTCCACTGAAATACATATAAATAAATATAAATATAATTAAATATATATAATTATAAGTATGAATGTGAGTGGATCTAACAGTAAAAGGCCCCTAAATAACTCAAAATTATAAGCCCCTTGTTTAACCAGCCTCCTCTGTTCCTCCGACGTTCCAAATTGCACCCCTAGGGCCGAGTTCTGTGAGGAAGGCCAGGGAAAAGCAACTATTCTCCAGCGATGTTCTCGGCGAGCGATCAGCCCGGCGATGTGCCGGCGATGTGCCAAAAGTTGTGCTGGGCGATCACCTTAGCGATCACCTCGGCGATGTGAGCCAAAAGTTGGGCAGGTCATTTTCTGGCAATGTTCTGTCCTAACTTTGCACTTTTGTAGCAAAATGGGCGATAGCATGCCGTTTTGGGCGATATATGGACACTAGCCCAGCGATGTGAGGTGGAATGTCTAGCCATTCTATGCAGCGTACAAGTAGCACACAGCTCTCATATGGTGACAGGCTGTAATGACTGATTAATATACAGCTCTGGATAAACGCGTAACAAATTGGGGAAAATCAACTCAGAACTGATGGACACAATTCTCAAAGGCCAGAACTACAGCCGTTCGATTTCAAGGATCTTGACTGCGTTTGTTCTGAAAGATAGAACCATGAATGACCTTTCTGACTATATTCAGTGGAGATTGCTACACTCACAATTCAACCCAACGTGCTTATGTGTAACAAGCCTCCACTTCATGACCAGAATAGTGAAAAGATTAAATCTCCTGTATTACATTTGCAACTCAGATGGTCTGAGAAGAAAATTTATTACAACTTGTGCATATGAAAATGTAGCAGCCACTGGCAACGCGATCTTGCTCTGCTAGTAACACTCCGTGACGTGTATTTTTTTCTCTGTTCAATTGTGCGTTTTCTTCGATATCAGGAACACAAACTTCACTAAGAAGAGAGTTCAAAAATAAAAATAAATGGATAAAATCTACGCATTACTCCCAACTGTATATAGTAACCTTTTCAAGTTGCCTCTTTAAAAAAAAATGTCAACAGTACGGCTACGATTTAGGGGAATGAAAGGAAAGGACAAATGTCAGTGGTGTTACTTTTATTGCAGCTTTCTGCATTTGAAAGAGATGTGCAGGATTTGCCTCCATCCAATCCTTAAAGGTGAACACACATAAGAACATAAGAGTAGGCCATCTAGCCCCTCGAGCCTGCTCCGCCATTCAACAAGATCATGGCAGATCTGGCCGTGGACTCAGCTCCACTTACCCGCCCGCTCCCCATAACCCTTAATTCTCTTATTGGTTAAAAATCTATCTATCTGTAATTTGAATACATTCAATGAGCTAGCCTCAAACTGCTTCCTTGGGCAGAGAATTCCACAGATTCACAACCCTCTGGGAGAAGAAATTCCTTCTCAACTCGGTTTTAAATTGGCTCCCCCGTATTTTGAGGCTGTGCCCCCTAGTTCTAGTCTCCCCGACCAGTGGAAACAGCCTCTCTGCCTCTATCTTGTCTATCCCTTTCATGATTTTAAATGTTTCTTTAAGATCACCCCTCATCCTTCTGAACTCCAACGAGTAAAGACAACATCTGTGAAGCCACAGAAAGGCTACATAATAAATATTATATTCTGTTGTATGGCTGTTCTCACAGAAATCCTGAGGGTTCGTCTCTTATCTGGAACTAAATCCTTGGCCCCTCCTATTTCTCACCTACATGCTACAGTGTTAGGTTGCAAATGTATGCTGATGACACCCAGCACTGCCTCAGCACCTCTTCTCTCAAGCCCTCCACTGTCTCTGATTTGTCGCGCTGCTTGTCTGTGAGCAGAAATTTCTTCCAACACAGTATTGGGGAGACCGAAGTCATTGTCTTCAGACACCTGCAACCAACGCTGTTCCCTAGCCACTGACTCCATCCCTCTCCCAGGCTGAACCTGGCCGTTTGCAACCTTGGTGTCGAGATTGACCCTGAGATGAGCTTGCGACCATATATCCGCTCCATCATCAAGACTGCCTACTTCCACTTCCGTAACTTAGCCCAACTACACTCCTGCCTCAGCTCATCTGCAGCTGAAACCCTCATCCAAGTCTTTGTTACTTCTAGACTTGACTATTCAATGCTCTCCTGGCCAGCCTCCCACTTTCCAACCTGCATAAACTTGAGCTCATCCAAAACTCTGCTGCCCATATCCTAACTCACACCAAGTCATCCATCACCCACAATTTTCAAATTTTCATCCTTATTTTCATAGCCCTCCGTGGCCTCACCTCTCCCTATCTCTGTAACCATCTCCAATCCTGCAGCCCTCGAAGATCTCTGCGCTCCTCCAATTCTGGCCTCTTGCACATCGCTCCATTGGCGGCCGTGTCTTCAGCTGCTTAAATCCTAAACTCTGGAATTCTCTCCCTAAACCTCTCCGCCTCTCTAGCTCTCTCTTCTCCTTTAAGATGCTCCTTAAAACCTATCTGTTTGACCAAGCTCTTGGTCACCTGTCCTAATATCTCCTTATGTGGGAAGGTGTCAATTTTTTTTGATAGCATTTCTATGAAGCGCTGTGGGACATTTTACTGCGTTAAAAGAGCTGTATGAATGTCAATTATTGTTGTAAATATGCAATATATTCAGATATCTAATGGTTCTGTGGGCAAGTGCAGTGCTCAGTCTGCTAGAGAGAGAGAGACTTAGCAACGTAACTCCCCATCCTACAGCACTGTGGAAGTGTCTTCACCACACAGACTGTAATGGTTCAAGTAGGCGGCTCACCACCACCTTCTCAAGGGCAACTAGGGAGGGCCAAAAATGCTGGTCTTGCCAGCGACGCCCATAACCCAAGAATGAATTTTTAAAAAATGTATACATCACCATTTTTGTAAAAAGAAAAGATCCTGAAAGTGTGGGATACTACCAGACAAATGCTTAACACATATGGGTTGAAAAGGCTGGGACTGTTTTCTCTAGAAAAGAGAAGAGTGAGGGATGGCCTGATAGAGGTCTGTCAGATTATGAAAAGGTTTCATACAGTAGATGTAGAGAAGATGTTTCCACTTGTGGGGGAGTCAAAAACTAGGGGCCATTCATATAAGATAGTCATTAATTAATCCAATAGAGAATTCAGGAGAAACTTCTTTACTCGGAGGGTGATGAGAATGGGGAACTCGCTGCCACCAGGTAGATGCATTTAAGAGGTTGATAGATAAAAACATAAGAACATAACAAATAGGAGCAGGAGTAGGCCATACAGCCCCTCGAGCCTGCTCCGCCATTCAATAAGATCCTGGCTAATCTGATCTTAGCTTCAACTCCACTTCCCTGTCCACTCCCCATAACTCTTGACTCTCTTATCATTCAAAAATCTGTCTATCTCCACCTTAAATATATTCAATGACCCACAATGAAGGAGGGAAAGGTATAGAAGATTATGCTGACAGGGTTTAGCACATAAACACCAGCATGGACCATTTGGGCTGAATAGTCCGTTTCCGTGCTGGACATTCTGTGTGATTCTATGTAATACCTGTGCGAGAGTGGCAGGGAAAGGAACTTCCACTGAATGCGCTAAAGCTGTGGTTTTATTTCAGGGCCACAGATCTAACCCTCACCATTTCAGGAGGGTGTTGATTCAGAATTGGCCCTCAAACCAGTTTTAAGGAAGAATGGGCAGATAGGGCTCCCACAATTCCAATGGCACGGCGCAGGTTTGCTGCTTGACACCAAGACGATTCATTGAGCACAATTCATCATCATCATCATCATCATCATAGGCAATCCTTCGAATCGAGGATGACTTGCTTCCACGTCAAAAAGTTCACAGGTGTTTCAATGAAGGATCTAATATTCCAGGTCCGAACTAAATCTTGAAGTGTGGAAGATGCCTGTGCGTGGATTTTTTTAATGCACACCAGCCACCACACGGGCTTGACAGAGCTAGCTCTTGGTCCAGTGGCAAGGATTAACCAAGTCGACGGGAGACCAGCTCTGCTGCACACATATCGCAGTGTGGGCTGGCCTGTGCTGCCCCTGGGCCCCCTCGCCTCTTCCGGGCCCCGAACGCACGCCTCTCCTGGGCCCCGATCACGACCCTCTACAATCTCTCGCTGCTCCTTCGCCCCGACCTCGCCGCTCCTGCTGTACCTGCCCACGCTCCAATCACCGACCTGGATCTTGGTGACGTCACTCTTCGCTGCCGTTGCTCTCCTGCCCCAGCACGTGCTGCTCCCTGGAGTGGCACGCCACCACGCTGCTCCTTCCGCTCCCCGGCCCGCCCCGATGGCATTCCGATTAGTAGCTCATTAAAAGGCCAGGAAACTTTACAGCTCATTTACTGTACCAATGTGTGGGAGGAAATATGATTATTTATAATTAATTCTCGACATAAGTTCCAGATGTTAAAAAAAAAAAAATTCGACATATTGTAGCTCAGCCTATTCAACATACAGTAGAAAATGCAAGCTCTCTCTCTCTGGTATAATTTTAAATTTGCAAACCAAAATATGGACCATATAAGTGTGATAACAAGAGTGATAAAACACGTGAAGTACCAACACGTTTTAGGAGCAGGAATTCCCTCCGGCAATGGAGGAGCAGGTTTTATTTTGGTTGTTTCTCTAATGACTGCTGGTGGCTCTTGACTGTGGATGGATCTCCCCCTCAGGACCATGCTGGAAGCCAGCGCCAACAAGACAACTTCCGCCAATGCAAGGTTATGCAGATCGCAGCAGGAAAGGTTGAAAGTTGTGTACCAACCGACCTCAGCATTTCTCGGCTTGGAAGAGGAAAACTCACCCAGGATCTCTGCTTCATAGACTTACATGGCGTTCACAGCATGGAAACAGGCCATTCGGCCCAACTGATCTATGCTAGTGTCAGCTGTGGCTTGGTGGGTGGCACACTTGCCTCTGAGTCAGAAGGTCGTGGGTTCAAGTCCCACTCCAGGGACTTGAGCACAAAAATCTAGGCTGACACTCCCAGTGCAGTGCTGAGGGAACGCTGCACTGTTGGAGGTGCCACCTTTTGGATGAGACATTAAACCGAGGCCCCGTCTGCCCTCTGAGGTGGATGTTGTATATTTAAATAAACAGACTAACTGAAACAGGAGTGTTGTAACTTAACTGTGTCCTTTATAGCAATTCCCAAAATGGTGACCCAAAACCAGCATGTTTACAGCAGTGTGTGAATAGCTCCCGCAGGGTCCTAATGCCTGTCTAGTCAGTTTGTGCAACAAACAGAGTATGAACACAACATATTTCCCCGCTTCTGAAAACACAGACTATGAACAGACAAAGTCCTTGAGATAGCCAGGTCATGTTCTGATACGCTGAGACTGGCGTGGAGCTGGCAGTGTTTGATCAAGGTTATCGGTTGGGAAATAGAACGCTGCCTCTGTTCCATCCTGCTGGTCTGTTGGCCTGTGAGTTGGGATCAGTCTACGCGCATTTCCTCGAGTTCCATCATTGAGCTCGTAGGTGTGAGGGCTGAACTTTTGTCCGATCTGTTTTGGAGGCAAAAGTGAAGATGCGAGCTTATGACTACGGCTTGGGTGCTTAACTCTGACCTAATCTCCGTTCTTCAGTTGGGGCTTTTGAGCGCGTTGTTTTGTGTCAGTGTATGACTTCGCTTTTCGTTGGTGTTCCGAAATCTGGGATGCGAGTGTGGTTATCTTCTCGCTAGATTTGGCTGGGGGTTTGAGAACGTCCAGTAGCCAGCGAAGATTCTGCCCAATCATGAGCTCAGCAGGTGTCTTCCCCATTAGCGAGTGCTTTGTCGAACGGTATGTGCGGAGAATGGTTTGAACCACTTCGTTGAATGTTTGGCCTGCTGCAAGGTTGGCTTTCTAACCCTCTTTGATGATGCGGTTAAATCGCTTAACACCTCCCGTTGCTTTAAGGATTGTACCGAGCAGTAAGGCGATGCTTGATAACATAATGAGTGAGGAAATCCGCGAACTGGTCGGACACAAACTGTGGTCCATTGTCAGTGATTATGACCTCTGGGAGGCCCCACTTCGTGACCATATGCTGCAGAATAGTGACGATCGTTGATGAGGTCAGTGAACTTGTAGCGATTTCTGGCCATTTGGAATGGAGGTCATGTACTACAACAAGGAAACGCTGGTGCTGTGGAGCTGCTTCAACTGGACCGAAGATATCCAGCTGAAGTTGTTGCCATGGTTTCTTTTGGCCATGGAATGGGCTTCATTGGCACTGGTCGGATGTTTGTGGCCTTTTCGCTCTGACTATATGCTTCGCAGTGTGAGATAAACTCCTCAATGCGAGTGTCAATCCCAGGCCACCATACTGAATCGCGACATCTCTGCTTCATGCGGACAATGCCGGGGTGTCCATCATGTGCCAATGAGAGAACGCGCTGTTGAAGCGACTTGAGAATTACTGCTCTATCACCATGAGCTAGACAGCCATCGTACCAAACAGAAAATTCATTGCGAAGTCTGTGGAAGGTTTTCAGCTCTTCCAGAATTTGCTTAGGCCACTCAGTCTGGAGGAAATGGCTCATGTGCTAGAGCGTGGCATCACACTGTGATTCGGTTTTGAGTTCGTCGCAGGAGACAACATTTCTGATGGACTGAGTGATGATCGACGTGACATATGTGCCGTTATCGGTAAACAAGTCAGCACCTGAGTTCGAAGCAGGTGTCGAGCGGCTGAGCATATCAGCTACGTGGTTGCGACTGCTGGCGATGTACTGTACATCAATGTTATACTGATGAAGGTGATCTGACCATCGGCTGATTTGTAGTGGTCTGTGCCCAGATCCAGTTGTAGCGAGTAGCGGAGTTAGCGCTTGGCGATCCGTACGGAGGGTAAATTTCCTGCCATAGAGGTACATGTGCCAGCGTTCGCATGCGTAGATGCAAGTGAGTGCTTTGCGTTCCCCTGTAGAGTATTTACATTCTGCAGACGAGAGCATGCAAGAGACGAAGGCTACTGGGGGTTCCAGGCCGTCAGTCTATTGCGAGAGCACAGCACCCATGGAGGTGACGTATGTAGTGGCATTCAGATCAAAGTGCGCAAGGATAGGAGGGGATGTGATTTTCTCCTTAAGCGTGGTGAATTCCTGAGCCTGGGAATCTGTCCATTCCCAACGGACGTCCTTGTGCAGCAACTTGCGAAGTCAATGTGCGCGTAGTGCGGGACAAACTTCAGATCGAAGTTGCAAGTGCCGAGGAATGATGAAAGTTCTTTGACATTGGTAGCCTCCTGCATTCGCTGGTTCGCGTCAATGGTGTCAAGCGCTTGTGCTGTGACTCTGTAGCCCAGAAAGTTTATTTTTCCAGCAACTATTGAGCTGTGGAATTCTGAAAACAGTTCGTCGATGGTAGGAAGAGGGTACTTGTCGGGGGTGATGGCCTTGTTGACCTCTTTCAGGTCGATGCATAGGCGGATCTCCCCATTTTTACGCCAAGCAATGACTAAGTTCGAGATCCAGGGTGAGGAGTCGATGCTCTCAATGATTCTCTGAGATTCGAGTCGCGTTAATTCTGCGAATATTTGGTCGTGAACTGCGAGTGGGAGACGGCGAGGTCGCTGTGTGACCGGTTTGACGGAAGGGTCAACGCGGGGATGATGGCAGAAGTTTATTGTCACTCCAAACCCTGTGAAGATTGAGGGATACTGCTTGTCAAAGTCCACCGTGTACACAGGTGTGCCGGTTGGGTTGTAAACTTTGAACCCAAGCTTATCAAAAAGATCAATACTCACGAGGCTTCGTCTCTTCGCGCCGTGAAAGGAAAAGTTCTCCAATGTTACGTTCTTGTAATATATTGGGACAGATATGACCCCAATTTTGGAGTGGGAGTAGGCATGTAGAATGTGAAGTTGCGGGCTGCAGCTGACAGTGCGTGAAATGGGTTTTGTACACAGCCTTGCTCAATATGGAGACTTTGGCTCCAAGGTCAATGAGGAGGCAGATGGGCATGCCATCAATGTTTACATCACAGTCCTTGAATTTGCCCGAACCGATGTGCGAAATGTCACTTGCAGTGTAAACCGTACTGGGTTCATCACTATCGGGGTTGTCCACATGTCGAATATGCTGCGATGAGCAACAGACACTAGCGAAATGGTTCATTTTACCACATACAGAGCATTTCTTACCACATGCAGGACAGTTAGGATTCTTTGCTGAGTGTGAATTGTCCTCACAGTTAAAGCAGTGGAAGTTAGGCCCGAGATCCGTAGTGGTTGGCTTATTACTAGCCCTGGGTCTTTGCTGTGATTTCCGCTTTGGACGGATGCCTTGCACATGGGCTGTAGCTGCAATCTGCTGCACTGGGGGAGCAGGGGATCTGATCGCTTTGGAATCAGAAAGTGCTGATTCGGTTTGGATGGCCAAATTAGTTGCTTTGTCCAATGTCAATTTGTCATCCTCCATTAGCAAGCGTTCTCGAATGTGGGAGATCGTTGTTTTCTCAATAATTTGATCCTTGATCATTTCCTCTGTGAGTGCTCCAAAGTTACACCTAGTGGCCAGTTCAGTTAATGAAATGATATGTTTGATTGGTTCACCATTCCCTTGCCCCCTTTGAAAAAAATTGTATCGCTCCATCATGATACTTTTCTTCGGCCCAAAGTATTTCTCTAGGGCGCTTACCACTTTGTCGTAGGACTCCATGTCTTTGATTTGGCCAAAGATGCATTGGCCTTCGGTGCCGAGGCAGTGGATAAGTATTGCACAGCGGCGAGCTGGTGTTATGTTGTCGCCGTCTAACCCACTCGCCGTGATGTACGTAGAAAAACTTTTTATCCATCTCAACCACGGAATTGGAGGGTCCCAGGTGTGGAGAGGACAGGTTGGGGGGTAGGGAGGTTAATTTGATTCATCCTCGTCGCCAAATTATGTTGTGTACGTAAATAAACAGACTAACTGAAACAGGAGTATTGCAACTTAACTGTGTCCTTTATAGCAACTCCCAAAATGGTGTTTCAAAACCTGCATGATCCAGCATGTTTACAGCAGTATGTTAATAGCTCCCGCAGGGTCCTAATGTCTAGTGTCCTGTAACAAACAAATAGAGTGTGAACACAACAGTGTGTAAAGTCCTGTCTCCTCAGTATAGATTCACACGAGGCATGTAGTGAAGTCAAGGTCATTCTGGACCTGCACCTTTATTTCACAGCTCTGGAATGCTGCACTTGCCTGAGACCTGTGCTTATATATCTGTCTCTTGCAAGTGCACCCCTGGTGGTAAGGTATGCTGGTGGTTACAGGTCATATCTTATTACAGTCATGTATAGCATGTTAGGATACAGTTATATATAATAATGTAAGATATATGACATCACCCTCCCCCAAGGTCTTATTGTCTTTATAGGTTCAGTCTCTCAGGTGGTCTACGCTCTCGCGTGGAGCGTCTGAGTTGTGGTTCCGTTGTTTACCTTGGTGTCTGTTTTTCTTTGGGTGTGGTTGCTGGTATCTCGCCTGGGCTGTCTGTTTCGATTGGTGTGATTGTTGTTGACTCGCCTGGGCTGTCTGTTGGGATTGCCCTTTCCTCAGGTTGTTCCCTCTGTCTGTCCACCAGGTGTGGTGTGAGTTCCACATTGTAGTCTGCCTCTGGTTCCGCAGTGTTGTTGGTAAATCTGCTTTTGACTTGGTCTACATGCCTCCGGCAGGTTTTGCCATTGTCCATTTGTACTACCAGTAGCCTGTTTCCTTCCTTGCCCGTTACTGTCCCTGCAAGCCATTTGGGACCCCTGCCATAGTTTAGTACAAACACTTTGTCCTCTATCTCATTCCATCTCCTCCTCGAATTTCTGTCATGGTACTCAGTCAGCTTACGGCGCTTTGCCTCAACGATTTCGTGCATGTCTGGGAGGATTAATGAGAGCCTTGTTTTTAAAGTCCTTTTCATCAACAGTTGTGTGGGGGGGATCCCAGTCAATGAGTGTGGACGGGATCTGTATGCCAACAGCAGTTGCGACAGGCGACCCTGCAGCATGGGACCTTGGATTTTAAGCATGTCTTGTTTAATGATTTGCACTGCTCTCTCCACCTGGCCGTTGGAGGCTGGCTTGAACGGTGCCGTCTTGACATGATTTATGCCGTGGTCAATTATAAAGTCTTGGAATTCTGCGCTGGTGAAGCACGGACCATTATCATTGACCAATATGTCAGGGATTCCGTGCGTTGCAAACATGGTTGCGAGGCTCTCCACAGTGGTGGAGGTTGTGCTCGAGTTTAAAATGGTGCATTCGATCCACTTTGAAAATGCATCTACAACTACGAGGAAATTTTGCCCATGAATGGGCCCGCATAGTCTACGTGCACCCGCGACCACGGTTTGATAGGCCTGGGTCAGGGGCTCAGTGGAGCTTCCCTGGGGGCATTGCTGAGTTGGGCACAAATGGTGCACCTTCGGACGCAGAGCTCCAAGTCCGCGTCAATACCAGGCCATCAGACGTGGGATCTGGCTATGGCCTTCATGAGAACGATCCCCGGGTGCTCACGGTGGAGCTCCCGGACAAATGCCTCTCTGCCTCGCAGAGGCATGACTACTCGGCTGCCCCATATCAGGCAGTCTGCTTGTAGTGATAGCTCATGCATGCGCCTGTGAAAGGGTTTTAATTCCTCGGGGCAGGCATCGCGAGCCTCTGCCCAGTCACCGGTTAGGACACATCTTTTTATTAAGGATAACGTGGGCCATCCAAGCTCTGATTTGGCGAGCCGACATGGGCGAACCTGTGGACTCAAAGGCATTGATTGCCATGACTATCTCACAGTCCTGTTGTCAGACCCTTCTGTGATCGCCAGGGGTAGCCTGCTGAGCGCGTCGGCACAGTTGTCTGTGCCTGGTCTGTGCCTTATTGTGTCATCGTAGGACACCAGCATGAGTGCCCACCGTTGAATTTGCGCCAAGGCGTTGGCGTTTATTGCCTTGCTCTCGGATAGGAGGGACGTGAGAGGCTTGTGGTCGGTTTCTAATGCGAACTTGGCACCGAAAAGGTATTGGTGCATCTTTTTGACACCGTACACGCACGTGAGCGCCTCCTTCTCTACCATTCCGTACCCGCGCTCCGCCCACGAAAGTGACCTGGAGGCATAAGCTATGGGCTGTAATTTGCCCGCACTATTGACATGTTGCAAAACGCACCCGACCCCGTCCGCTGACGCATAGCATGTGAGAACTAGCTTTTTACCTGGGTCAAAGAAAGTCAAAACACTGTTGGAACACAGAAGGTTGCATGCCTTATTGAAGGCGCGTTCCTGGGCGTCCCCCCAAAACCAATCGCACCCCTTCCTGAGTAGCACGTGGAGGCGCTCCAGCAGCGTGCTTAAGTTCTGCATAAAGTTCCCAAAGTAATTGAGCAGCCCGAGAAAGGCGCGCAGTTCTGAGACATTCCGGGGCCTGGGTGCCAGGCAAATTGCTTCTGTTTTGGACTCTGTTGGGCGGATTCCATCAGCGGCAATCCTTCTGCCCAAAAATTCAACCTCAGTTGCGAGAAACAGGCACTTGGATTTCTTGACTCGTAGGCCTACCCAATCCAACTGCTTTAGTACTTCCTCCAAATTACGGAGATGGGAGTCGGTGTCCCTGCCCGTGATAAGTATGTCGTCTTGAAATACAACCGTCCCCGGGATGGACTTGAGCAGACTCTCCATGTTGCGCTGGAATATGGCAGCTGCCGACCTGATGCCGAATGGGCATCGATTGTACATGAAAAGGCCTCGATGTGTGTTGATGGTGGTGAGTAGCTTGGATTCCTCGGTCAATTCTTGCGTCATATACGCAGATGTGAGGTCTAATTTTGAGAAAAGTTTACCTCCAGCCAATGTGGCAAATAAATCCTCCGCTCTGGGCAGCGGGTACTGGTCCTGTAGGGAGACTCTGTTTATGGTAGATTTGTAGTCCCCACAGATTCGTACGGATCCATCAGGCTTCATGACTGGGACGATGGGACTTGCCCAGTCGCTAAATTCCACAGGTGTTATAATGCCTTCCCGCAGAAGCCTGTCTAGTTCGTGTTCAATCTTTTCCCTCATCACATAGGGTACAGCTCTGGCCTTGTGATGGACCGGTCTAGCATCCTGTGTGATGTAGATTTTGACTTTGGCCCCTTTGAAAGTGCCCACACCTGGCTGAAAGAGATGTTCAAAATGCTTTATAACTGTTGAGCAGGAGGTCCGTTCCTCTAATGACATGGCATGGACATCATCCCATTTCCAGTTTAGTTTTGCCAGCCAGCTTCTCCCCAGTAGTGCTGGGGAGTCTCCGGGGACAATCCACAGGGGAAGTCGGTTCACTGTCCCTTTGTGTGTGACAGAGAGCATGGCGCTGCCGAGGACTGGTACGATTTCTTTGGTATAGGTCCTCAGTGTGGTGTCGACCCTTGTGAGTTTTGGTCTGTCTCTTTTATGCGGCCACAGTTGTTCAAATTGTTGAGTGCCCATGAGCTCCCGTATCCAGCTTCATATTGACAGATATCCCGTTGAGTAGGACCCTCATCATTATAGGAGGCGTCCTGTTGTAGGAGCAGCGGCCATTGATCGTGTTGACCTGCTGTACATCGGTGTCCCGGGTACTGTCCCCACCATCTTCTGGTCCGCTTTCCGACCCATCCGATTCGTATACCAGCCGAGCTGCCGTTTTTTTGCACATGTGGGCCAATTGCCCTGTATATTCACAATTTCTGCAAACAGCCTGCTGAAAATCGACAACCTCTTGATGAGTGCCCACCCCCACACCTCCAGCACAGACCTGTTCTATTGTTTAAAGTGTTCCCAAAGAATGAGCTGCGTTTGGCTGATCTCTCTTGAGCTTCTCTCAGTTTGTAGTTGATTGCTCGCATTGTGGGTTGATGAGATGTGAACGGCCGTTCCTGTGGCCCTTGATGGCTTATGCATGCTGTCGAGAGCCTGTTCTCCCGGTTTTGTCTGTGTGTGGGGGTAGCAGCTTGTTTAGTGCTGTGAACTTCTTGTTCCGATATTTCGTTAGTTGTCGTACCTGCATTGTAAATCAACCTCGTTTCTTCTTCCCCTACCAAGAATGTCTGTGCAACCAGTGCTGTTTCCTCTAAGGTCAGGTTCTTGGTCTCTATGAGCTTTCGGAATATGCCTGCGTGGCCTATTCCTTCAATGAAAAAGTCTCTCAGCATTTCTCTCCTCAGTTCATTGGAGAACTCACATAAACTAGCCAACCTCCGAAGTTCCGCCACAAAGTTGGGTATGCTCTGGCCCACACAGCGTCTGTAGTTGTAGAACCTGTGTCTGGCCATGTGTAGGCTGCTCGCTGGCTTCAGGTGGTCTCTTACCAGTGTGCTCAATTCTTCAAACGACTTGCTTGCTGGTTTCTCGGGTGCCAACAGATCCTTCATTAAAGCGTATGTTTTTGAGCCGCAGCTGGTCAAGAGATGGGCTCTTCTCTTGTCTGCCTTATCGTCGCCTAACCAGTCTTTGGTTACAAAGCTTTGCTGGAGCCTTTCTATAAAGTCCTCCCAATTGTCTCCCGCATTGTACTTTTCATCTGATCCGTTGTTCGCCATTCTGTGGATTCTGTAATCCCGTAACCCGTCGCCACTGTAAAGTCCTGTCCCCTCAGTACAGATTCATACGAGGCCTGTAGTGAAGTCAAGGTCACTCTGGACCTGCACCTTTACTTCACAGCTCTGGAATGCCGCACTTGCCTGAGACCTGTGCTTATATACCTGTCTCTTGCAAGTGCACCCCTGGTGGTAAGGTCTGCTGGTGGTTACAGGTCATATCTTATTATAGTCATGTATAGCATGTTAGGATACAGTTATATATAATAATGTAAGATACATGACACAGTGGACATAAAAGATCCCATGGCACTATTTTGAAGAAGTGCAGGGAAGCTATCCCTGGTGCCCTGGCCGACATTTATCCCTCAATCAATATAACAAAAGCAGATTATCTAGTCATTATCACATTGCTGTTTGTGAGAGTTTGCTGTGCACAAATTGACTGCTGCGTTTCCTATATTACAACAATGACTACACTCCAAAAGTACTTAATTGGCTTTAAAGTGCTTTGAGACGTCCGGTGGTCGTGTAAGGCGCTATATAAATGTAAATATTTCTTTCTCATCTCTCTTTTCTAGGTATCCATTTTCCACAGGACTATCGGTGAAGCACCTTGAGATGTTCTTTATGTTGAAGGCGCTGTATAAATGCAAGCTGTGATTGTTGCTCAGCCACCATCTTCAGAAGAGGAATGGACGAAATGGGAGAGAAAAGAAAATCCTGCCTGAAATGCATGCACATTAGCTCATGAATAAGCAATAGGCGGGGCTAAGCTGCATTGTGCCGCTGAATTAAACAGATGTTTAGAGTTACGCGTAGCATCTGCATTTGAATGAATTTGAATCCTTCCCAGAGATTTTTAGTGGCCATGGCTAGGAATTGCTGTGGCCACTATGCGTAGCGACAACATCAACAGGTTATGAAGATATCTTCAGATTAGCAAAACCATCAATGTGCAAACACATAAAAATATTATTTTTGAAGGTGCCTACAGCTTCACAGGAAAGAAAGAGCTTGCAGCTGTATGTCGCTTCATCAAGTCACTGCGAAATGTCCCACAGCACTTCGAGTACAAATAATTACACTACCACATGGGCTGAGACATCATTTTACACACGCAATGCCTGCACACTGCAGCAACTCACCAAGGCTTCTTCGGCAGCACCTCCCAAATCCGCAAACTCTACCACCTAGAAGGACAAGGGCGCCCGGTGCATGGGAACACCATCACCTCCACATTCCCCGCCAGGTCCCACATCATCCTGACTTGAAAGTATATCACCGTTCCTTCATCGTCGCTGGGTTAAAACCCTGGAACTCCCTCCCTAACAGCACTGTGGGAGCACCTTCACCACACGGACTGCAGCGGTTCAAGAAGGTGGCTCTCCACCACCTTCTCAAGAGGCACCTAGGGATGGGCAATAAATGCTGGCCTTGCCAGCGATGCCCACATCCCAGGAACAGATATTAATGAGTTAGCAGACTTGCCGTATAATTCTCGTCCCCTCAGAGCATTGTCATCACAAGCAGGCAAAGAGCAGAGGCTCCACAGATAGTTTCGTTAGCGAGATCGATTCCTCAACATGGTTTGATTTTGTCCGTGAGGACATTTGGCTTCGAAGGTGAAGATTGTCATTTGTGAAGATTGAAAGAGCGCTGTCCCTGTCACATGTGTCTTATTAATTGCCGGTTAAGGGGTGTAAAAAAAAACAGTAAAAAAAAAAGTGTGTTAATTAACAAATTCAAGAAGGTACAGACCATCCAGTAAAATTTACCAGTGGTACTTACCGAAGAATGCAAGTGTGCCATGAACTGCCTGCCATGCCAGTATTGGTGACACAGTGCCAGAGCCACACCTACAACAAAATTCCATTGGCAAATGTTTACAAGCTGCATCGATAGGAATTATCTTGCCATCTAGAGTGCCATCGCTGATGCAAGGGCTTAACATCTGTGGCTCAGTGGGTAGCACCCTTGCCTCTGAGTCAGAAGGTTGTGGATTCACAGTCCCGTGCCAGAAACGTAAACACAAAAATCCAGACTGACACTCCTGTGCAGTGCTGAGGGAGTGCTGCACTGTTGGAGGTGCTGTATTTTCGATGAGACTTTAAACCGAGGCCTCATCTACGCTCTCAGTTGGACGTAAAAGATCCCATGGCACTATATCGAAGAAGAGCAGGGGAGTTATCCCTAGTGTCCTGGCCAATATTTGCCTCCCAACAACATCAATAAAACAGATGATCTGGTCATTATCGCATTGTGGGAGCTTGCTGTGCGCAAATTAACTGCTGCATTTCCAACAATACAACAATGAATACACTTCAAAAAAGTACTTCATTGGCTATAAAGCACTTTGGGAAGTCCTGAGGTCGTGATAGGCGTTATATAAATGCAACTTTTTGTTTCTTTTTCTTTTTCTGAGAGGTTATAACTATCAGGGAAGACTGAGCAGGCTGGGGCTCATTTCCCTGGAAAAGCGAAGGTTGAGGGGTGACCTGATAGAGATCTTTAAGATAATGGAAGAGTTTGATATTGTCGAGGTGGAGAAAATGTGGAGAAATTTGTCGGGGGAGGAGTCTAAAACTACGGGCCATAAATATAATAATAAATCCAATCGGGAATTCGGGAGAAAC
Source organism: Pristiophorus japonicus (assembly GCF_044704955.1). Lineage (NCBI taxonomy): Eukaryota > Metazoa > Chordata > Chondrichthyes > Pristiophoridae > Pristiophorus > Pristiophorus japonicus. The sequence continues at coordinate 16,797,660 of NC_091989.1, read as the reverse complement.
TTCTTGACCCAGAGAGTGGTGAAAATGTGGAACTCGCTACTACAAGGAATGGTTGAGGCGAATAGCATGGATGCATTTAAGGGGAAGTGAGATAAATGCATGAGGAAGAAAGGAATAGAAGGATATGTTGACAGGATTAGGTGAAGAGAGGTGGGAGGAGGCTTGTTGGAGCATAAACACCGGCATAGACCTGTTGGGCCCACTGGCCTGTTTCTGTGCTGTAGACTCAGTATAACTTGATAATAGAATTTTACAGCACCATTGTAACTCAGTAGTGCCATAATTCTATATGCCAGCAGATAAATGATTATAGAGTTTATCTCTCTCGGTCCCACTGCTGAGAATAGATCAATTCTCAGTAGCTGTTCTCCATGGATTTTTTATTGAAATATTGAAGGAGTGGAAGGGTTGAAAAGGTTTCAGTCAGAAATTATGTATTTTTCTTTAGAGTGATATTCAAAATAAACCATAATGAGAGACCATCACCATAAAAATAAGTCGGTTACGACTGCAGTCGTTGCTACTGCACTTTGCTAAATGTTTAGATTAGATTGCCTATTGAGAGGGCGAGACAGAGGGAGCAAGAGAGAGAGATAGGAGAGAGGGAGGGAGAGAGCGGGCGAGAGAGAGAGAGGGCGATAGAGAGGGAGCAAGAGAGAGAGAGATAGAGAGGGAGGAAGAGAGACAGAGAGGGAGAGAGAGAGAAGGAGGGAGCGAGCGGGCGAGAGATGGGGGGAGAGAGATAGAGAGGGAGGGAGAGAGAGAGGGAGATAGAGAGGGAGGAAGAGAGAGAGGAAGGGAGAGAGAGAGATAGAGAGGGAGGGAGAGAGGAAGAGAAAGGGAGGGAGGGAGAGAGGGAGCAAGAGAGAGATAGATAGAGAGGGAGGGAGGAAGGGAGAGAGAGCGGGCGAGAGAGGGCAGGAGAAAGAGATAGTGAGGGGGGGAGAGATAGAGAGGGAGGGAGAGAGAGAGTGGGCAAGAGAGGGAGAGAGAGAGAGATAGAAGCATTTGCAACTGGCAGCTGCAGCAAGTAAGTGTGGCTATGCCTACAGGTCTGAACATCAGGTAGAAATTGTAATGGTGGGCTTTCAAATATTTGGCTGCTCATCTCTAACATCTTCCAGTTCTGACAAAAAGTCATCGATCTGAAACATTGGCTGGAATGTTTACTTTCACCATGAGAGAGGGTGCACGGTAGCGCAGGGGAAGTGTGGGTGTCCCCGCACGCTGTGGCCTGCGTGTGTCGTTGCGGACAGGTTCCCCGTCCGGGAGCCAGCCTAATTGACAGTCTGGAATTCTAGTCGGGCAGGGAGCATCGGACAAGAGGCCTCAGCCCCAGGTAGGTGCGGGCCCCGGACCCTGGGTGGGGGCGGGGGGATCTGATCCCTGACCCGGGGGTTGGGGGGAAGGGTGTTTGTATGGTGGTGGGGGGGGGGGGGGGGGGGGCGTGGACTGATGGTGGGGAAGCTGGTGAGGCCGAGAGGAACCAATCCTGCTCCTCCCGGCCCCACGAGGTTTGCTCCTTGAGGCCCGGGAATCCCGGCCGGACACAGGTAAACCTGCACATCAGGTTACAGCAGAGGCTTCCTGCCTCATTATCGTATTGTAAGTGCCGACCCACCTCCTGGAAGTGGATTGGCTGCCCAACCCTCCGTCCCACCTCCGTTAAAACCGAAAGTGGGCGGGTTGGGATCGGGACTCGGTTTTCTGACACTTTAATCTCCCACCTGACCCCAACCCGCCTGTTTTTTGGGGCTTAAAATTGCCCTCGTTAACTGTTTTTCTCTCTCCACAGATGCTGCCTGATCTGTTGAGTATTTCCAGCATTTTCTGTTTCTACGTCAGACTTCCAGCCTCCACAGTATTTCGCTTTTGGTCAAATATTTGACCAGTTGGGTTTGGATTCCGGGCTAAATTTTGTGCGTGTCCTGGGCCATTATTGGTACGGTTTCTGTTATATATGTATACTTGTATTTACTCTGTACAGCCACCAGAGGACTCATCCCCTGGAGTCCCAAGGGATCCCATAATTCCTTGGGAGCACAAGTATTTAAGGAGGCTTCACAGGTTGGAGAGGCACTCTGGAAACCTGCAATAAAAGACTAAGGTCACACTTTACTTTGAGCTCACAGTGTTCAGTCTGACTCTTTCTCCAAACACAACAGTTTCAGTGGCTGTTCATTTCCTCTTGGGCGTGCTTATTTGTTTACCAATTCCCTCTATGTCCCCAAAATCTCCAGCATGTGGCTGTAAGGTACATGTGAACTTGCTTTAGCATAAAAGCATTGTGAATCATATCCTCATCCTTTGCATAGAAAAATGGTCAGGAGTCCAAAAATACAACAACTTAGTCTTTTCAATTGCCTTAAAATGGGTGCAGGAGTAGGCCATTCGGCCCTTCAAGCCTGCACCGCCATTAAATAAGATCATGGCTGATCATTCACCTCAGTACTCCTTTCCTGCTTTCTCTCCATATCCCTTGATCCCGTTAGCCGTAAGGGCCATATCTAACTCCCTCTTGAATGTATCCAATGAACTGGCATCAACAACTCTCTGCAGTAGGGAATTCCACAGGTTAACAACTCTCTGAGTGAAGAAGTTTCTCCTCATCTCAGTCCTAAATGGCTTACCCCTTATCTTAAGACTATGTCCCCTGGTTCTGGACTTCTCCAACATCGGGAACATTCTTCCTGCATCGAACCTGTCCAGTCCCATCAGAATTTTATATGTTTCTATGAGATCCCCTCTCATCCTTTTAAATTCCAGTGACTACAGGCCCAGTCGATCCAGTCTCTCCTCATATGTCAGTCCTGCCATCCCTGGAATCAGTCTGGTGAACCTTCGTTGCACTCCCTCAATAGCAAGAACATCCTTCCTCAGATTAGGAGACCAAAACTGAACACAATATTCCAGGTAAGGCCTCACTAAGGCCCTGTACAACTGCAGTAAGACCTCCCTGCTCCTATACTCAAATCCTCTAGCTATGAAGGCCAACATACCATTTGCCTTCTTCACCGCCTGCTGTACCTGCATGCCAACTTTCAATGAGTGATGTACCATGACACCCAGGTCTCGTTGCACCTCTCCTTTTCCTAATCTGCTGCCATTCAGATAATATTCTGTCTTTGTGTTTTTGCACCAAACTGGATAACCTCACATTTATCCACGTTATACTGCATCTGCCATGCGTTTGCCCACTCACCTAACCTATCCAAGTCCCCCTGCAACCGCTTGGGATCCTCCTCACAGCTCACACCACCACCCAGCTTAGTGTCATCTGCAAACTTGGAGATATTACACTCAATTCCTTCATCTAAATCATTAATGTATATTGTAAATAGCTGGGGTCCCAGCACTGTGCCCTGCGGCACTCAACTAATCATTGCCTGCCATTCTGAAAAGGACCCGTTTATCCCGCATCTCTGCTTCCTGTCTGTTTCTCTGTTTAACTGTGTTGTGTTTCTTTTTGTTGCAAAATAGTTGATTTAAGGTTCAGTTTCTTTGTGATCAAGCTGCAGAGTGTAGCTTTTAATGAAAGCACATTTTATGTACGGCAGTTTCTATGTGCATGTGTCCCCTAACGTCAGGGGCTACGTGGTCGATGGGTATGGTGATACGCGCCTCAGTACACATCTTTCCCCTGGGTGAGGGGCCAAACATTGGGGACTGCTATTGTTCCTGGGACTATACACTCATGAAAAGTAATAGTTGAGAAATTCGGCCACGTAGCGCCCATTTTTCAGACACTGGAGTGGCCTACTACTGGCAGGAAGCATGCGCACAGTTCCGGCCACAAGCGTACCGCCCGCCATATTGGTAGAGGAGGTAGAGCTGATGGCAGGAGTGCACACCGCCATCATTCAAACTGAAGAATAACTTACTTAGATTCGGGTATTAACCTTTCATTGCAAGACTTGTTTTCCATTTTCAATCGCCCCCAGCGCTTCATTCACCACGTGCTGACTTCGCTCAACACAACGTGATGCTAACTGGCAGGAAGGCCCCCATGAACCATGGTGCTATTTTTTTATTCGTTCCTGGGATGTGGGCGCCTCTGGTAAGGCCAGCATTTATTGGCCATCTCTAATTGCCCTTAAGAAGGTGGTGGTGAGCCACCTTCTTGACCTGCTGCAGTCCGTGTGGTGAAGGTACTCCCACAGTGCTGTTAGGGAGGGAGTTCCAGGATTTTGACCCAGCGACGAGAAAGGAACGGAGATATATTTCCAAGTCAGGATGATATGTAACTTGGAGGGGAACTTGCAGGTCATGGTGCTCCCATGCGCCTGCTACCCTTGTACTTCTAGGTGCTAGAAGTTACGGGTTTGGGAGGTGCTGCTGAAGAAGCCTTGGCGAGTTGCTGCAGTGCATCTTATACATGGTACACACTGCAACCTGAATAAGTTGGTGGTGGAGGGAGTGAATGTTTAAGATGGCGGATGGGGTGCCAATCAAGTGGACTGATTTGTCCTGGATGGTGTCGAGCTTCTTGAGTGTTGTTGGAGCTGCACTCATCCAGGCAAGCGGAGAACATTCCATCACCCTCTTGACTTGTGCCTTGTGGATGGTGGAAAGGCTTTGGGGAGTCAGGAGTTCAGACACTCACTGCAGAACATCCAGCCTCTGACCTGATCTTGTTGCCACAGTGTTTATGTGACTGGTCCAGTTAGGTTTCTGGTCAATGCTGACTCCCCCAGGATGTTGATGGTGGCAGATTCGGCAATGAAAATGCCGTTGAATGTCAAGGGGCGGCGGTTAGACTCTTGCTTCTAACGGAGGAAAATATAATTGATGTTCTTCATTCGTGAGCTGAGACCACAGGTTTTGAGCGGGCATTTGAAAATGGCAGTCGTTTCTCTTTCTGACCGCGGTAGGCACACACCTGCCCGCAGGAACCCTTGGTTTGCCCGGCAATGCTGACGCCAATCATCATAACACTGGCCTGGTTGAGATACACCAACTCAACACACACCATATGATGGGGGGAATGTCAACCCCCAAGAATGGGTGGGTTGTAAAAAAAAAAATGTTTTTAACGGAGGTGGGTCAGGGACGGGCGACCAATCCACTTTCTGGAGACAGGTCGGTTATTAAAATCTTTTAAGGAAGTTGCATGCCCCATTTTAACAGGTTATTTATTTTTAACTCAGTTAGGCCGGGTTTCTCCGAGCTCGGAAAGCCTGGCAGGTAGAAGGAGATGGGAAGGGCTGGATCCATAAAGCACTGTTGGTGGGCCAGAAGGAGCAATGCTCATCCAGGCCTAACAAGCAAATGGCTAACCCCACCCTGCGATCACCCCCTCACCACCTCACCCTGCCTCCACCCCCCCCCCCCCCCACCGCCAGCCCCCAGTCCCCGACTTCCTTGACCTTTCCCCGGCTTCGAGCCTCTCCACTCCTGGTTGCCGCCTGACAGCCCATGGATCACGGCCACATCGCCATGCAATTCCCGCCATGCCAGTTCCATGAGGCGCTGTTAGCCGTCGACGGGAAATCTCCTCGGAAATCACACGGGTAAACAGGAACTCCGCCGCACTTCCGGCTACGCCTCGAAAGCAGGAAGCAGGAAATTCCCAGCCACAGTTTAACGAGTATTGCCCAAAGATTACGTTTCACCAGGACAGCCTGATAAACAAGATGATTCCCGTCCACCGGGTGTCCCCAATTAACGTGCTGCGACAACGAGGTTATTTTCAAGGCTGCGGTAGTGAATTAATGAAGCCTTTTGCCAGCGCACATTGTGAATAATCCTTAATAGACTTTAATCTTTCAACAAGGATTCCATTGCCTGGCATAAACTAATCTGGCTTCGGTAAAAACATATTCAGACTCAAGATTCTATCACCTTAAGGATTTACAGTTGGATTTTGGAATAAAATTACATTTGACAAGCCAGGAAAAAGAGGCAGCAGCTAAGACAAGTCTTGGAAGGCTTATGAAGAGCCAACAGAAAATCTGCTCAAAGTAAAGAGGAGAACAGTATCAGGGAGTCAGAAGAAAAAAAAATATCCATTGACATACTTTCAAGATGGAATCAGATTATAAATCTCCCTGGAGATTTAATTTTCATATAATCTACTGCACAATATTTGAAACAGAGGAAAAACAATTGGCAGATAACATTGACATTTCAGTGTTGAAAGGTTGAGGAATGTAATAATAGCTATGCAGAGGCTGCTGTTCTTGTGCTGCACTGAAAATCCAGAGTTATCTCTTAACCTTGTTCCTTTAGTGCAGTGGTAGCATTCCTGCCTCTAAGCCTGAAGGTGCAGGATTCAAATCTCAATCCCGGCCAGTGGGGTCGGAGCACAGCCTTTGGATTCTGGGTTGACGTCCAGCGGGTTCCATGTGAGTGGCTCCCCCCTCACTGTACAGATTTTGGGAGCCCATGAAAACCTCCTGCCTAAACTTCTCCGCCTCTCTTTCCTCCTTCAAGACGCTCCTTAAAACATATCTCTTGGACCAAGCTTTTGGTCGCCTGTGCTAATTTCTACTTATGCGGCTCGGTTTCAAATTTTTTATCTCATAATACTCCTGTGAAGCACCTTGGGATGTTAAAAGCACTATATAAATACAATTTGTTGTTGTATAGGACTATCATCATCATCATCATCATAGGCGGTCCCTCGAACGAGGATGACTTGCTTCTGTGTGTTCACAGGTGTTTCGATGAAGGACCCGATGTTCCAGACCTGAACTCCAATTGAGGGGCTGGAAGATGCCTGTGCGTGAATTTTTTTAACATATGGTGACCACATGGGCTTGACAGAGCTGGGTCTTGGTCCAGTGTCAAGGATAGAGAACCGGTTGGCAGACAGGAAGCAGAGAGTCGGGATAAACGGGTCCTTTTCAGAATGGCAGACAGTGACTAGTGGAGTGCCGCAGGGCTCAGTGCTGGGACCCCAGCTCTTTACAATATACATCAATGATTTAGATGAAGGAATTGAGTGTAATATCTCCAAGTTTGCAGATGACACTAAACTGGGTGGCGGTGTGAGCTGTGAGGGGGACGCTAGGAGGCTGCAGGGTGACTTGGACAGGTTAGGTGAGTGGGCAAATGCATGGCAGATGCAGTATAATGTGGATAAATGTGAGGTTATCCACTTTGGGGGGAAAAAACGCAAAGACAGAATATTATCTGAATGGCGGCAGACTTGGAAAAGGGGAGATGCAACAAGACCTGGGTGTCATGGTTCATCAGTCACTGAAAGTTGGCATACAGGTACAGCAGACGGTGAAGAAGGCAAATAGTATGTTGGCCTTCATAGCTAGGGGATTTGAGTATAGGAGCAGGGAGGTCTTACAGCATTTGTACAGAGCCTTGGTGAGGCCTCACCTGTGTTCAGTTTTGGTCTCCTAATCTGAGGAAGGACGTTCTTGCTATTGAGGGAGTGCAGCGAAGGTTCACCAGACTGATTCCTGGGATGGCAGGACTGACATATGAGGAGAGACTGGATCAACTGGGCCTTTATACATTGGAGTTTAAAAGGATGAGAGGGGATCTCATAGAAACATATAAGATTCTGACGGGACAGGACAGGTTAGATGCAGGTAGAATGTTCCCGATGTTGGGGAACTCCAGAGCCAGGGGACACAGTCTTAGGATAAGGGGTAGCCCATTTGGGACTGAAATGAGGAGAAACGTCTTCACTCAGAGAGTTGTTAACCTGTGGAATTCCCTGCCACAGAGAGTTGTTGATGCCAGTTCATTGGATATATTCAAGAGGGAGTTAGATATGGCCCTTACGGCTAAGGGGATCAATGGGTATGGAGAGAAAGCAGGAAAGGGGTACTGAGGTGAATGATCAGCCATGATCATATTGAATGGTGGTGCAGGCTTGAAGGGCCAAATGGCCTACTCCTGCACCTATTTTCTATGTTTCTATGTTACTATGTTAACCACAACGACTGGAGACCTGCTCTGCTGCACGGGCCTAGCACGCAAGCATATCGCAGTGTGGGCTGGCCCGTACTGCCCTTGGGCCCTTAGCTCTTCTGGGCCCCATACCCTTATCTGTCGCACCTCCGCCACGATCTCTCGCTGTTCCTCCACCATAAACATTCACCGCACCTCACCACAAACACTCGCCGCTCATCCGCCCCGACCTTCCCACTCCTCTGTACGTGGGCCCTGCCGATGTTCCTGCCCACACTCCAAAACGGCGACCAGGGTTTTGATGACGTCACCCAGTCGCCCATCTCAAAATCGGCGCACACTTGGAGCAGCTCGCGCTGGAGGTTGAAGTGGTATGCCGCTCCAGCTCTTTTACTTCCCGATCTGCAGAGGTGTTCTCTCGCAGGTCGAGGGTGGGGAGGGGCGCGGGGCACAATCTTATATAGGACTAACCCCCCTACTGGCTGGTGTAAAGATGGTTACTGCCATGGGAGAAGCATTACTGTCGGCAGTCAGATTGTTAATCAGCTTGCGAATCCTTCCACTACTTCACACTCTTCCCCAAAGATGAGAAGACATGAAAATGATGGTGACCTCTTTCCCTTTCTCTTGCTCTCCCTCCCTGTCGAGATACACAAGTATTGCGCCTAACACCTGTCAGTCACACTGCAGATGCAACATTTAAAGGTACCAAAAATATTTCTTGCCTGCTGGCATCTTATGACCCGGAGCCTGGTGTCATTACGAACCACCATGGCCTAGAAATTCAGCCACACAGCGCCCATTTTGCGAGCGCTAACTCATCTATTAAGCCCCCAATATGGCGGGCTGGAAATGCGGCACCCGCCATTTTGGGAAAGGAAAAATAAAAGGTGTCGAGGGTCCATGCCAAACATTGATTCGGTCCTTTGTATATGTGATTAAGGGGCCTAACGCCTGTTTGAAGCCCTCACTTCAAGATAGGTATGCCCCAAGGCAGCCGGCACTAGCTGCACACATACTCGGAAGACCTTGTAATTTTATTCTTTGACTGAAGGTTTCTTTCTTGTTAAAGATATCTTGTTAATTATAATACTCTAAAAAAAAAATTTAAGTAGAGGGAACCTAATTAATCAAAGGGGACCTAATTAAGTAAAGTTAAAAACCAAAAGCAAGGCTGTGAGAAAAAAGAAAAATATGTGCTACGAACACAGGAAAAATGATAAAATTAGAACTCTCAGGAAGATAGATCATTTTATCACAGTATAAACCAGACAGTTGAGAAAAATACACTCCAAGGCTAGGTCACATGGGGTGGTAAGAGATTACGGGAAACAAAAGACGATTGAAAAACATCTCAACTGATTGAAAACGGTTAGACCAAGAGAAGAAGAGTTCACAGGAATGATGTGGCACGTAACTTATCAGATAAAAGGCGCACGGGAGGTAATGAAACTTGCTGTCAATATAAGTGTATTAACCAATTAATATAGTAGGTAGGAGAAAATTTTGTGACACGGCAGGGAAACAACAAATGGAAAGCCTCTACACGGAACTTCATGATTTTGTATGTATTTTGACTGTATAAAAACAGTAACCCGACGATTGTTCGGAGAGAGCAGCTGGTTTGGGTCACCGAGTTATGGAACTCGTGTAGAAGCTGTCTCTCCCTCGATCGAGTACTTTATAATAAACGATTCTTTTCTCCAAAACAGATTTGTATTGAGTATCTTTGTAATACTCCATGACAATACCTTGAACTTGATTATATGAATGCCCTTTTTCCATACTAAAGCACGTGCGGGGTCTGAGATTCCATTACCCACACAGCCACATACAGTTGTCTGCCTTGAATTTTTTTACTTTGACTTCGTCCAAGTTACTGCTTCAATCCAGAAGTCAAAGGGAATTAGCTTCATCCACTGTATTCTTCCAACTCTGACACCAGGTTAAAGTTCAGCTGAGACTGAAATGCTGGGATTTTCCTCAGGGATTCTCCTGATCGGCTGGTATAACTCTGGCGGGAACCCTGTAGTCACGTGTATCTGGGATATTGGTCAAACTACCAATGTTAATGCAGCAATTATATAGAATTCGCAGCACAGAAACAGGCCATTTGGCCCACCTGGTTTGTGCTGGTGTTTATGCTCCACACGAGCCTCCTCCCACCCTTCTTCATCTCACCCTATCAGCATCTCCTTTCTCCCTCATCTACTTATCTAGCTTCTCCTTAAATGCATCTATGCTATTCGCCTCAACTACTCCTTCATTCAGCTGCCTGGGCCCCAAGCTCTGGAACTCCCTCCATAAACCTCTCTGCCTCTCTACCTCTCTTTCCTCCTTTAAGACACTCCTTAAAACCAACCTCTTTGACCAAGTTTTTGATCATCTGCCATAATTTCTTCTTATGTGGCTCGGTGTCAAATTAATTTTTGTCTTATAACACTGCTGTGAAGCGCCTTGGGACATTTCACTACATTAAAGGTGCATTACGATGAGTCAAAATGTCCTCTTTCCGTGCTGTAAATTTCTATGATTCTATATAAATATAAGTTGTTATTGTTGTAATGAAGTTTCTCATAAATTCCCTCTTGTATTTATTCATGAATATCTTATTTTTATTTTCCTGTAATTATTTTTGGTCCTATGCGGCCCCTTTAAGCATGCGTAGTTTTTACATTGAAAGACCAGCAAGCTGGCTGCACGGTTTCCCTGGGGCACTGTGCAGCTGCACAGCTTGAAGGGAACATTGTTTATGACCCCTAGTTTTGGCTCTCCCACAGATGGAAGCATTTTCTCTATGTCTATCAAATCAAACCATTTTCTCATTTTAAAGACCTCTATTAGGTCACTCCCTCGGCCGTCTCTTTTTTTAGAGAAAAGAGCCCCAGCCTTTTCAGTCTTTCCTGACAGTTTCCAATCTCCCACCACAGGGAATGTTTTCTCCTGAGTAGCCTCGCAGCTCTGCCTTGGATTTCTCCAATGGGAATCACGCAATGTGTCGAGATATAGCGATTGCGGTACTTCGCTTATGGATGCACCAGTTCCATGGGTATCCTGGTTCCTGCAACATTTACCTGGATGATGATACTTTTCAAATCGCTGTTAGATACCTTTGTACTCCTGATGATGTGTGTTATGTATGTAAACCTCACCAATGTGTAAGACTTGCCACCAGGGGCCACACCTGTGGGAGACCCAAGGGTCACCTGCACACCCTGGGCAAGCAGGTCTAAAAGGCAGTCTACCATGCTGCTTCCTCACTCTGGAGTTCCATTAAAGAGACCAAGGTCACAACTGTCTTGTGGAGTTATTCTGAACATAACAATGTGTATCTCTTCATCCTGTTACTTTTCTTCCATGCTATGTAGTCTCTGGGGATTTCTACTTATAGTCTTGAAATTTGGTTTACTCTTCAGTCGGCATGCCTTTGCAAGATGCCCAGTTTTCCTGCAGAAGAAACACTCTGCCTTCAAATACGGACAACTTTGAGCAATGTGTTGTCCCGGGCACCAATAGCATGACGTCAGTGCTCTGTTACTTTGGCCAGTTGCTGAGGCCTTGGGGCCCAACTGCCTTTCACTTTTAACCTGCAGGTGATTCACCTCGGTTGTCTGACGACTGGAAATGGTTCGAAATTCTCAGGAGTATTGGTCGGCCATATCTATTGACATAGCTGTCTAACAAGCTAAATCAAAAGTCAAGTTAGGAGTTGTCAACAACTTTCTTCTGATTGCTTCATTTTTCATCGCACAAACAAAGTGGTCATGCAATGCTCGGTCCTGAATGTTTCCGAAATGACAGTGAATAGATAGCTTTTTTAATGCTACAACGTACTCACTGATACTTTCATCAATTAACTGATCTCGTGTTCCAAAATGCTAACTTTCCAGGGGCTCAGGACTGTGGTGCTGTTCTAACTTCCTTAGAATCTCCATAAGTGATGTGTCCGTTGGCTTGACGGGAACAAGCACATTTTTCAGGGTTTCATACACCTCGGGGCCTGCTTCAGTCAGGAAAAGAGCCAGTTTTCTTTCCAACACCACCTGGTGGCGGTTTTCATCATCGGGGACTTCAATGATACTATTCGCGGGGAAAAACATTTCTAGCCGCTCCACATATGCTCTGAAAGTCTCTTGGTCATGATGGAATTCACCCAAGCACCCTATTATTTCCATAGGCGCGGCCATCTGGACTCTGGCAGTTCAGCCAAGTGTGCTTGTAATTTACCTTGGAGTTTTAGCTGTTTTTTGACTGTAACCATCCACCAACAAAAATTTCAGCTTGGGAATCCGATTATCCCACCCTTCATCGCCAATGTGATATATGCCTTATGACATCACAACACGCTTAGACTTTACAATGGCACCATTCCTTTTATTCTGCTTGTAAACAGCAATGGCTACATTATCACAGTAGTCCACTAGGTGGAGCAGTAGTCCACTCGGTGGAATTTATATTACAATCCTTGTCAATCTTTTTTGCACCTTCTCAAGTGCCTCTATATCCTTTTTATAATATGGAGACCAGAACTGTGCACAGTACTCCAAGTGTGGGCAAATCAAGGTTCTATACACGTTTAACATAACTTCTCTGCTTTTCAATTCTATTCCTTTAGAAATGATCCCCCTGAGGAAATTGCCACGGATGGAGCAGAGATATGGTAGCTGTTAAAGAAAATTAGTTGAAGGAGTCTCAATCCTAGGAGACATTAGGTCTAAAGGACAAAACTGGCCACAGTTTGGAACAAATCACCATCAAATTGGCAAGCTCATTGAGAGAGGGAGCATGCGAAATGTGAATGTCATGCTTGTCCGAAGCTGGTGTTGACACATTGTTGAGCTGAGTAGTTGTAGCTTTGCACTGCTCTACCCGATCTTAGAAAACATAGATAGAAAACATAGAAAATAAGTGCAGGAGTAGGCCATTCGGCCCTTCAAGCCTGCAGCGCCATTCAACGAGTTCATGGCTGAACATGCAATTTCAGTACCCCATTCCTGCTTTCTCGCCATACCCCTTGATCCCCCTAGTAGTAAGGACTTCATCTAACTCCTTTTTGAATATATTTAGTGAATTGGCCTCACCAACTTTCTGTGGTACAGAATTCCACAGGTTCACCACTCTCTGGGTGAAGAAGTTGCTCCTCATCTCAGTACTAAATGGCATACCCCTTATCCTTAGACTGTGACCCCTGGTTCTGGACTTCCCCAACATTGGGAACATTCTTCCTGCATCTAACCTGTCTAAACCCATCAGAATTTTAAACATTTCTATGAGGTCCCCTCTAATTCTTCTGAACTCCAGTGAATACAAGCCCAGTTGATCCAGTCTTTCTTGATAGGTCAGTCCCGCCAGCCCGGGAATCAGTCTGGTGAACCTTCGCTGCACTCCCTCATTAGCAAGAATGTCCTTCCTCAGGTTAGGAGACCAAAACTGTACACAATACTCCAGGTGTGACCTCACCAAGGCCCTGTACAACTGTAGCAACACCTCCCTGCCCCTGTACTCAAATCCCCTCGCTATGAAGGCCAACATGCCATTTGCTTTCTTAACCACCTGCTGTACCTGCATGCCAACCTTCAATGACTGATGTACCATGACACCCAGGTCTCATTGAACCTCCCCTTTTCCTAATCTGTCACCATTCAGATAATAGTCTGTCTCTCTGTTTTTACCACCAAAGTGGATAACCTCACATTTATCCACATTATACTTTATCTGCCATGCATTTGCCCACTCACCTAACCTATCCAAGTCGCTCTACAGCCTCATAGCATCCTCCTCGCAGCTCACACTGCCACCCAACTTAGTGTCATCCGCAAATTTGGAGATACTACATTTAATCCCCTCGTCTAAATCATTAATGTACAGTGTAAACAGCTGGGGCCCCAGCACAGAACCTTGCGGTACCCCACTAGTCACTGCCTGTCATTCTGAAAAGTACCCATTTACTCCTACTCTTTGCTTCCTGTCTGACAACCAGTTCTCAATCCTTGTCAGCACACTACCCTCAATCCCATGTGCTTTAACTTTGCACATTAATCTCTTGTGTGGGACCTTGTCGAAAGCCTTCTGAAAGTCCAAATATACCACATCAACTGGTTCTCCCTTGTCCACTCTACTGGAAACATCCTCAAAAAATTCCAGAAGATTTGTCAAGCATGATTTCCCTTTCACAAATCCATGCTGACTTGGACCTATCATGTCACCTCTTTCCAAATGCGCTGCTATGACATCCTTAATAATTGATTCCATCATTTTACCCACTACCGATGTCAGGCTGACCGGTCTATAATTCCCTGTTTTCTCTCTCCCTCCTTTTTTAAAAAGTGGGGTTACATTGGCTACCCTCCACTAGATAGGAACTGATCCAGAGTCAATGGAATGTTGGAAAATGACTGTCAATGCATCCACTATTTCCAAGACCACCTCCTTAAGTACTCTGGGATGCAGTCCATCAGACCCTAGGGATTTATCGGCCTTCAATCCCATCAATTTCCCCAACACAATTTCCCGACCAATAAGGATTTCCTTCAGTTCCTCCTCCTTACTAGACCCTCTGACCCCTTTTATATCCGGAAGGTTGTTTGTGTCCTCCTTAGTGAATACCGAACCAAAGTACTTGTTCAATTGGTCCGCCATTTCTTTGTTCCCCGTTATGACTTCCCCTGATTCTGACTGCAGGGGACCTACATTTGTCTTTACTAACCTTTTTCTCTTTACATATCTGTAGAAACTTTTGTTCCCTGCAAGCTTCCTCTCGTACTCTATTTTCCCTGCCCTAATCAAACCCTTTGTCCTCCTCTGCTGAGTTCTAAATTTCTCCCAGTCCCCAGGTTCGCTGCTATTTCTGGCCAATTTGTGTGGCACTTCCTTGGCTTTAATACTATCCCTGATTTCCCTTGATAGCCACAGTTGAGTCACCTTCCCTTTTTTATTTTTACGCCAGACAGGAATGTACAATTGTTGTAGTTCATCCATGTGGTCTCTAAATGTCTGCCATTGCCCATCCACAGTCAACCCCTTAAGTATCATTCGCCAATCTATCCTAGCCAATTCACGCCTCATACCTTCAAAGTTACCCTTCTTAAAGTTCTGGACCATGGTCTCTTAATTAACTGTTTCATTCTCCATCCTAATGCAGAATTCCACCATATTATGGTCACTCTTCCCCAAGGGGCCTCGCACAATGAGATTGCTAATTAATCCTCTCTCATTACACAACACCCAGTCTAAGATGGCCTCCCCCCTAGTTGGTTCCTCGACATATTGGTCGAGAAAACCATCCCTTATGCACTCCAGGAAATCCTCCTCCACCGTATTGCTTCCAGTTTGGTTAGCCCAATCTATGTGCATATTAAAGTCACCCATTATAACTGCTGCACCTTTATTGCATGCACCCCTAATTTCCTGTTTGATGCCCTCCCCAACATCACTAGAACTGTTTGGAGGTCTGTACACAACTCCCACTAACGTTTTTTGCCTTTTGGTGTTCTGCAGCTCTACCCATATAGATTCCACATCATCCAAGCTAATGTCCTTCCTAACTATTGCATTAATCTCCTCCTTAACCAGCAATGCTACCCCATCTCCTTTTCCTTTTATTTTATCCTGTCTGAGTGTTGAATACCCCTGGATGTTGAGTTCCCAGCCCTGATCATCCTGGAGCCACATCTCTGTAATCCCAATCACATCATATTTGTTAACATCTATTTGCACAGGTAATTCATCCACCTTATTACGGATACTCCTTGCATTAAGACACAAAGCCTTCAGGCTTGTTTTTTTAACACCCTTTGTCCTTTTAGAATTTTGCTGCACTGTGGCCCTTTTTGTTCTTTGCCTTGGGTTTCTCTGCCCTCCACTTTTACTCATCTCCTTTCTGTCTTTTGCTTTTGTCTCCTTTTTGTTTCCCTCTGTTTCCCTGCATTGGTTCCCATCCCCCTGTCATATTAGTTTAACTCCTCCCCAACAGCACTAGCAAACACTCCCCCGAGGACATTGGTTCTGGTCCTGCCCAGGTGCAGACCGTCCGGTTTGTACTGGTCCCACCTCCCCCAGAACCGGTTCCAATGCCCCAGGAATTTGAATCCCTCCCTGCTGCACCACTGCTCAAGCCACGTATTCATCTGCGCTATCCTGCGATTCCTACTCTGACTAGCACGTGGCACTGGTAGCAATCCCGAGATTACTACTTTTGAGGTCCTACTTTTTAATTTAGCTCCTAGCTCCTTAAATTCATTTTGTAGGACCTCATCCCTTTTTTTACCTATGTCGTTGGTACCAATGTGCACCACGACAACTGGCTGTTCTCCCTCCCTTTTTAGAATGTCCTGCACCTGCTCCGAGACATCCTTGACCCTTGCACCAGGGAGGCAACATACCATCCTGGAGTCTTGGTTGCGGCTGCAGAAACGCCTATCTATTCCCCTTACAATTGAATCCCCTATCACTATCGCTCTCCCACTCTTTTTCCTGCCCTCCTGTGCAACAGAGCCAGCCACGGTGCCATGAACTTGGCTGCTGCTGCCCTCCCCTGATGAGTCATCCCCCCCAACAGTACCCAAAGCAGTGTATCTGTTTTGCAGGGGGATGACCACAGGGGACCCCTGCACTCCCTTCCTTGCACTGCTCTTCCTGCTGGTTTTCCATTCCCTTGCTTCTTGCCATTGGTAACTTTGGCTACCAAAGGTAGAAGATGTTGTGCGGCGGGGGAGAGAGGGGAGAAATTGGGTGCATTTGAGTCTCCCATTAGCACCCCCAGGATCTGACCCGTTTTAATGGATTCAGTGAGGATCTGACCAGTTCTAATGGATAATCACCACTGTGTCTCTTCCTTCCCTTCCTCTATGGTCTCTCTCTCTGAGCTCACATCTCTGGAGTGGGCTTGAATCTACGGCCTTCTGGCTCAAGAGGTGAGATTGCTACCCACTAAGCCACGGCTGCTGTTTTACCTCTAAACCTCTTAACCATAGTCATCATTATCATAGGCAGTCCCTCGGAATTGAGAATGACTTGCTTCGAAAGTGAGTTCTTTGGTGGCTGAACAGTCCAATATGAGAGCCACAGACCCTGTTACAGGTGGGACAGACATTTGTCGAGGGAAGGGGTGGGTGGGACTGGTTTGCCGCGCGCTCCTTCCGCTGCCTGCGCTTGACCTCTTCATGCTCTCTGCGTTGAGACTCGAAGAGCTCAACGCCCTCCCGGATGCACTTTCTCCACCTCGGGCGGTCTGCGGCCAGGGTCTCCCAGGTGTCAGTGCTGATGTAGCACTTTACCAGGGAGGCTTTGAGGGTGTCCTTGTAACGCTACCGCTGCCCACCTTTGATTCGTTTGCCATGAAGGAGCTCCGCATAGAGCATTTGCTTACGGAGTCTCGTGTCTGGCATGACTGGGTAAGGACTGGGTGTCATTGCCAACAGCTTCAATACAAATTTATTTTATGTTTATTTTTATATACCTGACTGAATTTCCAATTACAAATGAGTGTTTAATCTGTCCTAATGAAATGTGATGCAGCAAAGCGCAGTGTTATATTAATTCCCCCCATACCATTGTTTGATGCAGAGCACCAGATTTACTCGCCCCACACTGTTCTACAGCAGCGCTCCAAATGCACTTTGAAGCAAAGTCTACAATGGCACAAGTGAAGCGAGCTTCTTCCTGATAATATTGGTGAAAGGTGAACCCAGACTGTAAAAAAAGAGCGACAGAAACTGTAAGCATAGCACCAAGGATGGTGCAACGGGCAACATAATGAAGGTATCGTACAAGCCTGAAACAGAGTACCGGAATAGAGATGAAGACACTGGGCAAAGAAGTGACTTTAAAAATATTAGGCAAGTGAAATAATACAGTCTATGGTTGGATTTTTAAAAACTCGTTCACATCCCATGGGAAGGCCAGATTTATTGCCCATCCCTAATTGCCCCTGAGAAGGTGGTAGTGAGTCGCCTTCTTGAACCGCTACAATAGCAGTTTGGTACAACTGAGTGGCTTGCTAGACCATTTCAGATGGCATTTAAGAGTCAACCGCATTGCTGTAGGTTTGGAGTCACTTTTAGCCAGACCAGGTAAGAGCGGCAGATTTCCTTCCCTAAAGGACATTAGTGAACCAATTGGGTTTTTACGACAATCCGGTAGCTCCGTGGTCACCATTACTGATGCTAGCTTTTTAAATTCCAGATTTAATTAATTAACTGAATTTAAATTCCCCAGCTGCTGTGGTGGGATTTGAACTCGTGTCTCCAGATCATTGGGACCAAATTTCCCCATGAGTTGCACCATTTTTTTTGGTGCAATTTGATTTTTCTGGTGTATCATTTTAGTTGCAAATATGGCCATTTAATTTGCGCCAGTGTAAGTGAGTTAGTTAGGTTTTTTGTTAGGTCCGGTTTTTTTTTGAAAAGGGGGCATTGCCAGCCACTTACACCATTTATGCCAATTTGGCCAGAAAAATGTTGTACTAAACTAACTTAGAGCAGTGTATGTGTCCACTTTTGTCCGCACAGAAAGACCTTACTTACAGTTAAGGAATCGGTGCAAGTAACTACATTTAAAGCACCACCAAGCACCAAACAAAGCACAAAACGTAATAAGCAATTAATTAACAAATAAAATAGAAGGAACCCTGCACCTAAAGCACCAAGACCAAAGTAATAAGCAATCAATAAATAACAAATAAAAAAATAGAAGGAACCCTGCACCTAAAGCGCCAAAATTAATCAGTAAATAACAAATAAAAAATAGAAGTCCTACCTTAGGGAACGCAGCGGGCCGCCGATGAGGGAGCCCATTCGGCCAGGGCTAGAGACGGCGTGCTTCGGGCCCCTCCCACACAGCCTGCAGAGCGCGTTTGCAGAAACGGCCTGTCAGGAGCTACTGCACATGCGCGCAGACTCTAACGTGCATGTGCAGAGGTCCCGGTACTGTTTTCAGCGCCGGGACAGAGCTCCGCCCCCCCCCCCCCCCCCACACTTTCTTCTGCGCCACGCCAGCTCCACAGATGGCCTGAGAATCGGCCATGATCGCAAGGATTTTTTTTGCCGCTGCTTCTGATGTAAAATGTCGGCGGGGGGCTCGGAAGTGCGCCGAGAAAAACGGAGGGCCAAATTTGGGCCCATTAGTCCAGGCGTCTGGATTACTCATCCAGTAACATAACCACTTTGCTACCGCAGCCATTGAAAAGATACGATGGGTAAGTCCAGCCTCGATTAGTGTTGGAGTTTTAACCTGTAGTGCAAGGGAACCAAAAGTGACGAAAATATAGATTTTTAAATGAAACCAGAAGGGAAAGCAAGGGAAACTAGTTGGGACAGGTACCAGGAAAAGTGACAACCAGCAGACTATTTCAGCTGAAAAGGGGAGGAACACTTTACATTACGTGGGGAAACCAGGCAGGAAAAAGAGAAAAGAAAGAAAGACTTAACATAAGAATGTAAGAAATAGGAGCAGGAGTAGGCCAATGGGCCCATTGAACCTGCTCCGCCATTCAATAAGATCATAGCTGGCCTCAACTCCACTTTCCTACCTGCGCCCCATAACCCTTGACTCCCCTATAGTTCAAATATCTATCATTGCATTTATACAGCGCTTTTCATGACCTCAGGATGTCCCAATGCACTTTACAGCCAATGAAATACTTTTTGCAGTGTAGTCACTGTTGTAATGTGGGAAACATAGCAGCCAATTTGTGCATTGCAAACAACAATGAGATAAATGAGCAAATAATCTGTGTTAGGTGGTGGTTGAGGGATAAATATTGGCCAAGACACCATTGAGAACTCCCATGCACTTCTTCGAAATAGTGCCACAGAATCTTTTACACCCACCTGAGAGGGCTGACAACTCGGTTTAACATCTCATCCAAAAGACAGCTCCTCCGACAGCGCAGCACTCCCTCGATACTGAGGTACTGCGCTGGAGTGTCAGCCTAGATTTTGTGCTCAAGTGTTTCGGGAGTGAAACTTGAACCCACTACCTTCGGACTCAGAAGCGAGAGTGCCGCCCGCTGATACTTCACATAAAGAGGGGAAATCCAGCAGCGTAATGTCATCCCTAGCTAAGCCCCCCTGCTGTGCACATGGAATGGACCACATGGTTCCCTCTCAGGTGTGGCAAAGAACCATCTTTCCCCCCCAGTGACATGAAGTAATTGCTTTTCTACACGATGACCCTATCTTTCTATCTGGACTCGCTTTTCCAAATCACTAGTGCTGAGATGAGTTGCAAGCAGCTTTTCTAATACTGACAGAAAGAGCCCACCGCACCTTTGGGAGTTATCCTCCTATATACTGAATCTAATATTTCAGAAAGATTACAAGTTTTTTTTTAAATCAGCTCGTGCAACACAGGAAAAATTAAAATGACTACAACTTTGTTTATACAGAAAGGTTAACACATTTAAAATAAAGAGATTTCCAGCTGAATTAAAATAGCAGAGGAAGGATTGTCACACAAACATATTAAGCATTTATCCCAATAGTATGACAATCATTTCTCGGCTCCTGTTGTTTCCCAGTAATACTTCGCCTGCATTACTAGGGAAATAAATGTTGCCTTTTTTCCACTCGTGGTAGATAGGGAGTCTGAATGCTGGTCTTATGTGGCTTCCTTCACTATTGCAGGATTTGAAATAAAAATTATTACATGTTGTACAGGAGGGAGCTTGGGTCTCAGAGGAGGCTTGGCGTTCTTACAATAAGAAGGGAAGATGCCTGGAAGAA
This sequence comes from Pristiophorus japonicus, assembly GCF_044704955.1. Taxonomy (NCBI): domain Eukaryota; kingdom Metazoa; phylum Chordata; class Chondrichthyes; family Pristiophoridae; genus Pristiophorus; species Pristiophorus japonicus. The sequence continues at coordinate 16,777,066 of NC_091989.1, read as the reverse complement.
GCTTTCAAAGATTATTCTGAAGGCATTAAGACTGAAAGCACACTCCAAATAAATTCGACAGCAGTCAATGCACTGAACTATGCAGCAACTCTGCATTTATACAATAAAACTTCTCCAAAAATGACTATGATTAATTTATTTGCATTGAGCGCGGCATATTACAGATGCGATGTACAAGATTTTGAGCGATTTTATTGGCAAATCTATTGTGGAGAACTTTGCAGACATTGCTATATGATGGGTTGATTTTTTATTGATCATTATTTTTTTTAAAAAGAGTACAATCCGTACTAGAACTGCTGACTATAAGTTGCAATGCAATGGATTGGAATATGAAATATTGACCGCTTCGCAAGTAAAATATACGTGATAAATGTCTATCCAATGTGCCCTTACACGCTGACTCTCTGGACCTAAACACTTTGTGAGAGATTCTTGTTCTGCCAATATTGCACAGTTGATTGGAGAAAACTGCAGCTTTTGTCCTGCATCCTGGTTTACGGTCAAACCCATAACCGCAGACTACTCAAAGGCTTCACGCAAAGCATTATTTATTAATCCCTCCCTTATTTAAGAAGGGATATACTTGAATAGGAGTCAGTTCAGAGAAGGTTCACGAGATTGATTCCTGAGATGAAGGGGCTGACTTATGAAGAAAGCTTGAGCAGGTTGGGCCTATACTCATTGGAGTTTAGCAGAATGAGAGGTGATCTTATTGAAAGATATAAGATTCTGAGGGGGCTTGACAGAGTAGACGCAGAGAGAATGTTTCCCCTCGTGGGGGAATCTAGAACTGGGGGCGTAGTTTCAGAATAAGGGGTCGCCCATTTAAAATGGAGATGAGGAATTTCTTCTCTCAGGAGGATCGTGAATCTGTGGAATTCTCTGTCCCAGAGAGCTGTGGAGGCTGGGTCATTGAATATATTTAAGGTGGAGATAGACAGATTTTTGAATGATAAGGGAGTCAAGGGTTATGGGAACAAGCAGAGAAGTGGATTTGAGGCCAAGATCAGATCAGCCATGATCTTATTGAATGGCAGAGCAAGCGTGAAGGGCCAAATGGCCGACTCCTGCTCCTATTTCTTATGTTCTTATGTTATTAATAGTTTGTCTCTCGCGTAGTGAACATCTCAATTAAATGTGAAACAACCACACTCCGATTAATTCCACAAATTGGTGTCGGCAGCAAATGAAGGAATGCTGGGAAATTGTACAAACAGTTGACTCCATTTTGTTGTCGATCCCCTCTCCCTTTACCGTGTGTTCACAGTTTCTATTCCTTGTGCCTGTCCTACTCGCTGATGGTGAAGCTTGGACCACGTCACTAATGACGTCTATGCTGCAGTCTCTTTCCGCAAGGGACTTCCTCTTCTCTCATATGGTAGTAGCAAATCAAATGTCAATATCTAGGCTGGATATCCAGGCCAAAGCTTCCGGTGTAACAGTGTGGATAACTTGTAGGTTGCCTGCGAATTTCCTCTGGGGGCAGTGCTCAATGATGTGCTCCAGGGTCTGATTAGGAGCTCCACAGTCGCATGATGGGGAGGCTTTAATCTTCCACCTATGGGGAAGGTGGCAGCATCGACCGTGACCGGTTCTGAGGCGGTTGATGGTTGCCCACTGTTTACGATGAAGGTTTGATCCTTCAGGTTGTACAATGGGGTCCTCTATAAGGAATCCATTCCTTATGTCGTAGATTTTCCAATTGGGGTGGATAATGACAGCCTTATCGCGGCCTGCCCTGTTACGTGATCTTTGATCACAACTAATGTCGTCTCAAAGGCCACCAAAGTTGTCGTTAAATCGACCTCCTGGCGACAGCAGCAAACCAAGCAAATAGTTAAGGACTGATAAGCAGGACCCAAAGTGGGGAGGCTCCTGATTACGTTTGTTGGGTAGTTTTTGTTCAGGATGGATCATTATGCTAGCCTTTTGCTATTTGATTGCTTCTCGTATTCTGTGGCCTGTTTGACGGGTGACCTGGCTATATAGGCAGGAAGTCTTTAACATTGGTTTTCAATCCATGTAAGGATTTCCGAGATTGATGAATTATTTGGAACCCAGATGTTCTATTTCTACTGCATTTAATTTTTGACTTTCAATTATTCCTAGTGCATGCCGAGCTGTAAATCAAGGAACGAGAAGTACTGAATGTCACTGAAGCACAGATAGGCAAGTAATTTACGATCGTTGCCTTTCCGCTCCTTTATCTCATACTTTGGAAATAGCAGTAGCTTTTCCAACAGTCAGTCAGTCATCATTATTAAGCTAGCCAGAGCTGCCTCAATACCATACAATCACGCTTTCCCTTCTTCTGGCTCCTGCCTGTTGTCACTCTACAATTCAAGTCCCACCAGCTCAGCTTGAGACTTCCATGTGGTCTTTTCCCATGGTGAGGAAGTTCGTGGGAGGTGTGGGGGGGGGTGGGTGGAGGGGTCTGTTACTTTATGTGGTGAGGACACTGATTTTCATCCATTGCAGATTCAAGGCAATTTTCTTGGCACAGAACTTGACCCGTTAGTTTGCTACTGGTCAATGTTCTCTCAACTACTCCTCAACATTGCCCTGAAAGCATCCAGTTGTGCAGCTCGCGATATAGAGAGATGACAACTGTACACTAGGCTTTTCTTTTACATTCCATTATGTCTTTCCTCCTGCAGAGTGGCTCAGCAGTCAGAAATACTTCCAGCTTTTCTTGCTCTCACCTAAAGGAACTGCACAGTAGCTGGCACAGGGAATAAAATAAATTTATATGAAACAGGTAGGATGTGTGTTATATATCTTTAGAAGGGAATTTTTAAAATATTTACATCATTAAAATCAGTTCTATGTCTACACAAAGTCACAAGTGGACTTTTCATAGAATCACAGAATCTTACAGCACAGAAAGAGGCCATTCGGCCCATCGTGCCTGTGCTGGCTCTTTGAAAGTGCTGTCCAATTAGTTCCGCTCCCTCACTCTTTCCCCATCTCCCTACATTTTTCTCCCCTTCAAGTATTTATCTAACTCCCTTTTGAAATTTATTATTGAATTTGCTTCAATCACCCTTTCAGGCAGCGCATTCCAGATCATATTAACATGCTGCGTGAAAAAAATGCTCCTCATCTCCCCTCTGGCTCTTTTACCAATGACCTTAAACCTGTGACCTCTGGTTACTGATCCTTCAGCCAGTGGAAACAATTTCTCCCTATTTACTCTATCAAAACCTGTAGTGTATGTACGCACCTTTAGTAATGACTCCACGAGCAAGGTATGATACTTAAACTCTGTAGACCTGCAGTCCTTTATTTGCAGCTCCTTGAGTGAGGACACCAAGCTGTGAGCTCCTTTATATACTTTGTTAACTGCAGTGTGCAGGTAACCCTTAGGTCTCCAACAGCAGCACCCTCTGGTGTACAGGTAAGGTGTGTACAGTGTAAGGGTAAATTCAGTGTTGCATAACAGTGTTACAAACATCACACAGTAAACAGGCATACATACACAACAATACTTCCCCCTAAGCATTTTTATATCCTTATTGTCATGACCTGGGGAGGTGATCAGTGGTGTACTATTGGAGGTTGTGGTGAAGGTGCCAGGTGTGGGTGACAGGTGTGATCCCCATTCTTGAGGCTGGCCTCATTCGTTTCCCCTTCCTTACACACAGACCAAGTGGATGTCACTGTTGTGGGATCCCTCAGGGGGGTAGCCACAGCAACAGTAGGTTGCATACTCTGTGATGTGGGTAGTTGTGGGGTGGTGGGCAGGGCCACAGGACTGGATGGGCTTCTTGTCCACCGATTGGCACGAGGGTCAGGTCATCCCAGGGTTTGCCAGGGAAGCTGGAGGGTATTGGCCTCACGCTCCTGGTGTTGGCCCTGGTACCAGGGGGTGTAGGGCTGGTCTGCTGCAGGTTGCCATTGTTGGTGGCTGGACTGCCCATTGACCACTGTCCCTGTAGTGGGTCTGCTCCCACTGAATGTGTATGTGTCCTGCAAGGGCATCACATTTGTTCCAAAGATCCAGGCTACATGGTCTGGTAGCCTGCTGGACCTGGGGGTCTCCCACAGGGGGATTCCATTGGCATCAGCATGGTCCCTGTAGGACCCAATGTCCTTTGGCAGTGTCCTACATGATACCTTGGCTCTGATCACACATAGTTGAGCCGACATTATACATTACAGCATTTGCAGCACTTTTGGGTATCCTGTTCTCAACAGACATGGTTACATTAGGCATTTCACATTCTCTATCATTATTGTTAAGCATAATAAACTTGTTCTTACTTTACTGACACCTGCATTCATCTCATTAATCACATTAGTTAAACCAGCATCACAATTCATGGTTACACTGCATGCATTTTCATACTTGCACCCTTTAATTGCATCTTTAGCTTTAAAGTCCTTGTACTCAAATAGTTGAAACTGTCCCTTTAAATTTCTTTGGTTACAGGTCTCCTTTAAGGGAGCATTCCCATCTGATTGGCCGCTCGGTGCCACGTGATGCTCCTCCAACGCTGCCCCTCGTGGTATGGCCGTGACCATTTTGATTACAGGTTCTGCTCCTCGTGGTGTGGCAGCCATCTTCTGGCTTTCCTGCAGGTAGGCTATGGTGCTCTTTTCTTCCACAGGTTCAACCCTGAACGTCGGGAATCCATTTCTTTTGTCGATGTTCCTCTTTTGGAGTGCTGCCTCGGCCTGGAAAGTGGAGTTTTGATCCTCGGTCCTGGAGATTTTGTTGGGGTGCTGTGGAGTCATCACCACGCCATCGAGTTGGACAGTGGAACCTCCGTATGCAGCGATGGATCCATATTTGAGGTCGATTGCCGGAGCCCGGAGGCTGGGGTACAGCTTCGCTTGGACAGGATGTCGTTGTGGTCGATTGACGGGATTTATCCAGAGTTCTTCAAAGGTCGCTTCGCTCATCGCAGACTGGCTCGCCCCTGTGTCGCTCTCCATAGAAACTGGGATCCCGACGACGTCTACTTTCATCGCCCACGGAGAACTTTCGGTGGAACAGGTATGAGTTCCATACTCTTCTTCCAGGGGTTGAGCAACTTCACCTTCATCTGTGTCGGAGCCCCAGTGATCAGCCAACTCATCAGAGACGCGGTGAGTACAGCTTTTTTTGCACATTCTTTGAAGGTGCCCTTTCTCTTTACATGCATAGTCTTTGTAGCGGCACTGGTGGGCCTCGTGGTTTCCTCCACAGCGCCAGCACGGGGCCATCCGGTTTGCCCCATGTGGCAGACTCAGGGTTGTGGGGCTCGGGGCAGTGTTTCTGCCCTTAGAAGTATCCATGTGGTGCAGAGTCCCTTAGTGCTTCACTTAGGTGGTCGCCAAAGTCGCACGGTGCAGCCAGTCTCCTTAAGTGTTCCAATCTTTCTACAAGAGCGTCCCAATCTTCCCCATCGGTAAATTGCTGAAAGTTGCTGAGATTCGACATGCTGAGATTCGTGACCTCGTATTCTTGTCGCCAGCTGTAGTCTATGTAGGCACCTTTAGTAATGACTCCACAAGCAGGGTATGATACTTAAACTGTGTAGACCTATAGTCCTTTCTTTGCAGCTCCTTGAGTGAGGACACCAAGCTGGGAGCTCCTTCATATACTGGGTTAACTGCAGTGTGCAGGTGACCCTTCGGTCTTCAACAGCAGCACCCTCTGGTGTGGTAAGGTGTGCACAGTGTAAGGGTACATTCAGTGTTGCATAACAATGTTACAGACACCACACAATAAACTGACATGCATATACAACACAACATCATTAAAATCACAAACACCACACAGTAAACTGGCATGCATATACAACACAACATCATTAAAACCAGTTATATGTCTACACAAAGTCATAAGTGGACTTTTCATAGAATCACAGAATCTTACAGCACAGAAAGAGGCCATTCGGCCCATCGTGCCTGTGCTGGCTCTTTGAAAGTGCTGTCCAATTAGTTCCACTCCCTCGCTCTTTCCCCATCTCCCTACATTTTTCTCCCCTTCAAGTATTTATCCAACTCCCTTTTGAAATTTATTACTGAATTTGCTTCCATCACCCTTTCAGGCAGCGCATTCCAGATCATATTAACATGCTGCGTGAAAAAAATGCTCCTCATCTCCCCTCTGGCTCTTTTACCAATGACCTTAAACCTGTGACCTCTGGTTACTGATCCTTTGGCCATTGGAAACAGTTTCTCCCTATTTACTCTATCAAAACCCCTCATGATTTTGAACACCTCTATTAAATCTCCCTTAAGCTTCTTGGCTCTAAGGAGCACAGTACCAGTTTCGCTAGTCACTCCACGTAACTTTTACGGTTCGAGAACATGGAAATCCATTGCTTTGGAAGTAGAATGCTCCTGCGTGCTTTTTCATCACTTCAGGACCGACACATGGCTTGTGGTGTATTTATTGCTTTACTTGTCCCTGACTGTACAATCAGTCACTCTTGAGTCATGTTTCTATTGGTGATGGCGCCACCAGTTTCAGCATCGTTCATTTTTATGGTTCTTATTGGGTGAGTTCACCAATTCAGAATTTATTAACAAGGCTGAACGTCACTGACAACAGCCCTAATGTGTTGACAATCAGTTTCAACTGCAATCACTTATCGCAAACTAGATGATGATAAGTAACTCAATTAACACAGACCTAGAATGTTGCAATACCACACGAGCAAATCAAGTGTCATTTACACTTGTCTTTGAAAGGCTATGAAAGTTACAATGATTAATACAGGATGTTCCTACTGTATAAGACTGTCTGCTTTTCTGCACTCACTATACAAACATTTGTTTGTCAGTATGTTTTTAGGGAAGTGTGTCGGTCACCAATCTAACAGCTGGTTAGGATGTCACTATCCCAAAATGTTCTTAAAGCAGCATTTCCAAGATGGTAGGCATTACATCATCTATTCTATTAAACTGGGACACCAGGCCTCTTTGGTGCCTTTTTAATAATAATAACTTTTATTTATATAGCGCCTTTAACGCAGTAAAACGTCTTAAGACGCTTCAACAGCAGTGTAACAAGATAAAACAGATAAATTTGACACCGAGCCACAAAAGAAAAAATTAAGGCAGATGACCAAAAGCTTGGTTAAAGAGGTAGGTTTTAAGGAGTGTCTTGAAGGAGGAAAGAGAGGTAGAGAGGCGCAGAGGTTTAGGGAGGGAGTTCCAGAGCTTGGGGCTCTGGAATATATTCTCTGTGGACTGTGATTAAGCATCTTGTCACAGCTCCTGGAACATCAGAGCAAATGGTTCAGCTTTCCCTATCTGAGATATCGCAACATAGAAACATAGAAAATAGGTGCAGGAGTAGGCCATTCGGCCCTTCGAGCCTGCACCACCATTCAATAAGATCATGGCTGATCATTCCCTCAGTACCCCTTTCCTGCTTTCTCTCCATACCCCTTGATCCCTTTAGCCGTAAGGGCCATATCTAACTCCCTCTTGAATATATCCAATGAACTGTACCCGTACACTTGTGAATGACACATCGTTGAAGTAAAAGAATGGTGCAGGTATCCACTGTTATTGAGTCTGCTGCTCTACATTTGCACAGGCAACTGAGAGAGTTTAATCCTATCCTCCAGAAGTGAAACATATGTTAGCAACATTGCATAGGTCTCACTTCACAGACTGTGCTATTATCAAGACATAAGGAACGTTCAAATTGCCCACCGTCTGTTGGATGCAACATCTGCAGGGGGAAGTCATTCAGGAGCATTGTCTTTTGCTACCCACTAAATCTAAATGAAATCTCCAGCTGCTGGTAAGAATAATAAAGTTGCACAATTGGTTGTGGCATCATGTGTATTTACCGTACTCAGGTTGATAGCATCTGCAATTTTGGTCAGCTGGGAGTCTGACACTTGTAGACATCTATCACATGTTTATGAGTCTCCAGGGGCAAAATTGCTCCTTTTTATATCCCAGTTAGCGCTAACTGGGCACAAGGAAGTTTTTGCCCAGGGGAGGGCGGCGCTACCGCCTCCCGGGAAAATGCCCGGCAGTTTGTGGAGGCGCTGCCATGGTTAGCGCCCCAGATAGCCGCGCAATCGGCGATGATGTCATCAGCTGTGTGCGGTGACCCCTCACCGTCCCGCACCGACCCCTTAATGCCTAGCGGAGAAAATTACCCAGCGGCTTGCAAAGCTGGCAGACATCCGCTATCCGGGCGGGGATTAAAGGGGAGGGCGCCAGGGCCCCGGGTCGCCATCTTTTTTTGTCGGCCCACTCTCGGGTCGGCTCGACAATGGCAGCCTGAGCGTGGTCCGGGCCGCCATCGTGCAGCCCGGCACTCCGTCTTGGGTGCCGGGTTGCCAGCCCGGTCGCACGCTGCCCTGGTGACCCGGTGGTGGCCATCAGAGGCCGTGCAGAGTGTGCAACGGGTACCGCCCCTTTAATCGGCAGCGTAGCGCTGAACATTTCACTCCAGTAGCGCCCCGGGACCTGCCTCCAAAGGAAGTGGAGCACCGGAGATTGCGAATTCAGCGGCGGGGGTGGGACTTCCGTGCCGGACATTAAAAGTCCCGCCCCCGGAAGGCTACCGCTCCCAATCGGGGCACAGAGAAATTCCACCCCCTCCAATTATTAAGAAATCTCATTTCTAATTTTCCATCAGTAGCAGTGTTATCTTGGAGCAGATCAATCCTAAAGTGGCTTACTTTTCCCAAGCAGGGTTTCCACTGGTTGGCTAGTTGTTATGCATGTAATAACTCGATAGACTGAATACTGTAAACTCACTCAGGTGCAAACCTGGCTCAACTTTATTCGGCCCCAAAGTGCCCACATTACATGATGGCTTGCTTTATATACCTGGCCTGCACACACGTGTGTACAGCCCAGTGACCTCCGACAGTGGCGCCCTCTGGTGGCTAGTAACCCCAAGCATACATACATGACACTTGTATCACAGGTTTGAGCCCTTACTAGGCAGACCAGGAATTGCTCACACTCGGCATGGTGAGCAGCTAAACTCTGACCACACCATGGATCTGAAACACCAAATCCCACCAAATGGCGGTTCCACCTGTTGGAAAGCCAGGGTTTCAGCACCGGCTCCTTGCCTCTCTCAACAACAACAACAACAACCTCTCCCCACCCAATCATGGGAGACACTGAACCTACAAGATATCCACGTTGTTACACCGGGAGCTTTGGTCTGGATATTTGACTTACACATTGACATTTGATTTGCTACTACCACACAAAGAAGAAGAAGCCAGAGCCTTATTCCCATTCCCAATGTCCAGGTATTTGTCATCCCGAGCCCTTGGGATAATTATCAGTAATTTCTGCAGGGGCAGAAAGGTGGCAGCTGTGATTTAGCTGTATGATAAACATCCCGCCCAATTGAAGTCAATAAAACTAAAAATAAAAAAGAGAAAGACTTACATTTATATAGCGTCTTGCATGACCTTGGAACGTCCCAAAGCACATTACAGCCAATTAAGTACTTTTGAAGTGTGGTCACTGTTGATGAAATGCATGATGCACTGGGCTCCTGGAAGAATGTATTCGTCACCTCTCATATACAGGTAAACATGGCACTTTATCCAATGGCAGAAAAATCATTTCTAGGTGATTGATAATCAGTATAGCCAGAATATTAATTGCTGCTGTCGTTTTCACAATCACAGCCCGAGCAGTTGTAATAACGAATGATTCCTTGACATCATTTTTCACATACCTCTCACAGTCCCTCCCTAGAAAACCCAATCCTCTGTACACGCTGCTGCTGTAACAAGGCTGGGTTTGACATGCGAGGCCTACAGACGCATTCGCCCGGAATAAGGTCATTCCTTTTCTGTTGCTAAGCTATCCTTTCATCTCTTTCTTCAGCCTAACGAATGATGCAATTGTCAGGGTTGTCAAGCTGTCAGTCTGGACAAAACCATCGTTTGATTCTTTGACGAAGGTAGGTTTAGATCAACGGAATGTTAGTGCTTCTGGTGCGAACATTCACTCACAAGATGGCAAATGCACAACAAAAACAGATGATCTGGGTCATTATCACATGGCTGTTTGTGGGAGCTTGCTGTGCGCAAATTGGCGGCCGCGTCTCCCACATTACAACAGTGACTACATTTCAAAAGTACTTCATTGGCTGTAAAGCGCTTTGAGACGTCCTGAGGTTGTGAAACGTGCTATAGAAATGCAAGTCTTTTTCCTTCAGGGGCCTGATTCGCATTCTTGGGTACGGTAGCGTAGTGGTTATGTTACTGGATAAGTAATCTAGAGGCCTGGGCTATTGATGAGTTTGAATCCCACCATGACAGCTGGGGAATTTAAAATTCAGTTAATTAAATTTTTAAAACATTTGGAATATAAAGCTAGTATCAATAATGGTGACCATGAAACTACCGGATTGTCTTAAAAATCCATCTGGTTCACTAACATCCTTTAGGGAAGGAAACTTTACCCGGTCCGGCCTATTGGTGACTCCAGACCCACATCATCATCATAGGCAGTCCCTCGAAATCGAGGAAGACTTGCTTCCATTCTAAAAGTGAGTTCTTAGGTGACTGAACAGTCCAATACGGGAATTACAGTCCCTGTCACAGGTGGGACAGACAGTCGTTGAAAGAAAAGGTGGGTGGGGAGTCTAGTTTGCCGCACGCCCCTTCCGCTGTCTGCACTTGCTTTGTGCACGCTCTCGGCGACGAGACCCGAGGTACTCAGCACCCTCCCGGATGCTCCCCTCCACGCCCCCCCCCCGCCCCCGCCCATCCAGGGCCGTCTCTGGCGAGAGACTCCCAGGCACCGGTGGGGATGCTGCACCCTATCAAGGATGCCTTGAGGGAGTACCTAAAATGCCCCCCCTGACCACCCGGGGCCTGTCCGCCACGCAGGAGCTCCGAGCAGAGCGCCCACATTGGGAGTCCCCGTCAGGCATACGAACAATGTGGCCGACCCAGCGGAGCTGGTAGAGTGTGGCCAGTGCCCCGACGATGGGGATGTTGGCCTGATCGAGGACGCTAACGTTGGTGCGTCTGTCCTCCCAGGGGATTTTCAGGATCTGGCGGAGACATTGTTGGTGGTATTTCTCCAGCGATTTGAGGTGTCTACTGCATATGGTCCACAGACAGTAGGCCATACAGGAGGGCGGGTATCATTACAGCCCTGTAGACCATGACCCACAGCAATGTGGTTGATTCTTAACTGCCCTCTGAAATGGTCCAGCAAACCACTCAGTTGTATAAGGCGGCACACCATCACCTTCTCAAGGACAACGCTCGAGGGGCCGTATGACCTACTCCCGCTCCTATTTCTTATGTTCTTATAATGCTAACCATGCCAGCAACGCCCACATCCTACAAACGAATACATTTTAAAACGAATTCCTGTTGATTTTTCAGTTATCAGAATGACAGTAGAGTATTCTCCGAGTTTCCTCGACCAATATTTATCCCTCAACTACTATCACTAAAGCTGATTATCACGTCATTATCTCTGTTGCTGTTTGTGCGACCTTGCTGCGTGCAGATTGGATGCTAAGTTTCCCTACATTACACCAGTGACCCGGAAGAGCTTATTTTCCGGGCGCAAAGCAGAGGAAAATTGGACTTAGACCCAGTCTCTGACTCCTTTATAATAACATAAGAACATAAGAAATAGGAACAGGAGTAGACCCTATGGCCCCTCGAGCCTGCTCCGCCATTCAATAAGATCATGGCTGATCTGATCATGGACTCACCTCCACTTCCCTACCCGCTCCCCATAACTGCTTATCCCCTTATCGCTCAAGAAACTGTCTATTTCTGTTTTAAATTTATTCAATGTCCCAGCTTCCACAGCTCTCCAAGGCAGAAAATTCCACAGATTTACAACCCTCTGAGAAATTCCTCCTCATCTCTGTTTTAAATGGGCGGCCCCTTATTCTAAGATCATGCCCTCTAGTTCTAGTCTCCCCCATCAGTGGAAACATCCTCTCTGCATCCACCTTGTCAAGCCCCCTCATAATCTTATATGTTTCGATAAGATCACCTCTCATTCTTCTGAACTCCAATGAGTAGAGGCCCAACCTACTCAACCTTTTCTCATAAGTCAACCCCTTCATCCCCGGAATCAACCTAGTGAACCTTCTCTGAACTGCCTCCAAAGCAAGTGCATCCTTTCGTAAATATGGAAACCAAAACTGCATGCAGTATTACAGGTGTGGCCTCACCAATACCTTGTATAGCTGTAACAAGATTTCCCTGCTTTTATACTCCATCCCCTTTGCAATAAAGGTCAAGATACCATTGGCCTTCCTGATCACTTGCTGTACCTGCATACTACCCTTTTGTGTTTCATGCACAAGTACCCCAGGTCCCGCTGTACTGCAGCACTTTGCAATCTTTCTCCATTTAAATAATAACTTGCTCTTTGATTTTTTTTCTGCCAAAGTGCATGACCTCACACTTTTCAACATTATACTCCATCTGCCAAATTTTTGCCCACTCACTTAGCCTGTCTATGTTCTTTTGCAGGTTTTTTGTGTCCTCCTCACACATTGCTTTTCCTCCCATCTTTGTATCATCAGCAAACTTGGTTACGTTACACTCAGTTCCTTCTTCCAAGTCATTAATATAGATTGTAAATAGGTGGGGTCCCAGCACTGATCCCTGCGGTACCCCACTAGTTACTGGTTGCCAACCAGAGAATGAACCATTTATCCCGACTTTCTGTTTTCTGTTAGTTAGCCAATCCTCTATCCATGCTAATATACTACCCCCAACCCTGTGATCTTTTATCTTGTGCAGTAACCTTTTATGTGGCACCTTGTCAAATGCCTTCTGGAAGTCCAAATACACCACATCCAATAGTTCCCCTTTATCCACCGTGTTCGTTACACCCTCAAAGAACTCCAGCAAATTTGTGAATCATGACCTCCCCTTCATAAATCCATGCTGACTCTGCCTGACCGAATTTTGCTTATCCAAATGTCCTGCTCCTGCTTCTTTAATAATGGACTCCAACATTTTCCCAACCGCAGATGTTAGGCTAACTGTTCTATAGTTTCCTGCTTATTGTCTGCCTCCTTTTTTGAATAGGGGCGTTACATTTGCAGTTTTCCAATCTGCTGGGACCTCCCCAGAATCCAGGGAATTTTGGTAAATTGCAACCAATGCAACCACAATCCTTGCCGTTACTTCTCTTAAGACCCTAGGATGCAAGCCATCCGGTCCAGGGGATTTATCTGCCTTTAGTCCCATTATTTTACTGAGTACCACCTCTTAGTGATTGTGATTGTGTTAAGTTCCTCCCCCCCGCCCCATAGCCCCTTGACGCTCCTTGTTGACCTTGTACTTCCAGATATTCCCTAAGCATTAGACGAGTCCTGGCACCTACAGCAGACGCAAACATTCAAAGGTGTGGAGCGGTGTCACCATGCCACACCCGCCTCCTCCCATCTCATTTTCCTAGGTCTCCCCTTGGCGGAGTTACTAAGCAGAGCAGTGCCCTCAATTAATGGGCCTTAGTATTTGTGCCCAGTCCGTCTCAGTTGCCAGAAGGCCCTGAAGTTGATGGCCATTCCCACTGCTGCAGCCCTCTCAAGGCTGTAGCATTGGGTGAGTCTCCTCCTCGTGATCCAGGTCCAGCCCTCTGCCAAGGAGTTGGCCTACATTAGGTAAATGCAGGATCCAGGTGAGTGACCCACAGATATAGTCAGGTTCGGGCCAAGTCAAGCAAACACGTCAGTCCCTCATGCTCTTATTTACAAGATTTTGAATACAAAATCTATGTGGAAGCATTTAAAACTTACATTAAAATCTAAAAGTAGTGGAGAGGGTGAGCCTGAGGTGGCATGATGAGTTGTTGCACGTAAATGTTATACCAGATCAATAAGATATGATATCATGTTGGTGCTTCTCCACATAGTGGACGTTCAATCTCAAGCATATGGAACATGGATCAGGAGTTGGCCATTCAGCTTCTCAAGCCTGTTCCACCATTCAATTAGATCATGGCTGATCTGCACCTCAACTCCATTGGCATCAAGTGGAAGCGATGTACTTCCCTAATGGGACAATCCCCCAAAGGAAGGCTGAGAGAGAGAACTGGTTAATTGCCTGCCCTCAGGAAAAGTAGATTGCACAGGGAAGGAAGAACCATGTGATAAGTGTAGCATGCTTTGGAGGAACAGGTGACCTTGGACCTATGGTTCCCAAAACCTTCTACCACTGCGAATTTTCCTTGTGTCATGTATTGGTCTGTTGTAGATTAATTGATCGAGATTGATTACCATAATTAGTCAACAACTCCATTATCGTCGTATCGTGCAACTATCAGGATGGTAGATGGCGAAGCAGATGGACCTTGGTCTTCTTTCATCTAGCAATTCCTATTTTCCTAACTAACTCATTTCTTGTTAGTTGGATTTAAGATCTTAATGCTAGGGATATCACAGCTTCACGAAGTCCCCTGTAATGTATTATCACATGCTTTGTCAATGGTCCGTAGACATCCGGCCTGATCTCTGTCAGAAAAATTGCTTTCTTCCATTCACGAATTACTTTATTTTGAGCTTGAACATTCTCATCAGCACCTTCGGTCTCAATAATGTTATTGGCCCTAAAATACATCTCCATCCGCTCAATGCAGGAACTGAATGGTTCGCGAGCTTGGTCATACATGCCGAGGCTTCCGATAAATCCAGTAGGTGCAGCCGTGATGGTCCTGATCCCGTCGAACACTGACTCAGCCCGTTACCTGTGTACCTGTGAGAATCAATGCTGCTGTTGCTGTGGATACACACACGCGAAGACAAAGCACAGGCGATTCTGCACGCGCGTTAACAGTAAAACTTCGCAAAAATTCAGATTAGGTGGCACAAATTCACGTTAAACTTTTCCACTCGAAGGTTGAATGTTGTGTCCTTCCATGATCCCTAAAAATGGCTTTGGGATCCCATCCTTGTCGCCAAAATGTAATATATGTGGGTAGAGACACGATGAGTTGCTAGTCCATGTGCTTGTTTTACTGGGCCAGAGTGAACTGAGCATGCTCATACCAAACCATGTGTTCATACCTTACAACCTCAAACTAAGTTTGTTACTTTTATCTCATTGAAATGTATAAAATTCTTTGAGGGCTTAATATCAGCATCATCATCATGAGGATAGATGCTGGAGAGTCTAGAAGTAGAGGGCATAGTCTCAGGATAAGGGATCGGCCATTCAGGACTGAGATGAGGGAAAATTTCTTCACTCAGAAGGTGGTGGATCTTTGGAATTCTCTACCCCAGAGAGCTGTGGATGCTCAGTCGCTGAGTATATTCAAGACTGAGATCGCTAGATTTTTGGACATTAAGGGAATCAAGGAATATGGGGATAATGCGGAAAGGTGGAGTTAAGGTCGATGAACAGCCATGATATTATTGAATGGCGGAGCAGGCTCGAGGGGCTGTATGGCCTACTCCTGCTTCAATTTCGTATGTTCATATGATCAGTTAAAGGTTAAAGGTTAGACCGCTTGTGAAACACTTGAATTTTACATCGCTAAATAATTATTCAGGAAAACCAGGTCTACATGCAGTCTAACTGGCTGTCCTTAAAAGGATCTGCTGGAGGCAGCTACCAAAGAGGTAAGCCTTTTTAAAAATACTTACATGAACGCGGACATGACTGGCAAATGATGCATAACTTGGATAAGTGCAGTGTGGGCAGGGTGTTGTGGAGTATTAAAAATAGAACACTCGACACAAAGGTCCGTATATAGAGAAAATAATTGTTTATTAAAACCTGATTAATCAAGGGAGCACCTACTGAGTGCTCTCATCGCCGGTCTCATGGGACAGGCTGCGCAGTTAAAGTTTATAGAGTCGAAATATAGTCAAAATGGTAAAACTAGGCGGGGGAGTGTTCCATTGGTTATTTGCCACCAGTCCCCACCCACCTGCTACTAATACATTGGTTACTACAGTTTACAGTAATTTCATTGGTTACTACAGTTTACAGTAATTTCATTGGTTACTACAGTTACAGTCATTTCTAATGATTTCATTAGTACGTTCAGTTATGACCACTGTTATTAGGGAAAAAGCCCCCTATATGTTATGGGTTACATTTCTGTGAACGAGTTCCCAAACTAGCTCTCAGACTGTGTCTGGCTACCCTCCGCTCAAAGGGGCTTTGTTTCTGTTATCTCGTGTGACTGGAACATGGTAGCCTCATCTCGTTATTTCTGTGAGCTGTCTACATAAATATTGTGGGTGTTCATAGAAGTCTTATCTCCTCAGAGAATGCCTCTGACCTTAGCCCTAGCCCTGGTGAGACATGTTGTTCTGTGTTTCAGCCTAATTGCTGGAATGTGGGATTCAGCTATTCTACCACCAACGCATTAAACCTTTCTCTCTCAGCCTTTCTTGTTTTATGCTATACCCTCACCGACTTACTTTTCCAATGATTAAGGTTTTTCACTCCTGCAATCCCCCATTTGATCAGGTGGAACCCCAAATACCCACCATGAACAACAATTTTCCTTTCCCTGCCTTTCCCTGTCTTGATTTGTGTGTCTCCCGCCTCGGTTTCGTTGATCAGGCGATAGGATTGGGACACTCACGACTCATATCAGGTACTCGTGCCATCTTTGTGTTTGATTACCCATATTTGGATCTAGCAAAGGCTTTCTGCATTCTTGGTTACGGGCCTTGGCCAATGTCTTCACTCTTGTATCTGCCTGCACAGTCTCCCAGGAATATCAGCACCACTATCAGCTGCACTAGGACTAACACATGGGATATAATTCTAATCCAAGGGTGTAGCTTTGCTCAGGTATGCCTCTTCTGTCTTTGCACTTGTTACATAACATCACCGACCAACTCAAGTCTATTAGTATCTGTACTGCCACTAGGGTATGTGAAAGGATCCTTATCCACGGATGTATAATCTCAAGTACCAAGGTGGGGTTTTCAGGTTATCCTTTATCTCACTGTCCAGTTCTTTGCCTTTATCCTTTAGCTCATAATATCTTTTAATATTATTTCTTAATGGTCCTTTGAGCTCAGTTAAATCTGCAAGTAACAGGGGAATTGGTGGTACTTGCTCTTCCATGTAATCATCAATATTTTGCTTAATCTCATCGCTTCTATTTAATGTCATTATCTTCCTGGCATGCTCTTCCCACTGCCACCGACACTCTGGGAGTAAAGCAAAAGTTAGGCATTGTAATATTACAAGTCAAGCCTCTGTAATCGTAAGTTCCCAGGCTAGTTACCACACAATATTCTCCTCGCCCTTGATAGGCGTAATGTGTGGGTTCGGTTCAGGCCGGGCTTATTTCAATGACACATCCTTCCATAGTATTGTCAAACCCGCAGCTATCCTTGCACCCATCTCCCACTGGGTGAGGGCATATGTTAGGCTTCCTTCTCTCCGGCACCCAGATAACGATATTCCCCTTATATTTCCATTCTTTTTGATCTCATACTGGTCCATCGCAGATGTACTCTTCCCCTCATATTATCCTTATGTCATTAACTTCATATTGACGATACGGGTATAAGCCTTGATTTGTTACAGGGATCACTAGTATTATCCCTAGGGGTTTGTTTCCCCTTACATCCTCCTGTAACCACATACACCCTAGTCATTCCTTTCAGGGTGCAGGCGTCTAATGGCCCAATGTGCTGTGCCATTTCTTTCAACTCGTCCTCTTATTCCTGCTTATTTAGCTCGTTAATTGTTCATGCACAGCCTTCCAATACTGGAGGTCCCAGCAGATTGGAAATTAGCAAATGTAATGCTCCTGTTTAAAAAAGGAGGCAGACAGAAAGCAGGAAACTATAGACCAGTTCGCCTAACGTCTGTAGTGGGAAAATGCTGGAGTCCATTATTAAGGAAGCAGTAGCAGGACATTTGGAAAAGCATACTTCAATCAAGCAGAGTCAGCATGGTTTTATGAATGAAATCACATTTGACAAATTTGCTGGAATTCTTTGAGGATGTAACGAGCAGGGTGGATAAGGCTAAAGGGATCAAGGGGTATGGAGAGAAAGCAGGAAAGGGGTACTGAGGTGAATGATCAGCCATGATCTTCTTGAATGGCGGTGCAGTCTCCAAGGGCCGAATGGCCTACTCCCGCACCTATTTTCTATGTTTCTATGTTTCTAATACAGATATACACTCTAGCAGTATTTTGGATGTTTTAGATCCTAACTCTGAAGATTCTATCCCTATCCTGGCCTGATTCCTCATTAGTACCTCCTCGTTCCCCTCAAACTATCTACTCCTGCTTGGATCGCCTGTATATCTAGTGCATCTACTAGAGAGGTCCCTGTATTTACTCCAGTTAGTACGTCATTCACTATAGATCTCCTCTGTCTTCTTCCTTTGTGTCTCAGCTGCTTGTGATACTCCCTCGCTCCTGATGTGTCACTAGCTTTTCTCAGGATTGTGTCTAGCAATTGTGTGTACAATGCTTTAGTCTTGGGGCTAAACTTTTCTGGCAGGTATAGGGCTGTTAAATTTATGCTCACGGGTAACATTTCATGCTGCACATTGTCAAATAACAACATTCCCTCCGATCTCGTCACCAACCCGCCGGGCAGACCTTCAGTGAGGAGGGGGCAAGTAATTCGCGGTAGTGTTGTTGGTCCTGGGGTCGTGACTATAGGTTTTATCCAACTAATCATCACTGCTGGACCTGAACACTTTCTCTCTTCCTGACATATGACCCATTCTATTGCTCTTAATGAGGATGGCTCTAAGACCGTGTCCCTCTCTGGGTCCAGACAATGTTCTATTACTTCTGTTCCAGGTTTAACTACCACACACTTTCCCGAGGTTAATTCCTCTGGTTTACAATATTCAGGTAACATTTTGTTGCCCACTTATCTTGTGGCTTCAAGATAAACGCTCCTGACACTCGGATGCCACCCACTAGGGGCTGCTTTACGTAGTTGTTGTACCCTCCGGTGTGGGTATATGCTTCTGGGCCCCCTAGGGGCAGCCTTGTAGCTTGTCCTTGTAGAATCGTAAGGGCGGTGGTGATCACGTTTATATACATTCTGTTGATAAAACACATCCAGGTTTTTAGTTAGATTCTTACCATTTCTATTTCAACTGGATTGTTTGCACTATTTCTCCAATTGTTTGCACCATTTCTCTGGGCATGTGCCCTTTTCCAGATCCATTTTATTATAGCCAGTACCTCTAATATTGCAAATATCCATCCTAATCCTCCAAAAAGTCCATCTGCCGTACCTTTATATTCTTTCAGCTGAGACCAGTGCTTCCACCAGCCCCTACCTTTCATATTCACGCAAGCGCACGTATCTTCACTAATTAATACCTCATATGGTCTGCTCCACCGAGGTGCAAATCCTGGTTTCTCTGCCACCTCCTTAACCATTACCTTCACCCCCACCTCAGGGATTATAGCCGAGGCGGTTATCTCACCACCTTCATCCTCCTCCTTCTGCCTTTCTTGGACCCCCTGTCGCATACCTTCCAACTGCTCACTCAATTCCCTCACATACTTTCTGATTCTGTCTCATAGGGGGCCTACATCAGCTCCTCCTGTCACTATTCCTTCCAGTAACCTCATTGCCTTGCTCAAGGTGGTTTTAAGGGTCCGATTCATTGTCTCTACCATCCCTGAACTCTGGGGATGATATGGGATGTGAAACTTCTGCTTAATACCAAATATTCTACAAGTTTCTTTTATCACTTGATCAGTGAAATGAGTCCATTGATCCGAGTCAATCATGTGGTAATAGGACTGCCTCCCATTTTTCCCGGCGGACGTTGGAGACGGCCCGGAGCTTCCCGTTATTTAGCATTTCCACCAGTGTGTGTTTTGTGTGCAGTATTATTTCTCCTGTCATTATGACAGGCTCACTAAATTTAGAAGCTGAACATTAAAAACTCCAATCCAAGTAGGAATAGCATAAGTTGAAATGTTTTGCTCTGTAACTTCAAGATATATTTTATGATACAGTATCTCATTAATTACATCTTTTTAAGCTTCAGCTACTGATGCAGGAGTTGTGTACTTTCATTAAAAAGGCTTCCAAACCCAAAATTTTCCAATACAACCAAAATGTTTATCAAGGAGAATCACCTGAAATATCTCAAAATCCCAATTCATATATTGTACTGCCAAAATTTTATTTAAAACTCTTTTTACTGAGCTAGAAGCTTTCACGTCATTAAATGTAAGATTTTACACAAAGGAAATTGGGGCCATGACTTCCCCAGCTCACAGCCTCGAGAGACCCATGCAGGCATTTTTTAAAGGCATTACAATTTCCCTTCTCCGTTCTTTATCTCATTCCTAGACTAAATTTTGTTAAACAAACCTATCCTTTGTGCATTTCCCATCAAAATAAATCTGCACCTGTATTTCTAACTTAAAATGTAATTCAATTCCAGGTTCACACTTTCTTAAAACTTCTCACATCCAGGACAGGGTTAAAAACTTTCAACTTTCTGTCCAAAAAAGTGGGTGGAGCTAAAACAAACAGACAGCTCCACCATTTTTTTCAAACAGGCTTTCAGATACATGAAAAATTCATTAATTCCCACCTCAAATATTCAGCAGTCAAAAATCACACAAGCACTTTTCATTCAAAGACAGACATTCACACCAGTTTTCTCTTTCATTCAACAAAGCTTATTAATTCTATTGTTTGGCTGGCTTTATTTTTGGATCCATCCGTCATTTAACATAGTCACTATCAGGTTTTTTTATGGTCGTCTGAAAAATATCTACCCAGCCCAGGGAACAGTGTCCAGCATATATTTTCACGCCATGCTCAGTTTTTGGTACGTCTACCCTTATATCAGTTTCACTGTATTCTCAGCTACTGACCATCTCCCTACTTGGTTTCGCTTTTTCTATGGTTTCACCGACTTCTTATCGATTTAAACTGTATTCTTAGATACTGATCATCACTCTAATCGGTTACCCCTAACTCTAGATCCTGCAATCCCATCGACACTTTTATCGATTTATCTGGATGGTCCCTCTACCGGGTTCCCCTTGAACTTAGAGGCAACTCCCACATCGATACCTTATGATAATGTCTATCGTGACTTTCTAATTCCCCCAAGACTTTTACACCATAACAGACTTTTCATAGATTCAGGTACCCCAGGCAACAGACACATCTTGTAACGGCTCACATCGGATTATGAGTGGTAATTTAAATATACTTACTAGTGATGGATCTGTATACGTCCAGCTGTAGGCTGCCCATTGTATCCTGCCGACTACGCCAAAATGTTGTGGAGTATTAAAAATAGAACACTTGACACAAAGGTCCGTATATAGAGAAAATAATTGTTTATTAAAACCTGATTAATCAAGGGAGCACCGGTTGCATCAATGCCCCTATTGAGTGCTCTCATTGCCGGTCTCATGGGACAGGCTGCGCAGTTACAGTTTGTAGAGTCGAAATACAGTCAAAATGGTGAAACTAGGCGGAGAAGTGTTCCATTGGTTATGTGCCACCTGTCCCTGCCCACCTGCTACGAATACATTGGTTAATACAGTTTACAGCAATGTCATTGGATACTACAGTTTACAGTAATTTCATGTACAGTTACAGTAATTTCTAATGATTTCATTGGTACATTCAGTTATGACCACTGTTGTTATGGAAAAAGCCCCCTATATGTTATGGGTTACATTTCTGTGAACGAGTTCCCAAACTAGCTCTCAGACTGTGCCCTTGACAGCCATCTGGCTACCCTCAGCTCAAAGGGACTTTGTTTCTGTTATCTCGTGTGACTGGAACATGGTAGCCTCATCTCGTTATTTCTGTGAACTGTCTACATAAATATTGTGGGTGTTCATAGAAATCTTATCTCCTCTGACCTTAGCCCTAGCCCTGGTGAGACATGTTGTTCTGTGTTTCAGCCTAATTGCTGGAATGTGGGATTCAGCTATTCTACCACCAACACATTAAATCTTTCTCTCTCAGCCTTTCTTGTTTTATGTTATACCCTCACCGAATTACTTTTCCACTGATTAAGGTTTTTCGCTCCCACACAGGACAAATGCTCAGCATTCATACACCCATCAGGGAAAATCATTAAAGAAGGTGGAGATAGAAAGAGATTTGAGCATTTCAGTGCATACATCTCTAAAGGTACACGAGCAATACTGTGAAGCGATAGCTAAAGCAAATAGGGTGTATCGATAGGACAATTGAGTACAAGATGAGACATACTGTTTTGACCTTGAACAAGACCTTGGTCAGTCTGCACTTGGAATACCGTGTCCAGTTTTGGTCTCCTCACATGGTGAGTGATATTGAAGTTCTGGAAAGGTGCAGAGCAGGCCCAGTAGACTAATTCCAAGTCGAACGCATCTTAGTTATCAAGATAGGCTAAAAGAGTTGGGACTCTACACTTTAAAGAAGCATAGACTTAGGGGGGACCTGATTGAGGTGTGCAAGATAATAAAGGGAATAGATTGTGTTCCAACTGACAGTTTGTTCCAATTAAATAGTTTAGGGAGGGCCAGGGGTCACAAATTTAGATTGTATAAGGCCAGGTCCAGATTAGATGTCAGGAGGTGGTTCTTTTCCTAGAGAATAGTGGGTCTCTGGATCAAGCTGCCGTTTCTTGTGGTGGACGCTGATTCGCTGAATTCCTTTAAGCGACAGCTGGACCAGTTTCTGGCTGGGGCAGAGATCACCCCTTAGAGAGGGCAGGTACTGCAGAGGATTCAGGGCCAGACTGATTTCCTGAAGTAGCTGCAATCGGCGAGATGGGTCAGACAGAAAATTCCCAGACTTTTTTTCCCTCAAATTGGGCTGGGATTTTTATCTGGTTTTTCGCCTCTCCCTGGAGATCACATGGTTTCAGGTGTGGTGGAGAGTGCATATATTGTGTTGCACAAGGTACAGCAATTGTGTGGGGCTGGCTCGATGGACCATTGGGTCTTTACCTCTCCATCATTGTTCCTATGTTCGTATGAGCCGAGATGAGCATGACTTCTCCTCTCGGTCCCACAGCAGTACCACAGGCCTATGCCACCCCCCCCCCTCTCCCCCCCCCCCCCCCGCCACTTGGCCCAATCCAGATTTCTTCCCCCGCCCCCCCCCACCACCAGCCCCCACCGCAGGACCTACCTGAGGCTCACCGCCAGAGACTCAGTGGCCCGAGTTCGGAAATCCTCTTTGCCGGCGAGCTGCCTGGAGACGCCCAGCACGCATTTTCTGCACGCCGACCTGGTGTAAAGTAGGCCCAAGGCCCAATATCAGGTGTCGCTTGGGCCTGCGCTCCCCGTGTCCAGTTCGGCAGGCCGGAGCGAAACAATCTCTCGGCCACCATGTGCAAAGAATAAAGATGACCCATTCTCACAGCATAATGATCCCTTACCCTGGCGAGAACAGGCCTATATATCAACTTTTAAAAAATCAATTAAAAGAAATGACTGCGTCAGCGATATAAATAGACCAAGTAACTGCTGCCAAGAATCAGACCGAATCTGAGAGTCAGATTATATTTACGCGCTTCAAACTATAATGCAGCAAATGCGCAATATTTGTAATTAAAAAGTCTTTTTATTCCCATTTAAGAAAATGCAGATGGCTTCTTGTAATGATTCGGCAGTAGTGGGTCATCTGGCAGAATGGTATAATTATTTAGACAATTACAATGCAGATATATGATTATTAATTCCCTTATTCCCCACGTGCAGTAATTTTCTTTTTGTTTCCACAGATAACTACATAATGATGTTAAGGAGTCTTAAGCCCCTCTGGCACCTGGGTTAGCTTGTTAATGAGATTAGTAGAGTTTTAATTTAGATTAAATATGGGGTTGATAGGACTGCAGCCTCCTGTTATTGTGGATTACAAAGACTGAGTGAAGATAATATAAAGCCGCTTAAATGACAGCACCTTCAGTGCAGTTAATTCACGATAACTGCTCATTAATTGTTTTTTCTGTCTTCCCTCTCTCTTTTTTTTCCCCCCTTCTGATACGGGCAGAAGTAGATGTTGAGCTGGCAGATAGATTTAATAACTCCATCCGAGATTGGACCACTTTAATAGCTAACGACTGAATAAGTATGGGCTGGCCTTGTTCTGCAATTCACGGCTTGTGGAGAGCATTACTCTTGAATGGAAGCTGGAGTCGCTGTTCCGACAAGCTAGTGACTGGGGGACAGTGCTGTGCAAGCGGGGACAGGCTGGTGGAGGACCTTCGTCTTGCCGATGTTTAGCGTAAGGCTCAGTAAATACGTCGACTGTGTCCTGGAGTTCAGCCTCTGTATGTGCGCAGACGCAGGCGTCGTCCGCGTACTGTAGCTCGACGACAGAGGTTGGGGCGGTCTTGGACCTGGCCCGGAGACGGCGACGGTTGAACAGGTTCCCACTGGTTCTGTAGTTTAGTTCCACTCCAGCGGGGAGCTTGTTGAGTGTGAGGTGGAGCATTGCAGCGAGGAAGATTGAGAAGATCGAGGAAGATTAGTGGCATCAGTCCCTACCGAGCGGGTCGTCACACAGCCAGCAACAGCTTGAAGCCACGGCAACGAAGACCCAATAAAGAAAGACTTGCAGTTATACAGCAGTTTGCACCACCTCAGGACACTTTACAGCCAATGCAGTACTTTTGGAGTGTGGTCACTGTTGTAATGTAAGGAAACGCGGCAGCCAACTTGTGCACAGCAAGCTCCCACAAATAGCACTCTAATAATGACCGGCTCTTCTGTTTTTGATGTTTGGTTGAGGGATACATATCGGCCAGGACACCAGGGAGAGAACTTCACCTGCACCTTCTTCGAAATAGTGCCGTGGGATCTTTGACGTCCGCCTGAGGGGGCAGACCGTCAGTTTAACGGCTCATGCGAAAGACAGTGCAGTATTCCCTCACTACCGCATTGGAGTGCCAGGCTGGATTTTTGTGCTCGAGTCTCTGGAGCGGGACTTGAACCCACGCAGCCCCGATTTTAAGATCTCCGCATGCCCCCTTGTTGTCGGATGCGAACTTGATGTCTGCTCACATCTTCCGCCACGGGTGTGGCTGCAACTGGCATGGAGCTACGGACATCTACAGCTCCGTGGCAACCTAGCATAGTCCGCACAACACGTCAAAACTAGGCTAAGCACTAACCCTCAGTCCACTACAGATCCTAATATAGTCCAAAGGACGCAGATGTAAATATTAATCACAAGATTTCAGAACAAGCCAAACTGGCTGGGAGGAATATAAATACTTTATCATCTAAGTATAATAGCAGAGGTCATTGGTTGAACATTAGTGATGTAAAGCATAAAGAACAGTGTTCATTCACTGACATCTGAACAATGCAGAAAGACTGAGATCATTTAGATGGAAAGAGAGGCTTTGAGATGTGACAGCACACAAAGGCAACCCGCAGTTCGTTTTTGCTGAAAATCTCGCTGTGCGTGTATTTGGATTCTGTGACAATTTCCAGTTTGGCATATTTAAAATCGACAATACATTTTCTTAAAATAAAGGTGGCGTGAGTAATTTTCAAATGCAGTGGGAGGAGGAAACCGCTGGTGGCTAGGTCTGCCAACCCTCCAGTATTACCTTGCAGTCTCCAGGAATTAAAGATTGATATCCAGGACACTGTTGCGAGCAACCTTGGGAGAAAATAATCATCGGGGCATTAAACAAATTGGGCGGAAAATTGTGGCCTCTCCGGGTGTGTATGATGCGCGCACATGCCCGATGAGGCCTCGCAAATGGCAGTTCTCAGCACACAGTGCGCATGCACCAAGAACAGGCTTTTGCGATCCATCAAAATGTCTTTTGACCAATCGAACGCATCCACGGGAGAAGGACGTCCGTGGGGCAGAGATTGGGCTATTTGCGCAACTCCTGCCCAGCAAATGTCCTTCAAACTCTTATGCCTGGTAACAGCAGACGTATAGCCTACTTTTACCAGCGTAAGAGTTTTAAAACATAGAAAAATTAAATTTAAGCACTCATTTTTATATTAAGAACCCTGTCTATTAAGGTAAGTTTATTTTTAACCATATCAAACAGGTTAAACAAAATTCAAAAAATTACTTTTTTTCTAAAACATTTAATTACATTCAATTTCAATTCATTTTAAATATGTGAGGTGTTCTTTTCTTTATTGTATTGAGTTTCTTGTGTTTTGGGGATATTCTCATTGGTAGTAACGGGAACTCGTACAAACAGAATTCCCATTGCTTTCAATGAGAATACTCCATGTTCATTGGTGGTCTAGGCCCACGAGATCCCAGGATGCGAATACGATCCTGGAAGCACATGTTCCCATATGCTGTACTGCGAAACTAGGCCTCCGACCGCAATCCTACATTCATCCAGGACCACCAGGAATTTTCGTTAAAAAAATTCGGGCCGTAGGCTTTCGCCCGAAGGAAGTCTCCAACGGCAATTTTCCCCTCATTATGTTTTTTTTTAAAGTCTTTGTTTATTGGTTGTAAAAAATATTGGAGATGGGGAAAAATGGCAGTGTGACTGGCAGTCAAGGATCATCCAATCGGTTAATGAAGAGTTCCGATTAGTTCTGGGATGGCAGGGCGCCGTGAGGATGGATATGTTGTGCGACCAATGAGGTGAGTGTGGGGCCTGGGCGGTTGAACATAAGAACATAAGAAATAGGGGCAGGAGTAGGCCATTTGGCCCCTTCAACAAGATCATGGCTGATCTGATCTTAGGCTCAGCTCCACTTCCCCGCCCACTTCCCATAACCCTTTACTCTCTTAGCGCTCAAAAATCTGTCTCTCTCCACCTTAAATATATTCAATGACCCAGCCTCCACAGCTCTCCACACATTTACAACACACTGAGAGAAGAAATTTCTCCTCATCTTAGTTTTAAATGGGCAGCCTCTTATTCTATGTCCCCTAGTTTTTGTTTCTCCTATGAGTGAAAATATTCTCTCTGCATCCACCTTGTCGAGCCCCCTCATTATCTTACATGTTTATATAAGATCACTTCTCATTCTTCTGAACTCCGATGCGTATAGGCTCATTCAACCTATTCAACCTATCTTCATAAGTCAACCACCCCCCCGCCCCATCTCTGGAATCAACCTAGTGAACCTTCTCTGAACAGCCTCCAATGCAAATATATCCTTCCTTAAAGACGGAGACCAAAATTGTACACAGTCCTCCAGGTGTGGATCACCTATACCCTGTACAGTTGTAGCAGCACTTCTCTGCTTTTATACTCTATCCCCTTTGCAATAAAGGCCAACATTCCATTTGCTTTCCTTATTACTTGCTGTATCTGCATACTAGCTTTTTGTGTTTCATGCACAAGGACCCCCAGGTTCCTCTGTACTGCAGCACTTTGCAATTTTTCTTCATTTAAATTATAAATTGCTTTTCTATAAAGTGGATAACTTCACAGTTTCCCACATTATACTCCATTTGCCAAATTTTTGCCCACTCACTTAGCCTGTCTATATCCCTTTGCAGATTATTTGTGTCCTCCTAACAATTTGCTTTTCCACCCATCTTTGTATCATCAGCAAACTTGGCTACATTACACTCGATCCCTCCATCCAAGTCATTAATATAGATTGTAAATAGTTGAGGACCCAGCATCGTTCCCTGCGGCATCCCACTAGTCACTGTTTGCCAAACCAAAAATTACCCATTTATTCCAACTCTGTTTTCTGTTAGTTAGCCAATCCTCTATTCATGCTAATATATTACCCCCAACCCCGTGAGCTTTTATCTTGTGCAGTAACCTTTTATGTGGCACTTTATCGAATGCATTCTGGAAATCCAAATACACCATATCCACTGGTTCCCCCTTATCCACCCTCCTCGTTACATCCTCAAAGAACTCCAGCAAATTTGTCAAACATGATTTCCCTTTCATAAAACCATTCCTACTCTACTTGATTGAATCATGCTTTTCCAATTGTCCCGTTACTGCTTCCTTAATAATAGAGCCCAGCATTTTCCCAATGAGAGATGTTAGGCTAACTGGTCTATCGTTTCCTGCTTTTTGTCTACCTCCTTTTTTAAATAGGGGCATTACATTTGTGGTTTTTCAATCTGCTGGGACCATCCCAGAATCCAGGGAATTTTGGTAGATTACAACTAGAGCATCCACTATCTCTGCAGTCACTTCCTTTAAGACCCTAGGATGTAAGCCATCAGGTCCAGGGGATGTATCCGCCTTTAGTCCCATTATTTTACCGAGTACTATTTCATTAGTGATAGCGATTGTAGTTCCTTCCTCCCTATATACCCTTGATTATCCACTATTGGGATGTTTTTAGTGTCTTCTACCATGAAGACCGATACAAAATATTTGTTTAATGTCTCTGCCATTTCCCTGTTTTCCATTATTAATTCCCCAGTCTCATCCTCTAGGGGACCAACATTTATTTTAGCCACTCTTTTCCTTTTTTATGTACCTGTAGAAGTTCTTACTATGTGTTTTTGTATTTCATTCTAGTTGACTTTCATAATCTCTTTATCATTTTTTTAGTCGTTCTTTGCTGGATTTTAAAAATTTCCCAATCCTCTGGCCTCCCACTAGTCTTGGCCCTTGTATGCCCTTGTTTTCAATTTGATACCATCCCTTATTTCCTCAGTTAGCCACAGATGGTTATCCCTGCTCTTACAGACTTTCGTTCTCATTGGGATATATTTTTGTTGCGAGTTATGAAATATCTCCTTAAATGTCTGCCAACCATCCCATACTTTAGTCTATTTTCCCAGTCGACTTTAACCATCTCTGCCCTCATACCTTTGTAGCCTCCTTTATTTAAGCTTAGGTCCCTGGTTTGAGAACCAACTTTCTCACCCTCCAACTGAATTTGGAAGCAGGAGGTCATGCGATGACACCTCCAGGAATATTCTAAGGGTTATTGACAGGATAGATGCTGAGAGGTTGTTTCCCTGGCTGAAGCATCTAGAAGTAGAGGGCACAATTTCAGGATAAGGGGTCGACCATTTAAGACTGAGCTGAGGAGGAATTTCTTTACTCAGAATCTTTGGAATTCTCTACCCCAAAGGGCTGTGAATGCTGAGTTGTTGAGCATATTCAAGATTGAGAGATAGATCTTTGGACTCGGGGGGAATCAAGGGATATGGGGATCTGGCGGGAA
The DNA here is from genome assembly GCF_044704955.1 of Pristiophorus japonicus. Lineage (NCBI taxonomy): Eukaryota > Metazoa > Chordata > Chondrichthyes > Pristiophoridae > Pristiophorus > Pristiophorus japonicus. Next base: position 16,748,053 of record NC_091989.1, on the reverse strand, counting down.
ACTATAGTTGAGGTCGAAGATCAGCCATGATCTTATTGAATAGCAGAGCAGGCTCGAGGGGCCGTATGGCTCCTAATTCTTATGTTTTTATGAATATGTTCATCCAGATTTGGCAACTCTACTGTTAATAGTTGGCCACTGGTTATGCAGCTTGATCAGCTACCACCAGTTTTTCACCCCTTTCCTAGATTTGGAAATTTCCTCCCACCTCTGCATTGTTTCAAATTCCTAGTGCAACAGGCCCTCAGATAGCCTGCTGGTGCCCTTTGTTCAAACTCCACAATTTATTTAAATTAGGGGGGGGGGGGCTCCGCGTAATGTGACTGGAGCAGCTAAGCAGCTGAGGGCAGCTGGCACATGGTAGGCCTCAGGCTTTCGCGCCTGATATTAAGGGGAACCGATGTACATCAGATTCCTGCCTAACATAATCGGCACCTGTAATTTGAAACAATGCAGAGGTGGGGGGGGGGTCATTTCCAAATCGAGGAAAGGGGTGAAAAACTGGCGGTCAGAGGAGGTGTGTGGTGGGGGAAGGGGAACGGAGAAGGGTTTGGCCAGTGCACAGTCTTCTTCCTAATGGAGGATCACCCTTCAATGCTGCCACTAAGGTTTTAGGCCTTCAGTAGTCTAATTGAGCATCGGGCCTAGGTCTCCAACAGTGGATCAACACAAAATCAAATGGCATCACTGCAGTGGCAGCCAGCAACACTTCACTGGCTGAGTGTTTGCACAGGACCAAGAAACATACCTCTTGAGCTTGTAAATGGAGTTGAGATACAGATCAGCCGTGATCTAATTGAATGGCAGAAGAGGCTCAAGGAGCTGGCTGGCCTTTTCCTGTTCTTATGTTCCTGTGTTCTTGTGTCTCTTGTGATCGAGCTTACCACAGCCAGCGACTGAAAGCTGACCAGTTTCTTCGCTGCGAAATGCAGGGTAAATTTTCTGACCTAAGCTTGCCTCAGGCTAGGCTCTGCAGATGCAATAGAGCCTTGAATAATTGCAGCTGTGCCATTTCAGTTGAGATGCTACACCACTGTGTATCACCAGCATTCCACAACCCACAACCTCAGTACAATGTCAAATTAAATTAGAATCATAGATGCTTACAGCACAGAAGGAGTCCATGCAGCCCATCGTCCTGTGCCGGCTTTGTCAGACTAATCTCACGACCCTGTCCTCTCCCCAGACATGCCTCAGCTTCAAATATTCACCTACATTTCTCTTAAATTATGCAGTGGTCTCCGCCTCAACTATTTCCTGCGGCAAAGTATTCCATGCCATAACAACTCTCTGCGGTAATAAATTTCTCTTAATTTTTCTTATTCGCTTAGTGACGATTTAAAATTGATAGCCCCTTCTCACTGACTCTCCAACCAATTGTAAAGTCTTTCCCTATTGACTCTGTCAAATCCCTTCATAATTTTAAAACTCTGTTAAACCTCTTAGCCTTCTCCAGTTCAATGGAAATAGTCTCAGAGAATCTTACTATTGTGTTCCTGACACAGATGAGACTGCACACAGGGAGGTTAAAGTAACAGTGACCTCAGTCTTTATTAAGACACTCCAGAGTGAGGAACAGGGCTTAGGGGCCGGCTTATATACAGTGCTCTCAAGGGATGCTGGGATCCCTTGCGACTTCAGGGGATGCGCTCCCTGGTGGTGGAACATGGGAGTGCATGCTTTACAGATACACAACATCACTCCCGCCCAAAGTCAAAGTGAAACTTATTTACAAGGTGAGGCGGTCGGGAGCCTTTCTTTCTCTGGTGGACCGCCTCGGTACAAATGTCTGTTCTGGTGTGTTGGCTGTGCCCTCGTTGGCGTGTTGTTGGCCCTGCAGGGCTGCTGGGTGAGCCTGGCCTTGCTGGACGGTTGGGCGTGATGGGTTCAATTTCCTGGTCTGGGGTGGTGTCGTAGATCCTTTGGGTGTGTGTTGTGGGCTCGAAAAAGGTGGTGTCTGCTGTGGGTTGTTCAGGGCAGTCTGTGAACCGCAGCCTCGTTTGGACCAGGTGCTTTCTGCAAATTTGTCCATTGTCGAGTTTGACTACAAACACCCTACTCCCTTCTTTAGCTATCACCGTGCCTGCGTCACTTGGGACCATGTCCATAGTTGAGCACATACACAGGGTCAATCAGATCAATTTCCCGTGACACAGTGGCGCGACCATCGTCTACATTTTGTTGCTGCCGCCTACTCTCTGCCTGATCATGCAGGTTGGGGTGAACCAGCGAGAGTCTGGTTTTAAGTGTCCTTTTCATGAGTAGCTCAGCCGGGGACACCCCTGTGAACAAGTGGGGTCTCGTGCGGTAGCTGAGCAGTACTCGGGACAGGCGGCTTTGGAGTGAGCCTTCTGTGACTCGTTTAAGGTTCTGTTTGATTGATTGTACTGCCCGCTCTGCCTGCCCATTGGAGGCTGGTTTAAACGGGGCCGAGGTGACATGTTTGATCGCATTGCGGGTCATGAATTCTTTAAATTCAGCACTGGTGAAACGTAGTACTTTGTCACTGACCAGTATGTCAGGCAGGTCGTGAGTGGCAAACATGGCCCTCAGGCTTTCAATGGTGGTGGTGGCGGTGCTTCCCGACATTATTTCACATTCAATCCACTTTGAAAAAGCATCCACCACCACCAGGAACATTTTACCGAGAAACGGGCCCGCATAGTCGACATGGATCCTCGACCATGGTCTGGAGGGCCAGGACCACAAACTTAGTGGTGCCTCTCTGGACGCGTTGCTCAACTGAGCACACACGCTGCATTGCCATACACAGGACTCTAAGTCAGAGGCGATACCGGGCCACCACACGTGGGATCTGGCTATCGCTTTCATCATTACTATATCCGGGTGTGTGCTGTGGAGATCCGAGATGAACGTCTCCCTGCCCTTTTTGGGTAGCACAACGCGGTTACCCCACAACAGGCAGTCTGCCTGAATGGACAGCTCGCCCTTTCGCTGCTGGAACGGCTTGATTAGCTCTTGCATTTCAACGGGGATGCTGGCCCAGCTCCCATGCAGTACACAGTTTTTTACTAGGTACAGCAGAGGATCTTGGCTGGTCCACGTCCTAATCTGGCGGGCCATGACAGGTGATTTATCATTTTCAACAAGTCTGCGGGCTGCGGCACCATCAACAAGTTTGCAGGCTGTGCCATTTCCACCCCTGTGGTGGGCAATGGTAGACGACTGAGAGCATCCGCACAGTTCTCGGTGCCTGGCCTGTGGCAGATGGTATAGTTATATGCTGACTGCGCGAGTGCCCACCTTTGTATGCGGGCTGAGGCATTAGTATTTATCCCCTTGTTTTCAGCGAACAGGGATATAAGGGGCTTGTGATCGGTTTCCAGCTCAAATTTGAGGCCAAACAGGTACTGATGCATTTTCTTTACCCCGAACACACATGGTAATGCCTCTTTTTCAATCATGCTATAGGCCCTCTCAGCCTTAGACAAGCTCCTAGAGGCATAGACGACAGATTGCAACTTCCCCGCAACGTTAGCTTGTTGTAATACACACCCGACTCCGTACGACTACGCATCACATGCTTGCACAAGTCTTTTATATGGGTTATACAATACAAGCAGCTTGTTGGAGCATAAAATGTTTCTGGCTTTGTCAAAAGCAATTACTTGGATTTTTTCCCGTACCCAGTTCTCATCTTTACGCAATAACACATGGAGGGGCTCTAAGAGGGTGCTTAGCCCCGGTAGGAAGTTACCAAAATAGTTGAGGAGTCACAGGAACGACCGCAGCTCCGTGACGTTCTGTGGCCTGGGCGCGTTCCTGATAGCCTCTGTCTTGGCGTCTGTTGGCCGAATGCCGTCCGCCGCGATCTTTCTCCCCAAAAACTCCACTTCTATTGCCATGAAGATGCATTTTGACCCCTTCAGCCGCAGCCCTACACGATCCAATCGCTGGAGGACCTCCTCCAGGTTTTGTAGGTGCTCGACGGTGTCCCGACCCATGACCAATATGTCGTCCTGAAAAACCACCATGGGTGGTACCGACTTGAGTAGGCTCTCCATGTTTCTCTGGAAGATCACTGCAGCCGACCGAATTCCAAACGGGCATCTGTTGTAGATGAACAGTCCTTTGTGCGTGTTGATGCAGGTGAGGCCCTTCGAAGACTCCTCCAGCTCCTGCGTCATGTAGGCCGAAGTCAGGTCGAGCTTGGTGAACGTCTTGCCTCCTGCCAGCGTCGCAAATAGGTTGTCTGCCTCAGGTAGCGGGTATTGGTTCTGTGGTGAGAAACGATTAATAGTTACCTTATAATCACCGCAAATCGTGACCGTGCCATCACTTTTGAGTACTGGAACAATTGGGCTGGCCCACTCACTGAATTCCACTGGGGAGATGATGCCCTCACGTTGCAGCCTGTCCAGCTCGATTTCCACTCTCTCCCTCATCATGTGAGGTACCGCTCGCGCCTTGTGGTGAATGGGTCATGCCTCTGGGACCAAGTGGATCCGCACCTTCGCCCCGGAAAAGTTTCCAATGCCTGGCTCAAAAAGGCATGGAAATTTGTTAAGAACCTCGGTACATGAGGCCTCATCGACATGTGATAGCGCTCGGATGTCATCCCAGCGGATTTTGCCCTGCCAGCTCCTTCCAAGCAGTGTGGGGCCATCGCCCGGGACAATCCAGAGTGGCAGTTCGTGCACCATGCCCTCAGAGGTGACCTTGACCATGGCGCTGCCCAGGACAGTGATGAACTCTTTGGTGTACATTCTCAGTTTCGTGTGGATGGGGCTCGGGGCTGGTCTGAGTGCCTTGTTGCACCACAGTCTCTCAAACATCTTTTTACTCATCATGGATTGGTTAGTGCCAGTGTGCAGTTCCATGGCTACGGTAAGCCATTCAATTTTACGTTTAGCATTATAGGTGGACATTTCGTCGAAAATGTGTGCACCCCATGTACTTCAACAAGGTGTGAATTGCCTTGCATTCATCCTTTGTTACGGACTCTGAATCATCTGGGTCACCTGAGGCCTGCTAGCAGTTGCAGACTCATGGTTTCTGCCCTGTACATTTCTGCTCGCAAACACAGTTCCAGTTAATTTATGAACATTGCTAGCACTTGTGTGCTGAGAGATTTGTTTGATGTTATCACTGGTGGACATAAATGCCTGTGCTATCACAATGGCCTTGCTGAGAGTCGGTGTCTCTACAGTCAAAAGTTTTCGTCGGATCATCGCCTTAGCTCGGCGACGTAGTTCGCCACTTCCTGACCTTCAGATCACTGGCACGTGTCGAACCTATACCTCGCCATCAGCACGCTCTCCATCGGGTTAGGATGCTGCCGAATCAGTGTACACAGCTCCTCCTCTGACTTATCTGTGGGTTTCACCGGAGCCAGAAGATTCTTCATGAGGCTGTAGGTCGGTGCCCCACAGACCGTGAGGAGGACCGCTCTCCTTTTTGCAGCGCTTCCTTCTCCGTCCAGCTCGTTGGCTACAAATACCGGTCTAGCCGTTCGACATAGGCTTCCCAGTCCTCACCCTCCGAGAACTTCTCCAGGATGCCCACAGTTTGCTGCATCTTTGGTTGGATTCGTGTACTCGTCGCCAGTTATTGTGTTCCTAACACAGATGAGACTGCACACATGGAGTTTAAAGTAACAGTGACCTCAGTCTTTAATAAGACACTCCAGAGTGAGGAACAAGCCTTAGGGGCTGGCTTATATACAGTGCTCCCAAGGGATGCTGGGATCCTTGGGACTTAGGTGATGCGCTCCCTGGTGGTGGAACATGGGAGTGCATGCTTTTCAGATACACAACACTTACATCACAGAAGGAGGCCATTCGGCCCATCGTGCCTGTGCCGGCTCTTTGGAAGAGTGATCCAACTAGTCCCAGTCCCTCGCTCTTTCCCCATAGCCTTACAAATGTATCCCCCTTCAAGTATTTATCTAATTCCCTTCCCAACGTTACTAATGAATTTGCCTCCACCAACCTTTCAGGTCATAACATCGCTGCGTATAAAATGTTTTGCACATGTCACCTCTGGTTTTTTCGCTAATTAACTTAAATCTGTGCCCTCTGGCTACTGACCCTTCTGCCACTGGAAAATGTTTCTCCTTATTTACTCTATCAAAACCGTTCATGATTTTGAACAACTCTATCAAATCTCCTCTTAAGCTTCTCTGTTCTAAGGAGGACACCCCCAGCTTCTCCAGTCTCTCCACATAACTGAACTCCCTTATCCCTGGTACCAGTCTCGTAAATCTCCTCTGCACACTCTCCAAGGCCTTGACATCCTTCCGAAAATGTGGTTCCTCAAAACTGTAGTTTCCCATCTCTGCTCTTAATAGAACTGAATATCAGACATTGCCTATAACAGGCAGTGTGTATAACTCGCAGTGCATATGACAGGCAGTGCCTATAACAGGCAGTGCATAAAACAGGCAGTGCCTATAACAGGCAGTGCGTAGAACAGGCAGTGCGTATAACTGGCAGTGCATATAACTGGCAGTGCATATAACTGGCAGTGCGTATAACAGACATTGCGTATAACTGGCAGTGCGTATAACAGGCAGTGCGTATAACTGGCAGTGTGTATAACAGGCAGTGCGTATAACAGGCAGTGCGTATAACAGGCAGTGTGTATAACTGGCAGTGTGTATAACAGGTAGTGCGTATAACAGGCAGAGTATATAACAGGCAGTGTGTATAACAGGCAGTGCGTATAACAGGCAGAGTATATAACAGGCAGTGTGTATAACAGGCAGTGCGTATAACAGGCATTGCGTATAACAGGCATTGCGTATAAAAGGCAGTGTGTATAACAGGCAGTGCGTATAACAGGCAGATTATATAACAGGCAGTGTGTATAACAGGCGGTGTGTATAACAGGCAGTGCATATAACAGGCAGCGTATATAACAGGCAGTGTGTATAACAGGCAGTGCGTATAACAGGCATTGCGTATAACAAGCATTATGAAAAAGCAGGCAGTGTGTATAACAGGCAGTGTGTATAACTGGCAGTGTGTATAACAGGCAGTGCGTATAACAGGCAGAGCATATAACTGGCAGTGTGTATAACAGCCATGTGTATAACTGGCAGTGTGTATAACTGGCAGTGTGTATAACAAGCAGTGCGTATAACAGGCTGTATGTATAACAGGCAGTTTGTATAACAAGCAGTGTGTATAACAGGCAGTGTGTATAACAGGCCGTGTATATAATAGGCAGTGTGTATAACAGGCAATGTGTATAACAGCCATGTGTATAACTGGCAGTGTGTATAACTGGCAATGTGTATAACAGGCAGTGTGTATAACAGGCAATGTGTATAACAGCCATGTGTATAAATGGCAATGTGTTTAACAGGCAGTGCGTATAACAGGCAGTGCATATAACTGGCAGTGTGTATAAATTGCAGTATGTATAATTGGCAGTGTGTGTATAACAGGCATTGCGTATAACAGGCAGTGCGTATAACTGGCAGTGCGTATAAATTGCAGTATGTATAACTGGCAGTGCGTATAATAGGTTGTGTCTGTAATTGGCAGTGTGTATAAATGGCTGTACGTATAACAAGCAGTGCGTATCACTGGCCGCCAAACAATAGTTACCGCCCAAGTTAACACCTTGTAAGACTTAAGATCATAGATCGCCCAAAGGATCTTAGGAGTTATAAGGCGTGTTATTAAGGGAGCGATTGTTCAAATATAGTCAAACATAACACTCAGTCAGGATAGACATACGACCATGACAAGTAGCTGGTATTAGTCTCGATCGGACAGACGGCTGGTGGCACAAACAGCTCTTCTTTAAGCCGTCTCTCCTGCAATGCCTTCTAGGTCTTTCTTTTATTCTCTCTTTAGGGGTGGCCTGGTGTCGGATATTGGCAGGACCATTTAACCTGTGATATGTCGGGTTCTTTGTCTCAACTCTTGGGTGAAACCCTCCTCTTCGCATCCTTCCAAGGTTGGAGTCAGACAGGCCGTTCTTGGCCTTCAGATGTTTGGAGCAGCCCGTTATCAGTTATTTATGTTCACGCTGTTCAAGTAGCTTTAGCTATTGTACCACAGAATGAATCTTCAATTCCAACACCAGTCTGAAGAGACTTTTTGGCCTCAAGTTATTTCTTCCAATTCACGATTTCTTACAACCTTAACTGAAACTCTGGCCTAACTTGTGTTGCCCAAGTTTATCATTACAGCAACTGCAACAACTTGTATTTATATTGCACCTTTAACATAGTAAAACATCCCAAGGTGCTTCACAGGAGTATTATAAGACAATAAATTTGACACTGAGCCACATAAGGAGAAATTAGGACAGGTGACCAAAAGCTTGGTCAAAGAGGTAGGTTTGAAGGAACATCTTAAAGGAGGAAAGAGAGGTACAGAGGCAGAAAGGTTTAGGCAGGGAGTTCCAGAGCTTGGGGCCTAGGCAACAGAAGGCACGACCACCAATGGTTGAGCGATTATAATCAGGAATGTTCAAGAGGGCAGAATTAGAGGAGTGTAGACATCTCAGGGGTATGTGGGGCTGGAGGTAATAACAGAGATGGGGCGGGGCAAGGCCATGGAGGGATTTGAAAAAAAGGATGAAAATTTTGCAATCGAGGCATTGCTTAACTGGAAGGCAATGTAGATCAGCAAGCACAGGGGTGACAGGTGAGCAGGACTTGTTGCGAGTTCGGACATGGGCTGCCGAGTTTTGGATGACCTCAAGTTTAAGTAGGGTAGAATACGTAGGTAAATTACCTCTTTGCTCTTGCAGTCTATGTTCCTATTTATAAAACCCAAAACACCATTGGCCATTTTTATGTCCGAATGTTGGTTGATGCTGTTATTTACTCCTGGGTAACAAACATGGGATTTTAGTGCTCCAATCCCTAGAGGTCACCAGAAGGTGCATCGCATGATTACAGGGCATGCCATAATTGAGGAAGGCAAGAGTTAAAATTGGCACACACGCCACAAAGTACACCAACCATCGACAGACTCGCTTTGGTAGTGGCCATGGAGAAAACTGCGGTCTAGAAACTTCCGCTTTCCTGGCTTAAACTGGACAACGTGGAGGCAGCAAGATTTAGCAGGAGCAGAAAAAGTGCTGGATATTTACACGCTTCCAGGTTTTCTTTAAAAACTACTAAGAAAGAAAAGCAATCTTGCATTTATATAGCGCCGTTCACGACCTCAGGACATCCCAAAGTGCTTTACAGACACACAATTTGCGCACAGCAAGGTCCCACAAAGTGCAATGAAATAAATTACCAGATAATTTGTTTTAGTGATGTTGGTCGAGGGATAAATATTGACCAGGACATGCCCTTCTTTAAATAGTGCCACGGGATCTTTTACATCCATCTGAAACAAGGGGAAGTCCAGAACCAGGGGACATAGTCTTAGGATAAGGGGTAGGCCATTTAGGACTGAGATGAGGAGAAACTTCTTCACTCAGTGTTGTTAACTTGTGGAATTCCCTGCTGCAGAGAGTTGTTGATGCCAGTTCATTGGATATATTCAAGAGGGAGTTAGATAGGGCCCTTACGGCTAAGGGGATCAAGGGGTATAGAGAGAAAGCAGGAAAGGGGTACTGAGGGAATGATCAACCATGATCTTATTGAATGGCGGTGCAGGCTCGAAGGGCCGAATGGCCTACTCCTGCACCTATTTTCTATGTTTTCAATGTTTTCTATGAAAGGACAGACCAGGCATCTGAAAGACAGCACACTCAGCACTGCATTGGGAGTAGTCAGCCTAGAATGTGCGCTGGAGTGGGACTATGAACCCACAGGTCGAAACATATAAGATTGTGAGGGGGCTTGACAAGGTGGATGCAGAGAGAATGGGCCCAAGTTTCCACATGATTTGCGCCTGATTTTTTGGAGCAACTGGTGGAGAACGGACTATCTTAGAAATCACAATTCTCCACATTTTTTTTTCTGCAGTTCTAGTCAGGTAGAACAGTTCTACTTTGGAGCAGAATTTTTTCTTCAAAAGGGGGCGTGTCCGGCTACTGACGCCTGATTTCAAAGTTTCCACAGTGCAAACGTACTCCAAACTAACTTAGAATGGAGCAAGTGAAGATTTTTGTAGAACTGAAAAAACCTGTTCTACACATTAAAAAATCAGGCGCAGGCTATAAATTAGGCGTCCAGAACGAGGTGGGGGGGGAGGGGGGAGGTGGAAGGGAAGTCATTAAATTCTACAATAAATCCTTATTTATACTTCTATAAATATTATACAAATAAATCCAACCTGAATAAACATTTATAAGCAAAGAAAAGATTAAATAAACCATCTTCCTACCTGTGTGAAAGTGCTTCAGTCAGCTCAGCGGTGTGGCGATGTTCCCGCGAACGGGAGGGAGGGGAGGGAAGGGGAGGGGCGGGAGGGAGGGAGGAAGGGGAGGGAGGGGCAGGCAGGCAATAACCAGGCAGCAAGCAGCCTTCCACTTGAGGTGGAAGCCTTACAGTCAGCTCAGCATTTTTCCCGCGAACGGGAGGGAGGGAGGGGCAGTAAGCAGGAAGCCTCAGTGCTGATGTGCTGATGGCAATGTGGTTTTATTAAAAAATGTTCAAAAATTTAACAGCTACAAAGAACTACAAAAATGGCCGAGTGCCAATGTTTCCTTCACACTGCGCGTGCGCGAACGCTCCAACGCGCACGTGCAGCGTTGCCGGCAGGAAAAAAAATAATTTAAATGGTACCCGCCCCCTCCCACTTACAAAATCGGCGCATGTGTAGGCTCCGCCCCCCTGGGCGCCGCGCCAAACAGACAAGGAGCTGCAGGGCGCTCCAGAATCGCGAGTTTTTTTTCCGGCGCCGTTTTAGGCGCGAAAAACGGGCGCCCAGCTTGGAGGGGCTCCCGTTTTTATCGTGTGGAAACTTGGGCCCTAAATGTTTCCACTGATGGGGGAGATTAGAATTAGGGGACATACTCTTAGAATAAAGGGCCGCCCATTTAAAACTGAGATGAGGAATTTCTTCTCTCAGAGGGTTGTAAATCTGTGGAATTCGCTGCCTCAGAGACCTGTGGAAGCTGGGACATTGAATAAATTTTCGACAGAGATACACAGTTTCTTCACCGATAAGGGAATGAAGGGTTATGGGGAGCGGGCAGGGAAGTGGAGTTGAGTCCATGATCGGATCAACCATGATCGTATTGAATGGCGGAGCAGGCTCGAGGGGCAGTATGGCCTACTCCTGCTCCTATTTCTTATGTTCTTATGTTCACAACCTACTGACTCAGAGTGCTACCAACTGAGCCAAGGTTGACACACGAACCACCTGAGTGTCTTCACCTAGACATGGAGGGAAGCTGCACAAAAGATGTGGCACAGCTTCACATTATGGAGGACATTATATATTAGGATTTGTCGCTCTGTGGATTTTAACACAAAGATGAGTTCTTCTAAAATACCCCAGCATATTGATAATCACAATATCGTAGAATACCATTGATTCTTTTTCTTGAGAATCTTTTCTTACTACCTATAAAGAATTTATTATGAAGCCCTTCACCCATTTTGTGCTGACCTCTCAGAATGTTAATGACGCCCATTCATCACGAGCAAGAGAAAGAAACTCAATATTATTATGTGTGTTTCACATTTCAATGCATCTGTATATTGCATTATCATATCATCCTTGTCCTAAATGTAACGGACTAATTAAGAATTGATTGCATGAAAACTGCTCCATTGTAGAGTTATTTCCAACATGAATGCTACAACCAGGACTGGAGAACTTTAGCTATGAGGCTGGGGTTGTTTTCTTAGAGGAGGCTGAGGGGAGATTTGATTAAGGTGTATATAATTATGAGGGGCCGAGATAGAGTGGATAGGAAGGTCTCATTTCCCATAGCAGAGGAGTCAATAACCAGGGGGCATAGATTTAAAGTAATTGGTAGAAGGATTAGAGGGGAGTTGAGGAGAACGTTTTTCACCCAGAGGGTGGTGGGGGTCTGGAACTCACTGTCTGAAAGGGTGGTAGAGGCAGAAACCCTCACCATATTTACAAAGTACCTGGATGTGCACTTGAAATGCCGTAACCTACAGGGTTACGGACCAAGAGCTGGAAAGTGAGATTAGGCTGGATAGCTCTTTCGGCCGGCGCAGACACGATGGGCCGAATGGCCGCCTTCTGCGCCATAAATTTGGATGAACCTCCCTGGTGTAATCTTGGCATTTGGCAAAAATCATGGAGAATGACCAGACCTGCCCCCACCCCTTCCTCCATACGTCAGCGTTAGAATACTAGGCAGGGGGTTATTTCAGTGTCAAACGGACGAAAGTGGATCAGCCGTCCCTTACACCCCGACATCTCCCGCCCGAATCAATGGAAATGAAAAGCGAGGTGTATAATGGGCGGCCGATACATTGAGGCCAAAAATCGATCCTTAACAGTGGCCGCTCCCACTGTCCAAAGCTCCAGCCTCATCGCACGCACAAGAGCTGCCTTGAGCCAGGTCCTCTTGCAATGATAACTAAATAACCTTGCCCATCGTCCACCGCCCGCCCAATGTGTGCCTGACCCTCAAACACTCACAATCTAAGCCCGAGAGCAGAACATTTGGGTAACAGCTCTCATTGTCTACATTCAGCAGAGCCCTGGCGAGCCCCTCATCGCACAGCCACCTCACTATTATCCAGCAATTAACTCTGCTTCATCCTAAAATGTCCAAGCCAAGACACTGCCAGCAGGAATCTAGACACAGTGACGTTCACAACCTACTGCGAGTTGGAGGTTATATAGATTTACAAAGCATGTACAGCACCGAAACAGGCCATTCGTCCCAGCTGGTCCACGTCAGTGTTTCTGTTCCTACCACCCCTCTTCATCTAACCCTATCAGCAAATTCTTCTATTCCTTTCTCCCTCATGTGTTTATCTAGCTTTCCTTTGAATACAACTATGCTATTCATCTCAATTACTCCCAAAGCAAGCGCTCTACTCAGAACTCCTTCACGGCAAACGAGCCAAAGGTGGGCAGAGGAAACGTTACAAGGACACCCTCAAAGCCTCCCTGATAAAGTGCAACATCCCCACTGACACCTGGGAGTCCCTGGCCAAAGACCGTCCTAAGTGGAGGAAGTGTATCCGGGAGGGCGCTGAGCACCTCGAGTCTCATAGCCGAGAGTCTCAGCCTGACATTGTTAGTGGGTAAAATGATGGAATCAATTATTAAGGATGTCATAGCAGCGCATTTGGAAAGAGATGACATGATAGGTCCAAGTCAGCATGGATTTGTGAAAGGGAAATCATGCTTGACAAATCTTCTGGAATTTTTTGAGAATGTTTCCAGTAGAGTGGACAAGGGAGAACCAGATGATGTGGTGTATTTGAACTTTCAGAAGGCTTTCGACAAGGTCCCACACAAGAGATTAATGTGCAAAGTTAAAGCACATGGGATTGGGGGTAGTGTGCTGATGTGGATTGAGAACTGGTTGGCAGACAGGAAGCAAAGAGTAGGAGTAAATGGGTACTTTTCAGAATGGCAGGCAGTGACTAGTGGGGTACCGCAAGGTTCTATGTTGGGCCCCAGCTGTTTACATTGTACATTAATGATTTAGACGAGGGGATTAAATGTAGTATCTCCAAATTTGCAGATGACACTAAGTTGGGTGACAGTGTGAGCTGCGAGGAGGCTGCTATGCGGTTGCAGAGTGACTTGGATAGGTTAGGTGAGTGGGCAAATGCATGGCAGATGAAGTATAATGTGGATAAATGTGAGGTTATCCACTTTGGTGGTAAAAACAGAGAGACAGACTATTATCTGAATGGTGACAGATTAGGAAAAGGGGAGGTGCAACGAGACCTGGGTATCATGGTACATCAGTCATTGAAGGTTGGCATGCAGGTACAGCAGGCGGTTAAGAAAACAAATGGCATGTTGGCCTTCATAGCGAGGGGATTTGAGTACAGGGGCAGGGAAGTGTTACTACAGTTGTACAGGGCCTCGGTGAGGCCACACCTGGAGTATTGTGTACAGTTTTGGTCTCCTAACTTGAGGAAGGGCATTCTTGCTATTGAGGGAGTGCAACAAAGGTTCACCAGACTGATTCCCGGGATGTATTGGGTTTGTATTCACTGGAGTTCAGAAGAATGAGAGGGGATCTCATAGAAACGTTTAAAATTCTGACGGGTTTAGACAGGTTAGATGCAGGAAGAATGTTCTCAATGTTGGGGAAGTCCAGACCAGGGGTCACAGTCTAAGGATAAGGGGTAAGCCATTTAGGACCGAGATGAGGAGAAACTTCTTCACCCAGAGAGTGGTGAACCTGTGGAATTCTCTACCACAGAAAGTTGTTGAGGCCAATTGTCTAAATATATTCAAAAAGGAGTTAGATGTAGTCCTTACTACTAGGGGGATCAAGGGGTATAGTGAGAAAGCAGGAAAGGGGTACTGAAGTTGCATGTTCAGCCATAAACTCATTGAATGGCGGTGCAGGCTCGAAGGGCTGAATGGCCTACTCCTGCACCTATTTTCTATGTTTCTATGAGAGCATGCAGAAATCAAGCGCAGGCAGCGGAAAGAGCGTGCGGCAAACCAGTCCCACCCACCCTTTCCCTCGATGGTTTGAGGCGTGAATTGGCTGGAATTGACTGGAAAATGATACTTAAAGGGTTGACGGTGGATAGGCAATGGCAAACATTAAAAGATCACATGGATGAACTTCAGCAATTGTACATCCCTGTCTGGAGTAAAAATAAAACAGGGAAGGTGGCTCAACTGTGGCTAATAAGGGAAATTAAAGATAGTGTTAAATCCAAGGAAGAGGCATACAAGTTGGCCAGAAAAGGCAGCAAGCCTGAGGACTGGGAGAAATTTAGAATTCAGCAGAGGAGGACAAAGGGTTTAATTAAGAGGGGGAAAATAGAGTACGAGAAGAAGCTTGCCGGGAACATAAAAACTGACAGCAAAAGCTTCTATAGATATGTGAAGAAAAAAAGTTTAGTGAAGACAAACGTAGGTCCCTTGCAGTCAGATTCAGGTGAATTTATGATGGGGAACAAAGAAGTGGCAGACCAATTGAACAAATACTTTGGTTCTGTCTTCACGAAGGAAGACACAAATAACCTTCTGGAAGTACTAGGGGACCGAGGGTCTAGTGAAAAGGAGGAACTGAAGGATATCCTTATTAGGCAGGAAATTGTGTTCGGGAAATTGATGGGATTGAAGGCCGATAAATCCCCAGGGCCTGATAGTCTGCATCCCACAGTACATAAGGAAGTGGCCCTAGAGATAGTGGATGCATTGGTGATCATTTTCCAACAGTCTATCAACTCTGGATCAGTACCTATGGACTGGAGGGTAGCTAATGTAACACCACTTTTTAAAAAGGGAGGGAGAGAGAAAGCGGGTAATTATAGACCGGTTTGCCTGCTGTCAGTAGTGGGGAAAATGTTGGAATCAATTATTAACGATGAAGTAGCAGTGCATTTGGAAAGCAGTGACAGGATCGGTCCAAGTCAGCATGGATTTTTGAAGGGGAAATCATGCTTGAAAAATCTTCTGGAATTTTTTGAGGATGTAACTAGTAGAATGGACAAGTGAGAACCAGTGGATGTGGTGTATTTGGACTTTCAAAAGGCTTTTGACAAGGTCCCACACAAGACATTGGTATGCAAAATCAAAGCACACGGTATTGGGGGTAACATACTGACGTGGATAGAGAACTGGTTAGCAGACAGGAAGCAGAGAGTCAGGATAAACGGGTTATTTTCACAATGGCAGGCAGTGACTAGTGGAGTGCTGCAGGGCTCAGTGCTGGGACCCCAACTCTTTACAATATACATCAATGATTTAGATGAAGGAATTGAGTGTAATATCTCCAAGTTTGCAGATGACATTAAACTGGGTGATGCTAGGAGGCTGCAGGGTGACTTGGACAGGTTAGGTGAGTGAGCAAATGCATGGCAGATGCAGTATAATGTGGATAAATGTGAGGTTATCCACTTTGGGGGCAAAAACACGAAGACAGAATATTATCTGAATAGCGGCAGATTAGGAAAAGGGGAGGTGCAACAAGACCTGGGTGTCATGGTTCATCAGTCATTGAAAGTTGGCATACAGGTATAGCAGGCGGTGAAGAAGGCAAATGGTATGTTGGCCTTCATAGCTAGGGAATTTGAGTGTAGGAGCAGGGAAGTCTTACTGCAGCTGTACAGGGCCTTGGTGAGACCTCACCTGGAATATTGTGTTCAGTTTGGTCTCCTAATCTGAGGAAGGACGTTCTTGCTATTGAGGGAGTGCAGCAAAGGTTCACCAGACCAATTCCCGGGATGGCTGCACTGACATACGAGGAGAGACTGGATCAACTGGGCCTTTATACATTGGAGTTTGGAAGGATGAGAGGGGATCTCATAGAAACATGTAAGATTCTGACGGGACAAGACAGATTAGGTGCGGGAAGAATGCTCCCGATGTTGGGGAAGTCAAAATCCAGGGGGCACAGTCTAAGGATAAGGAGTAAGCCATTTAGGACTGAGACGAGGAGAAACTTCTTCACTCAGAGAGTTGTTAACCTGTGAAATTCCCTGCCACAGAGTGTTGTTGATGTCAGTTCATTGGATATATTCAAGAGGGAGTTAGATATGGCCCTTATGGCTAAGGGGATCAAGGGGTATGGAGAGAAAGCAGGAAATGGATATTGAGGGAATGATTAGCCATGATCTTATCGAATGGTGGTGCAGGCTCGAAAGGCCAAATGGCCTATTCCTGCACCTATTTTCTATGTTTTCTATGTCTATGTTTCTATCTGTCCCACCTGTGACAGGGACTGTGGTTCTCGTATTGGACTGTTCAGCCACCTAAGGACTCATTTTTAGAGTGGAAGCAAGTCTTCCTTGATTCCGAGGGACTGCCTCTGTTGATGAAATGCATATATTGCTGTTTGTCTCAATTACTCCTTTCACATTCTAACCACTCTCGGAGCAAAGAAGTTTCTCCTGAATTCCCTGTTGGATGTATTAGGGACTAGCTTATATTTATGGCCCCTAGTTCTGGTCTCCCCGACAAGTGCAGATATCTTATTTACGCCAACCCTATCTTAAAGACCTCTCTAACAAGTCACCCCTCAGCCTTCTCTTTTCCAGAGAAAAGACCCCCAGCCTGTTCAGTCTTCTCTGATCGGTATAACCTCTCGGTTCTGGTATCACTCCTGTACAATCATCCCTGTTAATGCTTTGCATCTTCCAACTAGGGTTCAAATCTTGTGAATTTTTATAATCGAAATCTGAATTGGAATGACCCCTCTTGCTCCTCACCACTAACACCACAGACATCATCGGCTATTTTTATTTAAGCTCCATTATAAATGACAGCCCTCTGACGAATTTCTTACGAGACACACAGGGAGAATCTCGGATTTCAACACTATATATGTGTGTGAAAGGGTTGATTTGATCACTTTTAAGAACAGTTTGAGATAAGCAAAGAAAAGGAAGAAACTATGTCTGGAATATATACAGAAAAATTGAATGCGTTGAGAAAATGAAAGTATCAGACAGATTTAATAAAACCACCTCCAGTGATGATTTCAAAATTGACTGTATAAGCAAATAAAAGGAAATAGTGGAGTATTAAATTTAAAATATACTGGTGCAGAATATTTCCCCAGAGTTTTCTAAAGGAGAACTGCAGTACATTGAGACAATGTGCCACACTTGAAGTGTTCTCAATTGGTCGAACATCAATCATACTTATCTGTGCAGACTAGCCTTACATCTCGCCAGTCTCATCTTCCTCTTTTCTAATGTTAACTAGAAGGCCTCATGTTTAATAAGTGTGGGGAACTCACTGACTGGAAGTCAATGAATCCACTCAATAAATATGGATGATGTTTGAGGGAATGTTGTTCAAACAGTTCAGCTGTGGCTCAGTGGGTAGCACTTTCACCTCTGACTCAGAAGGTTGTGGATTCAAGTTCCACTCCAGGGACTTGAGCACAAAAATCTAGGCTGACACTCGAGAGCATTGCTGAGTCAGTGCTGCACCATCGGAGGTGCCGTCTTTCAGATGAGACGTTAAATCAAGGACCCGTCTGTTCTCTCAGGTGGGTGTAAAAGATCCCATGGCACTATTTCAAAGAAGAGCAGGGGAGTTACTCCTGGTGTCCTGGGCCAATATTTATCCCTCAATCAACATAACTAAAAATAGATTATCTGGCCATTATCACATTGCTGTTTGTGGGAGCTTGCTGTGTGCAAATTGGCTGCCGTGTTTCCTACATCGCAACAGTGACTACGCTTCAAAAAGTATGAGGGGGATGGCAGCGCAGCTCAGCCCTGTGAAGTGCACATCCTGAGGCACGTGGGAAGTCCTGGATGCTTCGCGCAGCCTAGACAACCATGTGTGCAGGAGGTGTCTCCAGCTTCAACTGCTCGAGCTCCGCGTTTTGGAGGTGGTTACCCCGCAGCTTAAAGGCGTGCAGGTGGAGGGGAAGTGGGTGACCACCAGACATAATAAGTGTGCTAGGCAGGTAGCGCAGGAGTCCCCCCGAGGGTCCATCTCGCTTTCAAACCAATATTCAATTCTGAGTATCAGGAAGGACGATGGTGCCTCTGGGGAGTGCAGCCACAGCCAATTCCAAGGCACCACGGAGACCAATATCGTCACGGGGTGTTTTGCTAGTGCTGTTGGGGAGAGTTTAAACCAAATTGGTAGGGAGATGGGAACCTGAGAACAAATCCAAAAGGGAAGGAAGTAAAGCAGGAGTTGGATAGCAAGAATCTGTAAGACAGAGGAAACAGGGCTGAGTATGTAGTAAGCAAGGAGGTCTTCCTGTGCTGAATGGTGTATACTTTAATGCAAGGAGTACAGCAAATAAGGCAGATGAGCTAAGAGCACAGGTAGACACTTGGGAGTATGACGTTATATCCATTACAGAAACATGACTGAAAGAGGGGCAGGTTTGGCAGATTAATATTCCTGGCTACAGGATTTTTAGACAAGATAGAGAGAGGGGTAAAAGTGGGTGGGGGGGTTGCGGTACTGATTAAAGAAACTATTACAGCGGTGAGGAGGGATGATATGTTAGAGGGATCATTAACTGAGGCCATATGCGTCGAATTGAAAAATAAAAAAGGGGCGATCACACTTCTGGGAGTGAATTACAGACCCCCAAATAGTGGGAGGGAGATAGAGGAGCAAATATGTAGGCAAATCATGTTTTACTAATTTACTGGAATTCTTTGAGGATATAACGAGCATGGTGGATAGAGGTGTACCGATGGATGTGGTGTATTTAGATTTTCAAAAGGCATTCGATAAGGTGCCACACAAAAGGTTACTGCAGAAGATAAAGGTACGCGGGGTCAGTGGAAATGTATTAGCATGGATAGAGAATTGGCTGGCTAACAGAAAGCAGAGAGTCGGGATAAATGGGTCCTTTTCGGGTTGGAAATCGGTGGTTAGTGGTGTGCCACAAGGATCGGTGCTGGGACCACAACTGTTTACAATATACATAGATGACCTGGAAGAGGGGACAGAGTGTAGTGTAACAAAATTTGCAGATGACACAAAGATTAGTGGGAAAGCAGGTTGTGCAGAGGACACAGAGAGGCTGCAAAGAGATTTAGATAGGTTAACCGAATGGGCTAAGGTTTGGCAGATGGAATACAATGCCGGAAAGTGTGAGGTCATCCACATTGGGGAAAAAAACAAAAAAAGGAATACTATTTGAATGGGGAGAAATTACAACACACTGCGGTGCAGAGGGACCTGGGGGTCCTTGTGCATAAATCCCAAAAAGTTAGTTTGCAGGTGTAGCAGGTAATCAGGAAGGCGAATGGAATGTTGGCCTTCATTGCGAGAGGGATGGAGTACAAAAGCAAGGAGTTCCTTCTGCAACTGTATAGGGTATTGGTGAGGCCGCACCTGGAGTACTGCGTGCAGTTTTGGTCGCCTTACTTAAGGAAGGATATACTGGCTTTGGAGGGGGTACAGAGACGATTCACTAGGCTGATTCCGGAGATGAGGGGGTTATCTTTTGATGATAGATTGAGTAGACTGGGTCTTTACTCGTTGGAGTTCAGAAGGATGAGGGGTGATCTTATAGAAACATTTAAAATAATGAAAGGGATAGACAAGATAGAGGCAGAGAGGTTGTTTCCACTGGTCGGGGAGAGTAGAACTAGGGGGCACAGCCTCAAAATACGGGGGAGCCAATTTAAAACCGAGTTGAGAAGGAATTTCTTCTCCCAGAGGGTTGTGAATCTGTGGAATTCTCTGCCCAAGGAAGCAGTTGAGGCTAGCTCATTGAATGTATTCAAGTCACAGACAGATAGATTTTTAACTAATAAGGGAATTAAGGGTTATGGGGAGCGGGCGGCTAAGTGGAGCTGAGTCCACGGCCAGATCAGCCATGATCTTGTTGAATGGCGGAGCAGGCTCGAGGGCTAGGTGGCCTACTCCTGTTCCTAATTCTTATGTTCTTATGTTCTATTATGTTCAAATTGCTGTGAAGTCTAAAAACCATAGTGTAGTGTATGGAGAATGACTGAACACTGTGAGCTCAAAGTGAAGTGTGACCTTAGTCTTTTATTGCAGGTCTCCAGAGTGCCTCTCCAACCTGTGAAGCCTCCTTAAATACCTGTGCTCCCAAGGGATTATGGGATTCCTGGGGACTCCAGGGGATGAGCCCTCTGGTGGCTGTATAGAGTAAATACAAGTCCACATATATAACACATAGGGTAGTAATAATAGGGAATTTTAACTATCCAAATATTGATTGGGATAAGTTTAGTGTGAAGGGTATAGAGGGTACGGAATTCTTGAAATGCATTCAAGAGAACTTTTTTAGTCAGTATGTAGCAAGCCCAACACGAGAGGGGGCGGTCTTGGATTTAGTTTTGGGGAATGAAGCTGGGCAGGTTGAAGGGGTATTAGTGGGGGAGCATTTGGGAGCAAGTGACCATAATTCAGTCAGATTCAAGTTGGTTATGGATAAGGACAAGAATAGGCCTGGAATAAAAGTTCCGAATTGGGGAAATGCTAATTTTGCTAAGGAGTGATTTGGATATAGTGGACTGGAAACAGCTACTTGTGGGTAAATCGGTGTCGGAACAGTGGGAAGCATTCAAGGAGGAGATCCGGAAGGCTCAGGTCAAACATGTGCCCTTAAACAAAAAAGCTGGGAAAAATAATTCTAGAGCCCCCTGGATGTCTAGGGACTTACAGGGGGAGATTAAGAAAAAAAGGGACGCTTATGTCACATATCAATGGCTAAATACTTTAGAATCTTTAGAGGAATATAGAAAGATAAGAGGTAAAATTAAAAAGGATATTAGGAATGCTAAGAGAGAGCACGAGAAATTCTTAGCAAGTAAAATTAAGGAAAACCCTGAGATGTTCTGTAAATATATTAAGAGTAATATATCTATAATAGCACCCCTCCTCCCCCTTACCCCAGGCCCCCCTTACCCCCAGGCCCCCTCACCCCACCCCCCCTTACCCCAGGCCCATCAACCCATCCCCCTTTATCCCAGGCCCATCACCCCACCCCCCCCTTACCCCGGACCCCTCACCCCCCCCCCTCATCCCAGGCACCCCCTTACCCCTGACCCCTCACCCCACTCCACCCCCCTTTTACCCCAGGCTTTCCTTCCCGTGTTATCCTGGTGGTTCCCTAATTCCCCCCATCTACCGCCCCGCTGCTGCTGATCCTTGTTAAGTGCATCGTAACCGTGTCGGCCCGACAATTGTACGCCCCCGCCCCCCCCCGGGTTTCGGCCAGGCCCCCAACAGGCAGCCTGGTACACCCGCTACCCCCTACCCCCTCCTGGGTGCCAGGCCGCTGGCCCGGCTGAAACCCTCCCTGGTGGCCCAGTGGGCCGAAGTTTTATAATCGCGGAGGCTCGCCCCTTTAAGTGAGGGGCGGGGCCGTGGTGACATCATCGCGGCGATCACTCCGCACCACTCCCCCCCCTCATTCCGCACCTCACGATGTTACCACTGCTCTGTATGGTACGTTGGCCTTCATTGCAAGAGGATTTGAGTACAGGAGCAAGGATGTCTTACCACAGTTATACAGGGAATTCGTGAGACCAAACTTGGAGTATTGTGTGCAGATTTGGCCTCGTTACCTAAGAAAGGATATACTTGCCACAGAGGGAGTGCAGCGAAGGTACACCAGACTGATTCCTGGGATGGCAGGACTGTCTTGTGAGGAAGGATTGGGTCGACTAGGCCTGTATTCACTCGAGTTTAGAAGAATAAGAGGTGATCTAATTGAAATGTATACAATGCTGACTGGGTTGGACAGACTGGATGCGGGGAGGATGTTTCCCTGGCTGGGAATCTAGAACAAGGGGTCACAGGTACAGGATACAGGGTAGAACCGAGATGAGGAGAAATTTTTTCACTCAGAGTGTGGTGAACCTGTGGAATTCTCTACCACAGAAGGCTGTAGAGGCCAAGTCACTGAATATATTTAAAAGGGAGATAGATCGATTTCTAGACACAAAAGGCATCAAGGGGTATGGGGAAAAAGTGGGAACATGGTGTTGAGATAGAGGATCAGCCATGATCATATTGAATGGCGGTGCAGGCTCGAAGGGCCGAATGGCTTACTGCTGCTTCTATTTTCTATGTTTCTATGTTTCCAGTAAGAGGGTAACTAAGGAAAAGGTGGGGCCTATTAGAGACCATGAGGGTAATCTTTGTGTGGAGGCGGAAGATGTTGGTAGGGTTCTTAACGAATACTTTGCATTTGTTTTCACAAAGGAAAGAGGTAAAGCAGATACCGCTATCGAGGAGGAGTGTGATATTCTGGATGAAATAAATATAGTGAGAGAGGAAGTATTAAGGGGTTCAGCAGCTTTGAAAGTAGATAAGTCCCCAGGCCTGGATGAAATGCATCCCAGGTTGTTGAGCGAAGTAAAAGAGGAAATAGCAGAAATCTTGACCATCATTTTCCAGTCCTCTTTGGATATGGGCTTGGTGCTGGAGGATTGGAGGACTGCTAATGTAGTATCCTTATTTAAGAAGGGAAAAAGGGATAGGCCGAGTAATTACAGGCCTGTCAGCCTAACCTCAATGGTGGGAAAATTATTGGAAAAAGTCCTGAAAGACAGGATAAATCTGCATTTGGATAGGCAAGGATTAATTAGGGACAGTCAGCATGGATTTGTTAAGGGAAGATCGTGTTTGACTAACCTGATTGAATTTTTTGAGGAGGTAACCAAGAGGGTTGATGAGGGTAGTGCGTACGATGTAGTATATATGGACTTTAGCAAGCCTTTTGATAAGGTCCCGCATGGTAGACTGGTCATGAAGGTTAAAGCCCATGGGATCCAGGGCAAAGTGGCAAGTTGAATCCAAAATTGGTTTAGAGGTACGAAGCAAAGTGTCATGTATTTCACCATCTTGCAATGATAATAGTTATGTAACTGTAACTCATGCACACTGTACCTGTACCCTTGAAATGCACACCCTGACCACAGGGGGTGAGCTTGCGGGAGACACTCTTCACCTGGGTTTCTAGATATAAAAGGGAAGGTCCTACCCAGGGTCAGCACTCCTTGGTCCTGGGAATAAAGTGAAGGTCACAGAGTGACCGTATCTGATATACCCATGCCTCGTGTGAGTTTGTAACAAGGGCAGAGACACTACATTTGGCAACGAGAAACGGGAATCACCGAACCACGAGGATGGCCACCGGTGGCACAGAGGAACGTTACTGTGTGGGTGAGGACTGGGACGACTTTGTGGAGAGACTCCAGCAGAGCTTTGTCACAAAGGACTGGCTGGAAGAGACAGCGGCTGACAAGCGGAGGGCACATCCACTGACCAGCTGCAGACCACAGATGTATGCGCTGATGAACGACCTGCTCACACCTCAAAAGACAGTGGACAAGTCCTTCGAAGAGCTCAGCCAGCTGATCAGTGAGCATCTCAAGCCGGCAAGTAGCATACACATGGCCCGGCACCAGTTATACTCTCATCGGCGTCAGGAAGGTCAAAATGTCTCGGACTTCGTGGCGGAACTGTGGCGTTTGGCCAGTCTCTGTAAGTTCTCCGATGCCTGCAGGGGGGAGATGTTAAAGGACTTTTTCATCGAGGGCATTAATCATGCCGGCATTTTCAGGAAGCTCATAAAGACTAAGGACTTGACTTTAGAAGGGGCGGCGTTGATAGCTCAGACCTTTATGGCAGGGGAAGAGGAGACCAAGCTAATTTACGCACACAGCCCTGGTTTTAACGTTGCGATGAACCAGGGAGTTAATGTTGTAAAAGTGATACAGAACCCCGCAGGCAGGCAAGGGCAATTCGACACCGCCCAGGCAGGCAAGCAAGGGCAATTCGACACCGCCCAGGCAGCAACAAGCTCCAGGGTGGGCCCGCAACAGGGACAATGGAAAGGGGATTGGCAATTCACACCATCACGTGGAACAATGCATCCTGTGATGGGACCAATAACACCCTCCATCAGAGTGCTTAGAAACAGCCAAACGGGCCATCAGAGAGGAATGCCTGGGATTAGTCCTTTTGTTAACAGCAATCTCAGCTCATGCTGGAGGTGTGGGTGTAAACACACTGCCAAAAGCTGCCAGTTCCAGCTTTATACCTGTAGGATTTGTAATGTCAGTGGACACTTGGCCAGGATGTGCAAAAAGGCAGTAGCGAGGCTAGTCTGCGAGACAGAGGAACCAGACGAGGGGTCTGCAATGCAGGATGAGGCCTGGGGTACAACCATGGATGCTGAAGTTCAGAGAGTTCATGTGGCTGATGTCCACAGCTCATACACTAAAACGCCACCCATGCTGATGAAAGTCTTACTGAATGGCATCCCGGTGCACATGCAGCTGGATACGGGAGCTAGCCAGTCACTCATGAGCGCCCAACAATTTGAGAGACTATGGCCACACAGAGCTAACAGGCCCAAACTGGAAAGCATTGAGATGCAGCTACGTACGTACACCAAAGAGATCATCCCAGTGTTGGGCAGTACAAACTTGGTGGTAACGCACAATGGATTACAAAACCGGCTGCCACTCTGGATTGGTCCGGGAAATGGCCCCGCGCTTTTGGGGAGGAGTTGGCTAGCTGAGATGAATTGGAAATGGGGGGATGTGCACGCCATTTCATCCGTGGAGCGAAGTTCATGCTCGCAGGTATTGCAAAAATTCGTGTCACTCTTTCAACCCGGTGTCAGAACGTTCAAGGGCACTAAAGTAGTGATACGCATCACTCTGAATGCCAGATCAATGCACCACAAAGCCAGAGCGATGCCGTACGTGATGCGTGAGAAAATAGAAAGTGAACTGAACAGGCTGCTCAGAGAGGGCATCATTTCGGCCGTTGAATTCAGCGACTGGGCAAGTCCCATCGTTCCCATCCTCAAAGCGGATGGCTCAGTTAAGATTTGTGGCGACTACAAAGCCACCATCAACCGAGTGTCGCTGCAAGACCAATACCCGCTTCCGAGAGCGGAGGACCTCTTTGCCGTGCTGGCAGGTGGTAAGCTGTTCACGAAGCTGGACCTCACTTCGCCTTACATGACTCAGGAACTGGCTGAAGATTCCAAGCTTCTGACCACCATCACGACGCACAAAGGACTATTGGTCTATAACAGGTGCCCGTTTGGTATTCGTTCGACAGCGGCTATCTTTCAGCGAAACATGGAAAGCTTGCTCAAGTCCATCCCTTGAACGGTCGTATTCCAAGACGACATCCTTATAACGGGTCGAGACACCGAGAAACCCCTCCGCAACCTAGAGGAGGTGCTACGCCGATTGGATCGGGTAGGCTTGCGGCTGAAAAAGGCCAAGTGCATGTTTTTGGCCCCAGAGCTCGAGTTCCTGGGCAGGAAGGTTGCCGCAGACGGGATCCGGCCCACTGAATCAAAAACTGAGGCGATTCGCCGGGCACCCAGGCCCGGCAACACGTCGGAGTTGCGATCATTCCTGGGACTTTTGAACTATTTTGGGAACTTTCTGCTGAACTTAAGCACATTGTTGGAGCCGTTACACATGCTCCTTCGTAAAGGGTGTGAATGGTCTTGGGGGGATTGTCAAGAACGGGCTTTCAATAAGGCGAGGAACCTGCTGTGTTCCAACAAACTGTTGACTTTGTATGACCCCTGTAAAAAAACTGGTTTTAACATGCAATGCATCATGGGTTGGGTGTGTGTTGCAGTAAGGTAACGATGACGGCTGACTCCAACCGGTGGCTTACGCCTCCAAGTCGCCAGCGGAACTCCTCGTGAAACGCACACTCAAGACGCGGCTGTCCCTCATTCACCCAGACCTGGCAGACATTGTTGAGGGCAAGCGCCAGTCCCAAACCGAGCTCCATGATCGAGGCTCATGGGGGAGGTGTATTGAAATAGATGACCTGGTATTTGTTCTTAACCATGCTTTGGGACCCAAATGGCTTGAGGGCACTGTAATCGGCAAAGAAGGAAACAGGGTCATGGTGGTCAGACTAAACAGTGGGCAGATATGCTGCAAACACTTGGACCAAGTAAAGACAAGGTTCAGCATAGACACGGAGGAACCGGAAGAAGAGCATGATGAGATAGCACCCAAACCACTGCCAGCGCATGAGCAACAAAGACAACCCTCAGCATGCACAGTCCCGGTGGCCAGCCCGGACAGGCCAGAATCACCTCAAGTAACAGAGACACTTGCTGAGGCTCAGCCACCAGAGCCACAACTGCAGCGCTCCACGAGAGAGCGTCGACCACCCGATAGACTTAACTTCTGAAACTAAAAGACTTAAGAGGGGAGGTGATGTCATGTATTTCACAATATTGCAATGACAATAGTTATGTAACTGTAACTCATGCACACTGTACCTGTACCCTTGAAATGCACACCCTGACCACAGAGGGTGAGCTTGCGGGAGACACTCCTCACCTGGGTTTCCAGGCATAAAAGGGGAGGTCCCACCCAGGGTCAGCACTCCTTGGTCCTGGGAATAAAGTGAAGTTCACAGAGTGACCGTGTCTGATACATGCCTCGTGTGAGTTTGTAACAAGGTGTAGAGACATTACACAAAGGGTTCCAGTGGGGTTCCGCATGGCTCAGTACTGGGTCTCTTGCTTTTTGTGGTATATATCAATGATTTAGATTTGATTTAGGAAGTACGATTAAGAAGTTTTCAGACAACACTAAAATTAGCTGTGTAGTTGATAACGAAGAGGAAAATCATGGGCTGCAGGAGGATATCAATCTACTGGTCAGGTGGGCAGAGCAGTGGCAAATGGAATTTAATTCAGAGAAGTTTGAAGTAATGCACTTTGGGAGGGCTAATAAGGAAAGGGTATACACATTAAGCGGTAGGCCACTTAATAGTGTAGATGAACAAAGGGACCTTGGAGTGCTTGTCCACAGATCCCTGAAAGTAGCAGGCCAGGTGGATAAGGTGGTTAAGAAGGCATACGGAATGCTTGCCTTTATTGGCCAAGGCATAGAATATAAGAACAGGGAGGTTATGCTTAAATTGTACAATACTTTGGTTAGGCCACAGCTGGAGTACTGTGTGCAGTTCTGGTCGCCGTATTATAGGAAGGATGTGATTGCACTGGAAAGGGTGCAAAGGAGATTTACTCGGATGCTGCCTGGAATGGAGAATCTTAGTTATGAGGACAGATTGGATAGGCTGGGTTTGTTCCCATTGGAACAGAGAAGGTTGAGAGGAGGCCTCATCAAGGTGTACAAAATATTGAGGGGCCTGGACATAGTAGATAGTAAGGATCTATTTCCATTGGTGGAGGGGTCAATTACAAGGGGGCATAGTTTTAAGGTGGTTGGTGGAAGGTTTAGAGGGGATTTGAGGGGGGGGCTTCTTTACACAGAGGGTTGTGGGGATGTGTAACTCGCTGCCTGGAAGAGTGGTGGATGCAGAAACCCTCACCACTTTTAAGAGATGGTTGGATGGGCACTTAAAGTGCCGTAACCTGCAGGGTTACGGACCTAGAGCTGGTAATTGGGATTAGACTGGATGACCTTTTGTTGTTCAGCGCAGATATAATGGTAAGTACTGCAGGGAATATAATACGTCCAGGGTGATCTCCTGGACTAGTTTCAATCGCCTGGATCGGTCGGAGAGAAATTTTCCCAGATTTTTTCTTCCTAAATTGGCCTGGGTTTTTATCTGGTTTTTGCCTCTCCCAGGAGATCACATGACTCCAGTTGAAATGAAGTGTCGATGTTTTTAGTGTAAGGGGTGTCGCAGTGGTGCGGGGCGGACTGGTTGGGCTGGGTGCTCTTCGCCTTTCCGTTATTGTTCATGGGTTTGTATGTAACCTTTAGGGCTGCTGACCAAGGGCCGTGCGGCTCTTTTTCGGCCGGCGCAGACATGATGGGCCGAAATGGCCTCCTTCTGCACTGTAAATTTCTATGTTTCTATGTTTCTACTTTGGGATGCACCGGTGGTTGTGAAAGGCGCTATATGAATGCAGGTCTTTCTTTCTTTTGGTTAGATGCAAAAGGCCTGATTGTGAGTTGCACAAAGTCCCTCAAGCGAAAGGCTGCAGCTTGAGCGATATGTCACGGGATAGATTCAGACGAACAAGCCCATCAGCAGCTGAGGCTCAGCCCTACGGCCTTCCCACCACGCCATCGAGCTGCTGCTTAACAAAGTCCAACGTCCTGGCATCAACCGCCATTCCTGCCAATCCACGTCAGCAGCTATTGATCAGTCTCTGTGTAAAGAAAGAGTCAACAGTGCCTACTCTAAGCCTAACTTTCAGATCCCTTTCTTCAATGGACAGGAAAAGCAGGTGGGATGTATAAAGAAGAAGGACTTGCCTTTCTATAGCGCCTTTCACAACCACCGCACGTCCCAAAGCGCTTTACAACCAATGAAGTACTTTTGAAGTGTAGTCACTGTTGTAATGTGGGAAACCATTGATCTACCAGCGAAGCTAAATTTTATTCCCAGTGGCTTTACAAATCACACTTCAAAACAAAATATAAAATCAAATATGGAAAGAGTTAGCCCAAAAATATGAATGGAGGAGGGGAAATATTATTGTCCAAGGGCAAGTCAACAGGAAGCGTCAGGCTCTGAGTCCCGTGTAGAAATGTTAAGGCAGCCTTTGAAGGATTAAAATATCTTTTAAAAAAGATGATCAGATAAAAATAAGAAGACTATTTCAACCATCAAGGAGTTAAATACATCTGTAGCTTTGAGCACAGTCAGTTGACTGATTGAACAGAATCCTTTCTGACTGCGCTAGATTCCAATGAAACAAACATCACCTAGTGACCCAGTTAAAACGATTGGAGGATTTGTTGGGTTGTCGACCTTGTTGGTTTGTGAGGTGGGGGGAGGGAGGGAGGGAGCGGCGGGATTAACGATAGTTACGCTGAAGCTTCTTCAATCTAGGGCAAACCTGTGCGGCTGTTTTTAATGTGAGTGCATAACTAACAAACAGAGAGCTCTGGTCAAGCAGTTTCATCATTATCATAGGCAGTCTCTCGGAATCGAGGAAGACTTGCTTCCACTCTAAAAATGAGTTCTTAGGTGACTGAACAATCCAATATGAGATTCACAATCCCTGTCACGGGTGGGACAGATAGTCGTTGAGGGAAGGGGTGGGTGGGACTGGCTTGCCACACGCTCTTTCCGCTGCCTGCGCTTGGTTCCTGCATGCTCTCGACGATGAGACTCAAGGTGCTCAGCGCCCTCCTGGATGCACTTCCTCCACTTAGGGCGATCCTTGGCCAGGGACTCCCAGGTGTCGGTGGGGATGTTGCACTTTATCAGGGAGGCTTTGAGGGTGTTCTTGAAATGTTTCTTCTGCCCACCTGGGGCTCGTTTGTCGTGAAGGAGTTCCAAGTAGAGCGCTTGCTTTGGGAGTCTCGTGTCAGGCATGCGAACAATGTGGCCCGCCCAACGGAGCTGATCAAGTGTGGTCAGTGCTTCAATGCTGGGGATGTTGGCCTGGTCAAGGATGCTAATGTTGGTGCATCTGTCCTCCCAGTTTATGGTATTGCTGGTCATAGTACAGGTATCAGTAGGTCATAGGGAGTCTGGGGTGGTGATGGGGGGTGTGGGGAACCACAGGCAGGTGTTTCTTTAACCTTTCTGAAGCCTTTCACTGCTGCCGCAGGGGCCGCTGAAGAATTCTGACACCTGCTCCGTTCATTGGTAATAGATTTTACACAGGGGTCCTCCAATTCTGGCCTCTTGCGTATCCCTGATTTTAATCGTTCCACCATTGGCGCCCATGCCTTCAGCTGGCGAGGCTCTAAGCTCTGGAATTCCCTCCCTAAACCTCTCTGCCTCTCTACCTCACTCTCCTCTTTCAAGACGCTCCTTAAAACCAACCTCTTTGACCAAGCTTTTGGTCACCTGCCCTAACATCGACTTATGTGGCTCGATATCAAATTCTGTTTGATAACGATTGTGTGAAGCGCCTTGGGACGTTTTAACACATTAAAGGCGCTATATAAATGTGAGTTGTTGTTGTTGTAAGACCACTCAGCAACATATGTAAGGGGCCTAATGCTTGTTTTAGGCAGTGCCTGCGACACTGACAACAATGGGCCGACAAGTTTAGCAGTTTGTCCATCGCCTGCACGGATTGGGCGCAGGCCGCCCCGCGACTAAAGTGGTAAACTCCGCACCAGTTTTACGCCTGAAATCCGGCCTCAACGCATTCCAGTTTCTAAGCCCCTGCTTTCCTTGTTGCTGCTGAAAATTTTTTTTTTTTTAAATAATAATTATTGCTAAGAGGCTGCAGGGTGACTTGGACAGGTTAAGTGAGTGGGCAAATGCATAGCAGATGCAGTATAATGTGGATAAATGTGAGGTTATCCACTTTGGTGGCAAAAACAGGAAGGCAGAATATTATCTGAATGGTGACAGATTAGGAAAAGGGGAGACCTGGGTGTCATGGTACATCATTGAAAGTTGACATGCAAGTACAGCAGGCGGTGAAAAAGGCAAATGGCATGTTGGCCTTCATAGCGAGAGGATTTGAGTATAGGAGCAGGGAGGCCTTACTGCAGTTGTACAGGGCCTTGGTGAGGCCACACCTTGAATATTGTGTTCAGTTTTGGTCTCCTAATCTGAGAAAGGACATTCTTGCTATTGAGGGAGTGCAGCGAAGGTTCACCAGACTGATTCCTGGGATGGCAAGACTGACATATGAAGAAAGAATGGATCGACTAGGTTTATATTCACTGGAATTTAGAAGAATGTGAGGGGATCTCATAGAAACATATAAAATTCTGACGGGATTGGACTGGTTAGATGCAGGAAGAATGTTCCCGATGTTGGGAAAGTCCAGAACCAGGGGTCACAGTCTAAGGATAAGGGGTAAGCCATTTAGGACCGAGATGAGGAGAAACTTCTTCACTCAGAGAATTGTGAACCTGTGGAATTCTCTACCGCAGAAAGTTGTTGAGGCCAGTTCTTTAGATATATTCAAAAGGGAGTTAGATGTGGCCCTTACGGCTAAAGGGATCAAAGGGTATAGAGAGAAAGCAGGAATGGGGTACTGAAGTTGCATGATCAGCCATGATCATATTGAATGGTGGGTGCAGGCTCGAAGGGCCGAATGGCCTACTCTTGCACCTACTTTCTATGTTTCTATGTTTCTAATAGTTAATGCTTCAACTTCACAAGAAACAGAACGGGAAAAAATTAATTCTTGTTGAAACAAAACTTAATTTAGGTGCTCGGTTTAGAGTTTGGAGATTTACAGATCATCCACTCAACAAAAAAAATGGACCATCCAGACCAAGACTTGCCGGAAGACGTTATCACAGACCAGGGATCTTCACTCTTTCTAACCTGTCCCTTCAAAGCGATGAAATCATGGCAATAAATTGAGATGATGGATTGAGATTCGTTCTTGGCCCTCATAACTTTCTGGAAGCCATAAAATTTTGAATGAAAAATGCATTCAAAAACCCGATTAACTTAACTGTTTAAATTTTGCCTACCAACAGTACAAATAATTGAGAATGAATCAATTTTCAGTCAGCCGTGATTTTTTTTCCCCCCTGCGCCATTTGAATCAGTGAACCAAGAGAGCGAAAACAGATTTCACCATTTACTGTATGACTCATCTGGGTTAGTCCGATGTAAGTCTGGGTTAGCGTGAGACTGGGAGCATACGATGGCCAGGTATAATGCCTCAGTTATAATGTACTCAATTGGGCTTGAACAAATAAACTGCCTGTGTTTATGCATCCGCATCTGTCTCTATCTATTAATTCAACCTAAATCGACGTTGGCCCTGCTCCATGGTTACATTACCCAGAGGGTCACTGCACCACACTTCAGTAAATACATAAATTATTTTGAAATCGTTGCAAACTTTGGATGCTTTTCTCAAGCCACTTGTTCCCAATCGAGCCTATTATCAGATAATGAAAGAAAGAAATGCATTTATATCGCCCCTTTCATGGCCGCAACATGTCCCAAAGTGCTTTACAGCCAACGACATACTTTTTGAAGTGTAGTCACTGTTATAATGCAGGAAACGTGGCGGCCAATTTGCGCACAGCAAAATCCCACAAACAGAAATGTGACAATGACCAGATAATCTGGGGGAGAGATTACCCTGCGCCCCGATTGGGGGTGGTAACCCTCTGGGGGGGGGGCGGGACTTTCTGCGCCTGGCACAGAAGTCCCGCCCCTGCTGTTGAATTCAGCTCACCACCCCTCAAAGGAAGCGGAGCACAACTGCGCGCGCTCCATCTCCTGCGGGGGCGGCTACTGGGGCGCTACTGGGGCGGTGAGGGAAGCGTTACGTGGATGTCTG
Source organism: Pristiophorus japonicus (assembly GCF_044704955.1). Taxonomy (NCBI): domain Eukaryota; kingdom Metazoa; phylum Chordata; class Chondrichthyes; family Pristiophoridae; genus Pristiophorus; species Pristiophorus japonicus. The sequence continues at coordinate 16,715,365 of NC_091989.1, read as the reverse complement.
CTTGGCGCTAATGCGCTTCAAGACCCCTCCCCTTCGCTTAAAGGGGAAGGCCGCTGCGCACTCTGCATGGCCTCTGATAGGCTCCACTAGGTCACGAGGGCAAGTTGGACTGGGCCTGCAGCCCAGCACCCAAAACAGAGTGCCAGGCTGCACACTGGTGGCCTGGACCATGCTAGGGCCGCCATTGTAGACCAGACCCGCGAGTCGGCAAACCAAAAAAGATGGCGGCCCACGGCGCTGGCGCTGACATCCTCTCATGCCAGCCTCGCGGCCCATGGGGCAATTTCTCCCACGGGGCGGTGCGGGGTCACTGCGCACGGTGATGATGTCATTGTCAGTTGGGCGGCCTGGGGCGCTAACTGTGGGGCGCAGCGCAGCCATGGCAGCACCTCCCCACATTCCCAGGCAATTTCCCGGGAGGCAGTTGCACCCTCCTCCCCCGGATGAAAAGCCTCAGCCGCCCCACTAGTGCCCCACGGAGGTGCTAACAGGGCTTTAAAAAAGGCCAATTTTGCCCCCGTCTGTTTCTTGTCAGGTTGGTTGAGGGATAAATATTGACCAGGACACCGGGGAGAACTCCCCAGCTCTTCTTCAAAATAGGGCCATGGGATTTTTTGCGTCCACCTGAGGGAGCAGATGGAGTCTCGGTTTAATGTGTTACCTGAAGGACGGCACCTCTGATAGTGCGGCAGTCCCTCAGTACTGCGTTGAAATATCAGCCTAGATTTTGCATTCAAGTCTCTGGAGTGGGGCTTTGAACCCTCAATCTTCTGACTCAGATACAAGAGTGCTTCCAACTGAGCCACGGCTGACACCTTCAGAACATTTGTCCATTGGAATTAATTGCAAGACAATTCTGTTGAGAAGAGGTCTGATTACAGTTAACAGTGAATGCCATTTGAACCAACAGTTATCACATCAAGAAAGAAGAAAGCTGTTTGACCTCTTGTCCATTCAGGGCCTGAGTTAAATCAATACTTGCAGATTGGACACAGTAACTAATGGCTCTAATTCCAATTGACACATGGCTCAGAGGATAAAAGAAAGACTTGCATTTATATAGCGCCTTTTACTACCTCAGGCCGTCCCAAAGCGCTTTACAGCCAATGAAGTACTTTTGGAGTGTAGTCACTGTTGCAATGTAGGAAACATGGCAGCTAATTTGCGCACAGCAAGCTCCCAACAACAGCATTGTGATAATGATCAGATGATCTATTTTTGTTATGCTGATTGAGGGATAAATATTGGCCAGGACACCGGGGATAACTCCCCTGCTCTGATTCAAAATAGTGCCATGGGATCATTTACGTCTACCTGAGAAAGCAGACGGGGCCTCGGTTTAATGTCTCATCTGAAAGACGGCTCCTCCGGCAGTGCAACACGCCCTCAGCACTGCACTAGGAGTGTCGGCCTAGTTTTTTGTGCTCAAGTCCCTGGAGTGGGACTTGAACCCATAATCTTCTGACTCAGAAACGCCAGAGCTGACACTTATCATGAAAGAAGGAATGTTGATCTGTAAAGCACTACTCATAACGGAATCCAGCCGGTGCGATATCACTATTGTAATGTTAGCAGTCAACAGTCAGGAGGCACTGGACCATCATCAGAAGCAGCTATTGGCTAAGAATTCTTCCCTGTACTTCTTTTAATCCACAAACAAAGTCATAGTTGGGTTCTTGTCTTTACCTGTGCAGGAATTCTCAGCCATGTGTTTTTCCCTAAGGATTGAAATCATACTACTATTTGATAAAGGGGCAGGAAAGTATAAGAGATCTACTTCTGGTTCAAAATATTCCCTTGGTCTATATGAAAAAAGATAGATGCATGTACCATAAAAATATTTCTTGAAAAATAACTCGGAGGAAATATTTCTTGGGAAAGAAAGGAAGGAAGGAAGAAAGAAGGAGAAGAAGAAGAAAGAAAGGAAGGAAGGACTTTAATTTAAACAACACTTTTCATGACCTCAGGATGCGGCAAAGCGCTTTACACTCAATGAAGTACTTTTTTTGAAGTGTGAATAAACTAATGGACAGTTTAAGCAGGCCCTTAGAATGGCCAGATATGTGGCAGATGTAGTTTAATACAGAAAAATATGAATGAATAAATGAAGAAAGCAAGACTAAAGAATGGAAAAATACCATAAATGGTAAATTTATCGAAGCAGTGAAGGAGCACAGGATCTCAATATTCAGATATATAAATCCTTAAAAGTAAAACAAATAAAAAAGACATTAAGAAGGCAAACAGAATTTGAGTAATTACATCGAGGGATTAAATACAAAGAAATCATGACGACTCTGCATAAAAGTTGTTCGGCCATATCTGAAATTCTGTGTGTAATTTTTGCTCTTCATTAGAAGAGGGATATAATAGCCCTGTGGAAGGTGCAATGCAGATTTAATAGGATGAGGTACCAGTGATGGGTTACTAAGACGATACCAGGACTAAGTTATTAGGATGACACCAGGGATGAGGTCTGCATTATGTGCAAAGACTAGAGCAACTAGCACTATGTTTTCCCAAGCTGCCAAATAATGAGGAAGATTTGATAGAGATGTTAATAGACAAGGTAGACATAGATAAGTCACAAAGCATGGATATTTTAATCATTTTTTTTCCTTTACAATACGGATTTAATAATGAGCTATATTTAAATGTTGGTTTTGAAACCGAAGTAAATGAGCAGCAGTTTAAAAAAACAGCCATAGTCTGCAAGCATTCAAGAGGTGAATTAAAGCCAAATGAGCTAGGTTGTGCAATATGGTCTATTTCAGTCTGATACAATACGGGTCAATTGTGCCATCCCAGACCCATCAATACCGCATGGTCCCTATTCATTTGGTGAATAATAGGAGCTTGTTCCTTCAAATCCACACCCAAGGACAAAGGTAGGCAGCCAGTTTTATTGGCAGGCCGATTGGCAAATCACTGATAGGGGAAACAGTAAGAGGGACAGGCTAGGTACACAGAGCAAAGGAGGCAAAGACACACTTGGACAATCAGTCAACAAGCTGGGTCTGGGAGGAAACATGGACAAGCAAGGGGAAACTCGCTCATCTGAACCCAAAGGCTGGCCAGGAAAAAATAATTAGGATAGGAGTTAAGGAAAAGCTAATAGGGAGAGTGTGAGACATATTCTTGTTAATTTATCTTGTTCTCAAGTAGACTTCTGTAGTTAGTTGAATCAAGGCGAGATTTGATTACATCTGTTACTCTATATTTGCTTGCTATTTGGCAAATAAAGTAGCTTAATTATTTGCACCTGGCGTTGACATGGAACATAAGAACATAAGAATTAGGAGCAGGAAGAGGCCATACAGCGCTTCGAGCCTGCCCCGCCATTCAATAAGATCATGGCTGATCTTTGGCCGCAACTCCATTTTCCCGTCCTATCCCCACATCCCTTGATTCCCCTAGAGTCCAAAAATCTAGCTATCTCAGCCTTGAATGTAGTCAATGACTCAGCATCCACAGCCCTTTGGGGTAGGGAATTCCAAAGATTTGCAACCCTCTAAGTGAAGAAATTACTCCTACTCTCAATGGCCGACCCCTTATCCTGAGACTGTGCCCCCTAGTTCTAAACTCACCAGCCAGGGGAAACAACCTCTGAGCATCTACCCTGTTAATCCCCCTCAATATCTAATGGGCTGGATTTTAGGCTTGTCTGTTTTCGGGGCGAAAACAGGCGGGGTGGGAATGTTACTGGCCGGGAATGGATTGCGCTTTAGGAATTTTTCCCATTTGGGCCCTGCGGCAGGGTGCGCAGCGGGAAGGGAGGCGTTGTACAACTTTTCAAGACGCAAAAATGAGAATCTCGCGAACTACATTGCCGGTCCGTGCGTGCTCCGAGAGAGGCCTTGGGGGGGGTGGGGGGGGGGAAGCCTTTAAAAAAAAACAACAAAAATTCCCAAAACATTGCCCACGCCACCACAACACAAATTGCTAAAAAAAATTACAAGGACAAACATTCGCGCTAACCTTTACAGCACTTTACCTTCCTCACTGTTGCCAGCAGTGGTTGGACCACGCGAGCCTCATTGTGAGGCGCAATTCCAGGCGTACGGGTCGGGTCCGGATCAAAGCTCGGACAGTGTCGCAATGAGAGGCTTTGCACACCCGGCGGCAGCTCTTGCCAGCACCGCCGCAAAACCCGACCCGAAGCCCGCGACAGGACATAGGAGACCTCGCCGCCCCATTTCACGCTGTTGCGGGGCGAGACTCGGAGCGCAAAGGACCGGGAAATCCAGCCCTATATGTTTCAATGAGATCACCTCTCATTGTTCTAAACTCCAGGGATTGTAGCAATCTACTCAATCTCTCCTCATAAGACAACCCTCTCATCCAGGGATCAATCTAGAGAACCTTTGTTGCATCACCTCTAAGGCAACTATGTCCTTCCTCAGATAAGGAGACCAAAACTGTGCCCAGTACTCCAGGTGTTGTCTCACCAAAGCTCTGTACAATTGTAATAAGACTTCCTTACTCTTATATTCCAACCCCCTTGTCCAGGAAAAACAGTAAGTTAGCAGGCAGGTACAGCAAGCAATTAGGAAGGCAAATGGAATGTTGGCCTTTATTGCAAGAGGGAATTGCTTGTTGTACCTGCCTGCTAACTTACTGTTTTTCCTGTACGAGGATACCTAACTCTTTCTGAACACCAACATTTAATAGTTTCTCACCATTTAAAAAATATTCTGTTTTTCTGCTCTTCCCATCAAATTGAATAGCCTCACATTTCCCCACATTATACTCCATCTGCCATCTTATTCCCCACTCACTTAATCTGTCTATATCCCTTTGCAGGCTCTTTGTGTCCTCCTCACAGCTTATTTTCCCACATAATTTTGTATCATCAACAAACCTGAATACATCACACTCGGTCTCTTCATCTAATCATTAATATAGATTGTAAATAGCTGAGGCCCAAGCAAGATCCTTGCGGCACCCCACTAATTACAGCCTGCCAACCAGAAAATGACCCATTTATCCGTACTCTCTGTTTTCTGTCTGTTAATCAATCCTCTATACATGTTAATATATTACCCCAACCCCATGAGCTCTTATCTTGCGTAACAACCTTTTATGTGGCAACTTATCGAATGCCTTTTGGAAATCCAAATATGCTACATCCACTGGTTCCCCTTTATCTATTCTGCTAGTTACATCCTCAAAAAACTCTAATAAATTCGTTAAACATGATTTCCCTTTCATAAAACCATGTTGACTCTGCCTAATCATATTATGATTTACTAAGTGCCCTGTTACCACTTCCTTAATAATGGATTCCAGCATTTTCCTGACAACTGATGTCAGGCTAACTGGCCTGTAGTTCCCTGTTTTCTCTCTCCCACCTTTCCTGAATAGCAGAGTTACATTTGCTGCCTTCCAATCCACTGGGAATGTTATAGAATCTAGGGAACTTTGGAAGGTCACAACCAATGCATCTACCATCATACATTTTAATCTAATTTCCCAATCTAACTTAGCTAACTCGCCAATCATAGTTATGTAATTGGCTTTATTTAAGTATTTCACTCTCAAACTCAATGTAAAATGTTATCATATGTTATCATATTATGATCACTCTTCCCCAGAGGATCCTTTACTATGAGATTACTAATTAACCCTGTATCACAAGAGCTAAAATAGCCTGTTCCCTGGTTGGTTCCATGATGTATTGTTCTAGGAAACTGTTTTAACATTCATTGACATACTAAATGGAGGTAATTTCAGCATTACCCACTTGTCAGGAAACTGATGGGATCAGATCAGACCCCCATTTTACAACCCACTACCAATTTTACTTTCTGTTGACTTCGATAGAAAGTAAAATCAGGCACAGGTGTAAAACAGGAAGTCGGTCCATTCCCATCAGTTTACCACTGATCGGGTTGGGTTAAAATTGCCCCCAGTGTTTCAGTCTGTCTTCAGAAAGATCACAGAAGAGCATGAGAGGGCATGCGCGATAAACATGATATCCAGTTCAGATCACAAAGTGGAGGGGGATGCTACTGCTATACCTTGGGTTACACTGTTGTATAATTAGATATTGGGTAGTACAGGTACACTCCTGAGCATATGGTGCTTAGACCGCTTAAGGAAGTCAATATCTAAGGTCGATTCAAAACGTGTAATAATGAGTCTGCTTTGGAGCAGACACTTGATGGGACAGGTGGCAATCCCATCACCTTTACAAGTCAGTAGAAAATAATAGAGGAAAAACTCTGCTAAACCTAACTGGTGGTTCAAAATGTCATTCACTGCTAACTGTAATCAGACATCTTCTCAACAGAATTGTTTTGTAATGAATTCCAAAGGTCAAGTGTTACAAAGGTTTCTGCTGTGACTCAGTGGGTAGCACTCTCACCTCTGCATCAGAAGGCTGTGTGTCATGTATGTAGACCATGTATACTAGCTGTATAGTCACATAAGGTGTGCCACCAGAGGGCACTACGGTGGAAGACCTGAGGGTCACTTACATAAGTGTGCAGGGCCCAGTATAAAAGGCTGCCCACCATGCTTATGCCTCACTCTGGAGTTACAATAAATGGGACTAAGGTCACGACAGCTCAAGTATAATATTAGACCTCATGGAGTCATCCATAAGACTATTAAAGACATAACAACTGACGACGAGATTACGAACTTTCACGCAAAAATGACTAACGTTGGTGCATTAGAAAAATTCTCAGTGGGTGAAGATTGCGAAGCCTTTACGGAGCAGCTCGACCAATATTTCGTAGCAAACGACCTGGTAGGTGATGATCCGGCCACACTGGCAGATAAGCACAGAGCTATCCTGTTGACCAGTTGTGGGCCCGCAGTCTACAGCCTCGTCAGGGACTTGCTTGCACCAGAGAAAACAACGACCAAGTCATACGAGGAGCTGAAAGTGCTAATTCGGGGCCAACTCAAACTGAAGGAGAGCATCTTCAGGCCAGGCATCGATTTTATACACACCACCACCCCGAGGGCCAGGAAATCGCGAAGTACGCTGCCAACCTCAGGAGGCTGGCAGGACCCCGTGTGAATTTGGCGCATCCCTCGCCGATGCGTTGCGGGACGTCTTCGTAATTGGCATTGGTCATGAGGCCCTTCTTCACAGGCTATTGTCTGCCGAAACCATTCTGCAAAAGGCCATCAGCATCAGCCAGGCGTTCATGGCCTCAAGCTGCAGCTCCAAGCAGGTGATGATTCACTCTCAGGATTCAAACCCGGCAAGTACTGTAAATTTTTGAATGAACTGCTTGAAATTGGTAACCAATGTAAAAGTCCAGCTGTAACGAGCAAAATGTTGTTGAGCGATGTCGGGTGCAAATTGCAATCAGCCGATGTAGCGGGCGAGCACTTAACGGTCGTATACAGGTTCAGCGGGCTACCCAATGCTGTAGCCTGCATCCCCGGGACCAGAACGATGTATCATAAAGTGTCCCCACAGCTGACAGAAGTAGACAAGCCGCAGAGTAAACGATCCCCGAAGAGCAGAAGCACCGGTAGCGATACCCTGCCTCAGATCGGTTTAACATTGCAGGCGCCCGATGGCATGAACCGCCACGGACCAGAAACAGTAAACTGCACCTATGCTCGCAGTCGGCTACCGTCACCCATCACCCAGGTGGAAAAGGCGCAGCCCATAAACCCACTCGCCATCACGACAATGCCCAAGAGCGAATGGCTCCTCCGAACGGGACCTGGACCAGCCAGGATCCCAAACTAAAGAGTGCTCACAACGGTGCCCTCAAGGAAAGCGACCCAGGTCTCATCTGGCCATGCTGGAACTAGACTGTCCTTGTGTACCTGTACTGAGATACCTGTACTGATCATGTAAATGTACCACACAAAAAGAAACGCAACTGTAATCCACCCAACAAATGTACCAAGGTGTAAATGTAAAACCCATGTGATGAAATTGAATGCAACTTGCGTGTAACGGGCCATTAGCATGATCTCTGTGTGGGGGGGGGGGGAGAATGGAGTAGTCATGGACTCACAACCAGAAACCACGGGGACCTCCACTGGCAACAAATCTCACTACCAACCCACCCAAGCTAAAAGCGACTCTCCAATGGTCAACCAGGAAGAGCAAAGCCTAGGTCACCGTCAATGTACGAGTCAATTTGCATTAAACACTTGGGGGGGCGAAGTGATGTCATGTATGTAGACCATGTATACTAACTGTATAGTCACATGAGGTGTGCCGCCAGAGGGCACTGCGGTGGGAGACCTGAGGGTCACCTGTACAGGTGTGCAGGGCCCAGTATCAAAGGCTGCCCACCATGCTTGTGCCTCACTCTGGAGTTACAACAGCTCAAGTACAATACTAGATCTCGTGCAGTCATTCATAAGAGTATTGAAGACATAACACTGGGTTCAAGCCCAACACCAGAGACTTGAATACAAAATCTGAGTTGACACGTCAATGAAGTACTGAGCGAGCGTGGGTGTGGTGTTAAACCGAGGCCCCCGCCTGCCCTCTTGGGTGGGCGTAAAAGATCCCACGGCAATAACTTCAAAAAGAGCATGGGAATTTTGGCCAATTGGTATCCCTCAACGACTATCACGAAAAACAGATGATATCTGTCCATTATCACATTGTCTGTGGAACCTTGCTGTGCGTAAATTGGCTGCCACGTTTCCTACATTACAACAGTGATGACACTTCAGAAAACACTTAATTGGCTGTAAAGCGCTTCGGGACAACCTGAAGTCATGAAAGGTGCTATATAAATGCAAGTTCTTTCTTTATAATTCAAAACAAAATATTACCCGTCTGCAACAAGTTCCAAAGTGAGTGAGTGGAGGCACAGTTAGGAATGCAGATCTCAATGCAACCTGGAATCATTCAAGCCTGGCACAAAGGCCCACAACAGATAGGCCTTGGCCAGTCAAAGGCACAGCCATCACTGCAGAAATGTTTACAGTAATACAGTGATTAGGTCTCGTAAAACCACCCAGCCTTCAGATTTAATTAACTAGTCTGCTATAAAATTAGCCAATTAAATTATCTCAGATATATTGTTTGCAAGCAGTAAGGTGCTTATCAGCCCTGTTATAATGGGGGTTCTGCTTCACATGATGTAGTGTCTGCAGCTGGTTTCCTAGGCAGTTTTGAACAGAAAGCAATGCTAGATTTAGCTGTATTCTGTTTGTTACTGAAGCCCAGTATTATTCAGCTACCCTTGTGTACAGAGACAGTAGTGTGTCAAGACTATTAATTACTGACTTGCAGATATCACATCTATCCATGCCGGAAGAAACAGACAGGAACCATTACACTCCATGTACTGCTACTAAATTTGGTAACTCTTCGTTTGTCGGGTGCACCATATAACGCAGGGACTATGAAGAGGAGTGTTTGGCCTCGGCACTGTTCTGCACTCCTGCTGTGCACTCGAATGCTTGCTAAGGCCAGTCTAATTGCAACAGATTGCTTTACTGCGACAAGCTAGGTGAATCTGTGACTAAAGCAAAATACTGCAGATGCAGGAATCTGAAATAAAGATAGAAAACGCTGGAAACACTCAGTAGGTCAGGAAGCATATGTGGAGAGAGAAACAGAGTTAACGTTTCAGGTCGATGACCCTTCGCCAGTTCTGCCTTCACTGATGCTGCCTGACCCGCTGAGTATTTCCAGCATTTTCTGTTTTGAATCCGTTACTACCCTTATGAAAATAGATTTGCCGGTTTCAGCTTTTAGGGTCTATTTGGCTCATAAACAGCAGGCAGGTGGCCGCGGAGTGCTGGGGCCCCTCAGAGGACAATGTTCCCAGGATGAATTTAATCAGGGGTAAAAATGTTGGGGGGAGAATAAGAGGCCAAAGGATTTGGGTCGGGACCCCAGGAGGTTTGGAAAAGAAAACACGGTGGTGGTTCAGTGCGAGGATAAGGAGATATGAGCTTGGGATATTATCCAGGCAGTACATGAGGACTGTGGTGAGAGAAGCTGCTTTGCCTGCCGACCAAAGCCGAATGTTGGGCTCGAGGTGATGGTCAGCGGCTGAGAGGAGGTGGAAAGACTTTTACTGAGTTTGAAGGTTGGTGATAAGTTTTTGGATATATCTCTGCTGTATCTTGAAGAGATGGTAGTCTCTTTCTTAAACCTGCCAGTTTATATTGAGGACAATAAGGTAATAAAAAGTTGGAGTCGTGGACATTAAACTTTGCTCGGCAAAAAAAGAGGAGATACTATCCAGGAACACGGGTAGCAGATGGAACCCGTTATGTAAAGGTGTGGTTCCCAGAGGGGGTGAAGTCATTGCCCTACAGCATGAAATTCAAGACAATGGAAGGAGTGCAGTACTCCCGGGTACTGCATGATAACCAGGTGAAGGTTTGCTATTATTGTCTTGGACACGACCACCTTGTAAGAAGCTGTCCAGACCTGTACTGTTATAACTGTGGCGAGTCTGGACACATCGCTCGGAGCTGCAAGGCAGAGAGCTGCGGAGTGTGTCACAAAGACCCCACCCGCTGTGAGCGTGAGGCAGAAGGAAGCCCGTTGAGTGACGAGATGGGAGAAGGAGCAGGAGGTGTGAGAGGGGTGGCCGGAGGAGCGGAGCAGGCGGAGAACACAGTCGGCAAACGGAATAAGAAAAGAGTGCAAGAAGAGGCAGAAAATTGCGGGGAAGAGAACAGGATGGAGATGGCGGAAAACACACCAAGTATGGCGGAAAAGAACAACGACATCGGAGTACAACACTGTTGAGCCATAATATGGCTCGGCTCTCCATAAAGAATCGGGTGCCCGTGGGGGGAGCGGAGGCGGGAGCCGGGTGCGGGGTAAGGGTAAGTACTCCAAAGAAAGACGGCAGTTGTACATTTTGGGGAACAGGAAGGGGCAAGACAAGGAGCAGGTGCAAGAGGCAACAGGACTGGTGCGGGGAGACACAGAAGCCAAAAGGGAGCAAGAGCAGTGGTGAAGATGAGGCCAAAGGGAGCAGCACTGTTGGAGAAATCGTGATAGCAGGAAGACTCTCTAAGAGAGAGTACCGGCCCAAAATTGATCCCCTTACCGCCCACTGCCGCCGACTGCCGCTCACTGACGCCGACATACCTCTTGAAGTTGTGCCCAGTGCCACTTTCCATCTGATGTGGAGCAGGCGGGAGGGGAGAACCGCGGGGAACCGCCCGCTGATGTCAGTGGGCGGCCGAGTGGCGCAACTGATCTCCCGCCCGCCGGGATACCATATTGATGTGGGCGGGAGTCAGCGGGAGTTGGCGCCAGAACAGGGTAGGCCCACTGGCTGGAGGCTGGTCTATCCCCGACGGTGAGTGTGAAGAGCTGAACAAAAAGGTTAGTGAACATTTTTTCTTTCCAGCGGCTGATCTGGATGGGGTCCCCCTGAAGGTGTTCCGATGGGTTTTTTTTTTGATGATTTTCCTTTTCAGGTCTTCGACCCTCCGTGGGCCCGACTCCATCCTCGGCGGCACTTGGGCGGCAAGCGCCTTTGCCGCCGAGATTGGGAGCTCCCGCCGGCTGCCGCCCGAATTGTGACGTAAGTCCCTCTTTTGCCGTCCGCTGCCCTTTCAAGGAACTTTTTGACGAAAACCCCGCCCAAAGTACCGTCAGGTACCTCGGCGGCCATCGGCGGTCCTTTGGGCGGCACTTGGGCGGGCAGGGGCCTTCACCAATTTCGGCCCCTATGTATCTGATGGGGAGCAGGGACGGGAAATGACAGAAGAGCTCGAGAGTGAAGAGTCACACGGGGATGGAGACATGGAAGTGCGGTGGGGGTGGGGGGGGGGTGGGGGCATCATGTGGAAAGGGAAAGGTTAGTGAGGGGCAGAAGAAGGGAGAAGGGGCAGCTCCTCGGCCCAAACCTAATGTAAGGAAGAAACAGCAGGGAAGGTTCCTTTATTAGGAGCCATGATTACATTGGTCTCGATTAATGTGAACGGACTGAGGGAGGGAGAAGAAATTGCAGCAGTTGTTGCAGTGTTTTAAAGGCACTGACCTGTTGTGTCTGCAAGAAACCTTTTGGGATGAGGATATCCTAGAAATAGTTCGGAAGGTCTGGTTATGATCAATTTTTAAAGTACAATAGATTAATATAGGTTACGGGAGACAAATGAAACTTCAGGTTTTGATGTTAATAAGTGTTAGAGGAATGGCTGTGCAGAGGGACAGAAAAGATTTGTATGATACAATGGAATGATCACGATGCTGTAAATGTTTTTCATGTTGAATAAATTATATATTTTTTAAAGTGGGTAGCACTCTCGCCTCTGAGTCAGAAGGTTGTGGGTTCAAATTCCACTTCAGGGACTTGAGCACATAAATCTCAGCTGACACTCCAGTGCAGTGCTGAGGGAGTGCTACATTGTCGGAGGTGCCGTCTTTCAGATGAGACGTTAAACTGAGGCCCCATCTGCTCTCTCAGGTGGACGTAAAAGATCCCATGGCACTATTTCGAATGAGAGCAGGGGAGTTAGCCCCGGTGCCCTGGCCAATATTTATACTTCAATCAACATAACAAAAAAACAGATTATCTGGTCATTATCACATTGCTGTTTGTGGGAGCTTGCTGTGCGCAAATTGGCTGCCGCGTTTCCCACATTACAACAGTGACTACACTCCAAAAGTACTTCATTGGCTGTAAAGTGCTGTGAGACATCTGGTGGTGGTGATTTTGAGGCATAACTGGAGGAAACAGAGAGGCATCGCCCCACAAATGGCCGGGAATGACCTACGACCCCATTCCCGCTGTGGACGTGGCTGCCTCAATCTTCTCCCAGGCCTATCGCTGGGCAAAACACAAATGGCAATCCTATAACGTTCAGGGAGGCCGTTTGTCATTTAGTACGGCGCTGGATTGAGCGTACAGGTCGGTTTGTGGGACCAGGAGTGCTGCTCTGTTTTCTGCGAAACTAGCCCGAGTCACTGTCGTCCCGTTGCCCCCCCCACCCCCCTTCCCAAGATTGTACCCATACTGCTCTGTGCTTCAGGGGAGCATGCCTGAAATGGATTGTGTCATATTTTATTGACATCCGTGTGGCATTTTCTCTCTCTCTCTTGAAAAGTATCTTTACGCCAAGCACTAACTGCCGGCCAGAAGGAACAGTTGGGGTGACTTTATGCCAAGCCTCTGCCAATGCTGCCTTGTAACCAACCATGGCCAGGTGGGCAGGAGTGCCTGCCACCCTACTCCTCCATTTGTCTGTCCCACTGAGTAATTCTCACTCTCTTACAGGCAACTCTCCCGTCAGTCCGGTTGGGGGATTGACATGGGACGGAGAAAGGGAACAGAAAGTCTATTAACTACTGGAGGCTGGTGCTCCAATGAGCCATTGCACAGTCTCTTTCTCCAGAGGAAAGGCTTACGTGGAGAACCTTCTGTGCATGGGCCGCAGAGCTTTGGGTGAGCTGACGTTTACACAAGGTGGAGGGTGGGAGGCCGGCCAGGAGAGCATTGAAATATTCGAGTCTGGAAGTAACCAAGGCATAAGAAATAGGAGCAGGAGTCAGCCATTTGGCTTCTTGAGCCTGCTCCGCCATTCAGTAAGATCATGGCTGATCTGATCTTGGCCTCAACTCCACTTCCCTGTCCGTTCCCCATAACCCTTCCCTCCTTTATCATTCAAAAATCTGTCTATCTTTACCTTAAACATATTCAATGTCCCAGCCTCAAGGGGTAGAGAATTCCAAAGATTCACGACCCTCTGAGAGAAGAAAATACTCCTGTTTTAAATGGGCGATCCCTTATTCTGAAACTATGCCCCTTGTTCTAGATTCCCCCATGAGGGGAAACATCCTCTCAGCATCTACCCTCAGTATCTTATACGTTTCAATAAGATCACCTCTCATTCTTCTAAACTCCAGTGAGTATAGGCCCAACCTGCTCAACCTTTCTTCATAAGCCAACCCCTTCATCTCAGGAATCAACCTCGTGACCCTTCTCTGAACTGCCCCCAATGCAAGTATATCCTTCCTTAAATAAGGAGACCAAAACTGTATGCAATACTCCAGGTGTGGTCTCACCAACAGTTGTAGCAGGACTTCCCTACTTTTATACTCTATCCCCCTTGCAATAAAGGCCAACATTCCATTTGCCTTCCTAATTACTTGCTGTACCTGCATGCTAACATTTTTGTATTTTATGCACATGGACGAGGGCTTCAGCAGCAGATGAGCTTGGGGAAGAGCTACTTCAAACAGGTATCTATTTAATTTCAACAATGAGCTGGAAGAACGGAACAGGCCTGCTTAGACTTGTGTGTTTGCTCGATGGGCTGTGCATTACAATGCAGGACACCCACGGACATTTCGTAAATAACTCAAGGCAACACACCAGAAGAGCAAAATAAAGCAATGCAGTGCAAGCCTCTGCTCATGTTCTAGGCATCCCTTCCACACCAATATGGAGCTTTATCTTTTGCCATTGTCTCCTTTTGTTGACGTAAGGGTGACCTATCAAACAGCTGACCCGTGTTGAGGTGAAAAGGAAAGCGGTATCATGAATATAAGCCTGCCACAGTAAAAATAAATTGTCCATGAACTTGTTTTTTGACGTCATTGTGCAATTTTGTCACAGAGTACTTACAGGACTCACAGGTGCCGGTGGGGATGTTGCACTTTATCAAGGAGGCTTTGAGGGTGTCCTTGAAACGTTTCCTCTGCCCACCTGGGCTCGCTTGCCATGTAGGAGTTCCGAGTAGAGCGCTTGTTCAGGGAGTCTCGTGCCGGTCATGCGGACGATGTGGCCCGCCCAGCGGAGCTGGTCGAGTGTGGTCAGTGCTTTGATGCTGGGGATGTTGGCCTGATCGAGAACACTGACGTTGGTGCGTCTGTCCTCCCAGGGGATTTGCAGGATCTTGCGGAGGCAGCGCTGGTTGCCCTGGCCCAAGACCGCCCTGAGTGGAGGAAGAGCATCCGGGAGGGCGCTGAGCACCTCGGGTCTCGTCGCCGAGAGCAAGCAGAAACCAAGTGCAGACCCTTTCCTTCAACCACTGTTTGTCCTACCTGTGACAGGGACTGTAATTCCTGCATTGGACTGTTCAGTCACCTGAGAACCCACTTTTAGAGTGGAAGCAAGTCTTCCTTGATTTCGAGGGACTGCCTATGATGATGACTTACAGGACAAGTCGGCACAGTGAGGGTGTAAGGTCGAGCGTAAGCTTAGGGAGGGAGTGGGGGAATAATGCTCCAAGGTGGGGAGGGGATGTGGCCAAGGAATTTTGGCATCAGTCCTTCAGGATCAGCTTCTGCCCCGTGCCCTGTCAGATGAAGCGTCCTGCCCAAAATGTTGGTCAACTCACTCCCTCTCTTTCAGATGCTGACTGATCTGTCCTCGCTTCCCAGCAGTTTTCTCCACAAACGACCCGTTTTTTTTTAATGTATTTATTTTTTTCACTCGTGCTTTGATTAATTTATCCCACTTTGGCCGCATCTGCTTGATTGCCTGACCATTCTTAATAACCACGAAGCCTGTCTGTGCAAATGTATTTTCCCGCAGTGGATCCCCAGGAGGAAACAAAAAAACGATTACAGAAATGTATGCGATGACAAAATAATGGTAACGCTGAGGGAGGAAAAAAAAGAGAATAAATTAGGTGCCGTGTGAGGAAGATGCAAATGAAAGTGCTATATTAAGCTAAGTGAAGTAAAGCCAATTCCCCAGGCTATCCGCCTGCGATGATGGTTATTGGGAAGAATAAAGTCATTGTGGCCAAACTTACAATGCAAAACGATGGCTGATTATTATTCCTTTACCCACCAGATGACAAGTAAATTAGAAAAACCATCTTTATGAGAAGGAAGTTAATTATTTTGCGGTTTTTTTTCTCTCTGAAACGGTTGTCGACGTTCTGCCACCTGAACAAACTTAAAACAAAATTAAACAAACAGGCAGTTAGCCTGCTCCAATCACAGTGTAGTACAGATTAAATGAAGCAAATAGATTAGGCAATCTGAGAGGAAAAATTAGGTTTCAGATATTACTATTCTGGTATTAAGATTTAAGCCAATTGGCAAAAGGACCCGAGGTGAGATGAGGGACATTTGTTTATTACCCAGCGAGTTGTTGTGATCGGGAACGCGCTGCCTGAAAGGGCGGTGAAAGCAGATTCAATGGTAACTTTCAAAAGGGAATTGGCTAAATACTTGAAAGGGAACAGTTTACAGGGGTAATGGGTAAGATCAGGGGAGTGGAACTAATTGGGGATAGCTCTTTCAAAGAGCCAGCACAGACAATATGGGCCGAATGGCCTCCTTCTGTGCTGTATGATTCTGTGATTGTATGTGAATACCACCCTGCTCCCACTCCACCAACAGTTCAAGGTCTTCAGGTTTTAACCAATTATTTTGTTTTAAATTATTGTACGCTTGAGTGTCAGAAGAAATAAAAAAAATGTTAAATTGACGCAGAATTTTTCATTTCCCCCGTGTGGTGCAAATACTGCTCATTTGCTGCTCCTCTCCAGTTTCTACATAGTCAAGTCTTGCAATATAGGAAAATAGACATTTTAGTTTTCAGTTACTGGAACTGAATTGTTTTAACCCCCAAAGGATTTAATTTCCTTTTGCAGTTTCCGAAATCAGAGCGTCCTAAATTGCCCATTGCAGGAGATATTTTGCAGAATTCCACTGGGCTTCTTCCAGCCACCAGAATTGGAAAAGGGAGAAGAACCGTGGTGCTTCTGTGATGTCCAGTTTGGCTCTCAAAACATTATAGATTGTATAAGGTATTCTGGGGGAGCAATTTGGCTCCTTTGCGCCTCCCGTTAGCGCCCCTTTGCGCCCGGGCGTGGCGCCGTTAACGACTGCCGCTAAATTTGGCGGGAGTTCGGCTGTGGCAGTCACACATAGCGCCCCCACTCTGCTGCGTGCCGTTGCTGACGTCATCACCGCGCGCAGCGCCCCATTAGCGCCCCGGACGCTAAATTGGGTACCGCCTCATGAAGCTGAGCTTGGCGATGATGGTGACACCTTCAGGGGACACCACCTCCCCTTTAACTTTCGCGGGACGCAAGTTAAAGGGGAGACGGTCGGCTGTTTCTATAAAAAAAAAAAATTCCGATTTCATTGTGCTTCCTGTTGCCGCGGGTTCCGTGCCACGATCGGTCAGCCCGGCAATCTGCTTGAGTGCCGGGTCTGTAGGCACAGCACCCTCAATCCCCGGTGGTCCAGGTAAAAGCACAGTATGCAGCTTGGGCCCTTCCCTTTATTTTGGGGAAGAGCACCCCCACCCACGCAGTAGCACTACACGGCCCAGTGCCTAGCGATGCTCAGGCGCGCGCCCCGCTCAAATGGCGTCCGTCCCGCTACCGCCCGAGACAGGAAGTGCGGCGCTTGATTTAGTGCTCTGCTTCCTTTCGGAGGCGGTAACCCCAATTTCTCGGAGAGGCGAGACTTCTGGGCCTGGCGCAAAGTCTCACACCTCGCGAGTGTTACTGCCACCAAACGGGACGTCCCTAAATTTTTTAGCCCTGTCTGTAACGAGCGACGAGGGGCCTAGATAGCTAGGGGGCATAAATTTAAAGTAATTGGTAGAAGGATTAGCATGGAGTTGAGGAGAAATTATTTCACCCAGAGGCTGGAGGGGGTCTGGAACTCACTGCCTGAGAGGACGTTAGAGACGGAAACCTTCATTGCATTTAAAAAGCACTTGGATAGCTACAAGGCTACGGACCAAGAGCCGGAAAGTGGGATTAGGCTGGATAGGTCTTTTTGGGCTGGCACAGACATGATGGGCCTTCTTCTGTACCGTAAACGTTTCTGATTCTATAAGGATGAAGGGGAAACTGAGGGAAAGATGCATTAGTGTCGGACACAGTGCGCTGAGTCCTGATCTCAACACAGTGAGGAAGGAGGAATATGTGGTGACATATTAGTATTAAAAAAACCTTTTGTCTCTCTCAAAAATTAAATGTCCTCGAGATGAGCAAACCCTACTTTAGAATTATAAGGGAAAAGGAAAGTTAAGACAAACTGCATCTGAAAAGATGGGATAATAACTGAAAAAATGGAACACAAGAACATAAGAAATAGGAGCAGGAGTAGGCAATGATCAGCCATTCCATAGGATCATGGCTGATCATTGACCTTAACTCTACATTCCCGCCCGATCTCCATTTCCCTTGATTCCCCGAGAGTCCAGACAACAACAACAACTTGCATTTATACCTTCTTTTCTTCTGAGGCAGTCCCCTGGAGTTGATGATGACTTGCTTCCACGCTTATATGAGTTCTAAAGTGACTAATGAGACCAATGCGGGACCTACAGTCTCTGTCACAGGTGGGGCAGATGGTGGTTGGTTGGATGGGTGGGTGGGGTGCTTCATTTATCGTACACTCCTTCCGCTGTTTGTACTTGGTTTCCACCTGCTCCCGACAAAGAGACTCGAAGTGTTCGGCGCCTTCTCGAAGGCTTCTCCTCCACTTTGAGCGATCTAGGACCAGGGGTTCCCAAGAGTCGGTGGGGAGGTTATACAGCAGCTTTAAAACAGTAAAGCGACCCGGTGCAGCTCTCAGGAACTTCATCAAAACTTGACATTCGGACAGGTGACCAAAAGCTTGGACAAAGAGGTACGTTTTAAGGAGCGTCTTAAAAGAGGAGAGAGACAGGCGGAGAGGCTTAGGGAGAGAATTCAAGAACTGAGGGTATGAGCATTGAAGGCACAGCTGCCAATGGTGGAGTGATGAAAATCAGGGATGTGCAAGAAGCTACATGCCCCGGTATAACACCAATCTGCAGCCCAAGGGTCATTTGCGACCTCTGAACCCTGACAATCTGCCACTCAAAGCCAAGCCATCTCAGTCCCCTTTGCCTCACTGGTGACAAAATCCTAAACAGAGCGGGCAGTATTAGTAACTGGGGATATGTGTAAATAAACAGGAATATTGACCTTTATATGTGACCCCTGTGGCTGCATTGGACCCACCCACGCAGCCCATGAAGACCAAAGCTTGGACATCTCCGATTTATAGGCCTGACCAAAACAAGGAAAGGAGGGAGGACAATATGCAAAAGTTATGACTCAAAAACATGAAATAGTAGAATGAAGAAGCAACATCTGTGAACATTTTTTTTAAAGCTGGAAAGTGGTGAAAAGTGCTGACACACATCCAAAGGTCATTTCAGTCAGGCTGTGATCTACACTGGAACCCCTTTAAAGACACAAAGAGGAAGTCTTTCCAATTAATTTAATTACCAAGTTAACTTTGAACTGTCGCACTTCACCTTTGCAATAGCAATGCTTCACAGTGGTCATGCAGTCCGGCTCACCTGTCCTATATCTCCTGTCACGTGACACAGGGTGGCACACTGCAGATATGCCACACTTTTGCTATTACATTCCATAGAAATGCACAGAATGTACAGCACAGAAACAGGCCATTCGGCCCAAGTGGTCTGTGCCAGTATTTATGCTCCACACTAGCCTCCTCCCACCCCTCTTCAGCATATCCTGCTGTTCGTTTCTCCCTCATGTGTTTATCTCGCTTCTCCAACAATTGCTATGGGCCTCCAGTAGCCCATGTGGGAGCGAGTTCCACATTCTGACCACTCTCTGGGCGAAGAAGGTATATTCACTCAGGTTCCAGTCCCTGCAAATTTAAATCTGCCTCATTTAACTTTTAACTTTCCTGAAATGAGCCCTCGACCACATATCCGCAGTATAACTAAGACCGCCTATTTCCACCTCCGTAACTTCGCCCATCTCCACCCCTGCCTCAGCTCACCTGCTGCTGAAGCCCTCATCCGTGCCTTTGTTATCTCCAGACTTGACGATTCCAATGCACTCCCGGCTGGCCTCCCACATTCTACCCTACGTAAACTAGAGGTGATCCAAAATGCAGCTGCCCGTGTCCCAACTTGCACCAAGTCCCGCTCACCCATCACCCCTGTGCTCGTTGACCTACATTGGATCCCGATTAAGCAACGCCTCGATTTCGAAATTCTCATCTTATTTTCAAATCCCTCCATGGCCTCACCCCTCCCTATCTCTGTAATCTCCTCCAGCCCCACAACCCCACGAGATGTCTGCACTCCTCTAATTCTGCCCTCCTGAGCATAGAAACATAGAAACATAGAAAATAGGTGCAGGAGTAGGCCATTCGGCCCTTCAAGTCTGCACCACCATTCAATAAGATCATGGCTGATCATTCCTTCAGTACCCCTTTCCTGCTTTCTCTCCATACCCCTTGATCCCCTTAACCGTAAGGTCCATATCTAACTCCCTCTTGAATATATCCAATGAACTGGCATCAACACAATCTGCGGCAGGGAATTCCACAGGTCAACAACTTTCTGAGTGAAGAAGTTTCTCCTCATCTCAGTCCTAAATGGCCCACCCCTTATCCTAAGACTGGTTCTGGACTTCCCCAACATTGAGAACATTCTTCCCGCATCTAACCTGTCCAGTCCCGTCAGAATCTTATATGTTTCTATGAGATCCCCTCTCATTCTTCTAAACGCCAGTGAATAAAGGCCCAGTTGATCCAGTCTTTCCTCATATGACAGCCCAGCCATCCCTGGAATCAGTCTGGTGAACCTCCGCTAGACTCCCTCAATAGCAACAACGTCCTTCCTCAGACTAGGAGAGCAAAACTGAACACAATATTCCAGGTGAGGCCTCACCAAGGCCCTGTACAACTGCAGTAAGACCTCCCTGCTCCTATATTCAAATCCCCTAGCTATGAAGGCCAACATACCATTTGCTTTCTTCACTGCCTGCTGTACCTGCATGCCCACTTTCAGTGACTGATGAACCATGACACCCAGGTCTCGTTGCACCTCCCCTTTTTCTTGTCTGCCGCCATTCAGATAATATTCTGCCTTCGTGTTTTTGCCCCCAAAATGGATAACCTCACATTTATCCACATTATACTGCATCTGCCATGTATTTGCCCACTCACCTAATCTGTCCAAGTCACCCTGCAGCCGCCTAGTGTCCTCCTCACAGCTCACACCGCCACCCAGTTTAGTGTCATCCGCAAACTTGGAGATATTACACTCTATTCCTTCATCCAAATCGTTAATGTATATTGAAAAGAGCTGGGGTCCCAGCACTGAGCCCTGCGGCACTCCACTAGTAACTGCCTGCCATTCAAAAAAGGACCCGTTTATCCCAACTCTCTGCTTCCTGTCTGCCAACCAGTTCTCTATCCATGTCAGTACATTACCCCCGCTTTCATTTTGTACACCAATCTCTTGTGTGGGACCTTGTCAAAAGCCTTTTGAAAGTCCAAATACACCACATCCACTGGTTCTCCCTTGTCCACTCTACTAGTTACATCCTCAAAAAATTCCAGAAGATTCGTCAAGCATGATTTCCCTTTCATAAATCCATGCTGACTCGGTCCGATCCTGTCACTGCTTTCCAAATGGGCTGCTATTTCATCCTTAATGATTGATTCCAACATTTTCCCCACTACTGATGTCAGGCTAACCGGTCTATAATTACCCGCTTTCTCTCTCCCTCCTTTTTTAAAAAGTGGTGTTACATTAGCTATCCTCCAGTCCATAGGAACTGATCCAGAGTCGATAGATTGTTGGAAAATGATCATCAATGTATCCACTATTTCTAGGGCCACTTCCTTAAGTACTCTGGGATGCAGACTATCAGGACCCAGAGATTTATCGGCTTAGTTCCTCATTCTCACTAGACCCACTGTCCCCTAGTACATTCGGAAGGTTATTTGTATTTTCCTTTGTGAAGACAGAACTGAAGTATTGGTTCAATTGGTCTGCCATTTCTTTGTTGCCCATTATAAATTCACCTGAATCCGACTGCAAGGGACCTACGTTTGTCTTTACTAATCTTTTTCTCTTCACATATTTATAGAAGCTTTTGCAGTCAGTTTTTATGTTCCCTGCAAGCTTCCTCTTGTACTCTATTTTCCCTTTCTTAATTAAACCCTTAGTCCTCCTCTGTTGAATTCTAAATTTCTCCCAGTCCTCAGGTTTGTTGTTTTTTCTAGCCAATTTATATGCCTCTTCCTTGGTTTTAACACTATCCTTAATTTCCCTTGTTAGCCATGGTTGAGCCACCTTCCCAGTTTTATTTTTACAAGGAGGTACAATTGCTGAAGTTCATCCATGTGATCTTTAAATGTTTGCCATTGCTTATCCACCGTCACACCTTTAAGTATCCTCTGCCGGTCTATTCTAGCCAATTCACACCTCATACCGTCGAAGTTACCTTTCCTTAAGTTCGGGACCTTAGTTTCCAAATTAACTTTGTCACTCTGCATCTTAATAAGGAATTCCACCATATTATGGTCACTTTTCCCCAAAGGGCCTCGCACAACAAGATTGCTAATTAGTCCCTTCTCATTACACATCACCCAGTCGAGGATGGCCAGCTCCCTGGTTGGTTCCTCGACATATTGGTCTCGAAAACCATCCCTAATACACTCCAGGAAATCCTCCTCCACCACATTGCTACCAGTTAGGTTAGCCCAATCTATCTGTAGATTAAAGTCGCCCATGATACTGCTGTACCTTTATTGCACACATCCCTTATTTCTTGTTGGATGCTGTCCCCAACCTCACTACTACTATTTGGTGGTCTATACACAACTCCCACTAGCATTTTCTGCCCTTTGGAATTCCGCAGCTCCACCCATACCGATTCCACATCATCCAGGCTAATGTCCTTCCTTACAATTGCATTAATTTCCTCTTTAACCAGCAATGCCACCCCACCTCCTTTTCCTTTCTGTCTATCCTTCCTGAATGTTGAATACCCCTGGATGTTGAGTTCCCAGCCTTGGTCACCCTGGAGCCATGTCTCCGTAATACCAATCACATCGTATCCGTTAACTGCTATCTGCGCAGTTAATTCATCCATCTTATTCCGAATACTTCTCGCATTGAGGCACAGAGCCTTCAGGCTTGTCTTTTTAACACACTTTGCCCCTTTAGAATCTTGCTGTAATGTGGCCCTTTTTGCTTTTTGCCTTGGGTTTCTCTGCCCTCCACTTTTACTTTTCTCCTTTCTATCTTTTGCTTCGGCCCCCCTTCTATTTCACTCTGTCTCCCTGCATAGGTTCCCATCCCCCTGCCATATTAGTTTAACTCCTCCTCAACAGCACGAGCAAACACTCCCCCTAGGACATTGGTTCCAATCCTGCCCAGGTGTAGACCGTCCGATTTGTACTGGTCCCACCTCCTCCAGAACCGGTTCCAATGTCCAAAGAATTTGAATCCCTCCCTTCTGCACCATTTCTCAAGCCACATATTCTTCTGAGCTATCCTGCAATTCCTATTCTGACTAGCACGTGGCACTGGTAGCAATCCTGAGATTACTACTTTTGAGGTCCTACTTTTTAATTTAACTCCTAGCTCCCTAAATTCGTCTCGTAAGACCTCATCCCGTTTTTTTACCTATATCGTTGGTACCTATATGCACCACGACAACTGGCTGTTCACCCTCCCTTTTCAGAATGTCCTGCACCCGCTCCAAGACATCCTTGACCCTTGCACCAGGGAGGCAACATACCATCCTGGAGTCTCGGTTGCGGCCGCAGAAACGCCCATCTATTCCCCTTACAATTGAATCCCCTATCACTATCGCTCTCCCACTCTTTTTCCTGCCCTCCTGTGCAGCAGAGCCAGCCATGGTGCCATGAACTTGGCTGCTGCTGCTCTCCCCTGATGAGTCACCCCCCTCAACAGTACCCAAAGCGGTGTATCTGTTTTGCAGGGGGATGACCGCAGGGGACCCCTGCACTACCTTCCCTGCACTGCTCTTCCTGTTGGTCTTCCATTCCCTATCCGGCTGTGGACCCTTTACCTGTGGTAAGACCAACTCACTAAATGTGCTATTCACGTCATTCTCAGCATCATGCATGCTCCAGAGTGAATCCACCCGCAGCTCCAGCTCCGCAACGCGATCTGTCAGGAGCTGGAGGCGGACACACTTCCCGCACACGTAGTCGTCAGGGACACCGGAAGTGTTCCTGACTTCCCACATAGTACAGGATCTGATTATAATCGCTCAACCATTGGTGGCCATGCCTTCTGTTGCCTAGGCCCCTAGCTCTGGAACTCCCTGCCTAAACCTCATCGCCTCTCTACTCCTCTTTCCTCCTTCAAGATGCTCCTTAAAACCTATCCCTTTGAACAATTTTTTGGTCACCTGCGCTAATTTCTACATAAGCAGCTCGGTGTCAAATTTTTAGCGCACAATATTCCTGTGAAGTGCCTTGGGATGCTTCACTACATTAAAGGTGCTATATAAATACAAGTTGTTGTTGTTGTTGTTCGTTCCTGTAGCCAGTGTGAATTCACTTGAACACTGTGTGTGAGGTGTGCCGTAACCTGACCAGCTCCTATTCTGCTGCTGTTACTGCTGATGCCACCCTGCTGAAGCAATTGTCTTTCAAAATTACTGTTGTGTTGGCAGCCTTGGGTTGTGCCAACAATTCCCAACTTTTAGTCCTTGGAAGAAAGAACAACTTGCATTTATATCATACCTTTCATGACCTCAGGACATCTCAAAACACTTTACATAGGATATACGGCACAGAAACAGGCCATTCGGCCCAACCAGTCCATGCCGGCATTTATGCTCCACTCGAGCCTCCTTCCCTTCTTTCCTCATCTAAATCTATCAGCATAACCCTCTATTCCCTTCTCCCTCATATGCTTGTCTAGCCTCCCGTTAAATGCATCGATACTATTCACTTCAACCACTCCCTGTGGTAGCGAGTTCCACAATCTCACCACTCTCTGGGTAAAGAAGTTTCTTCTGAATTCCCTATTGGATTTCTTGGTGACTATCTTATATTGATGGCCTCTAGTTATGCTCTTCCCCACAAGTGGAAACATTCTCTCTGCATCCACTCTATCAAAACCTTTCATAATTTTAAAGACCTCTATTAGGTCACCCCTTGGGCCTTCTATTTTCAAGAGGAAAGAGACCCAGCCTGTTCATCCTTTCCTGATTAAGTGCCATTTTTGAAGTGTAGTCACTGTTGTAATGTAGGAAATGCGGCAGCCAAAATGCACACAGGACGGTCCAACAAACAGCAGTAATATAATGATCAGATAATCTGGGGGGTTTTTTGCGGTGTTGGTTGAGGGATAAATATTGATCTGGACACCGGGGAGAACTCCCCTGCTGTTCTTCCAAAAAAGCACCCTGGAATCTTTTATGTCCACCTTAGAGGGAAGACGGGGCCTCAGTTTAACATCCCCTCAGAAAAAGCCCCAGTTTCTGGGGAGGATGTTTCCCTGGCTGGTGAGTCACAGGGGTGAAGTTTCGGGTCGCGCCTAGAACGGCGCAGCCCCGACCTGGACGCCCATTTTTCACGCTCGAAAGTGCGTCAGAAAAATACCTTCAGATTCTCCGGCTCCCTGCAGGTCCTTTGGAGCTTAGCGCGGCGTGCAGAGAGCAGCGGGGGGTGGAGTAAGAGAGTCGCGCTGATTCTAGAAGTGGTGGGGGGTGGGGCTAATTTAAATGAGACAACGTCGTGCCGGCAACCTTGCGCATGCGCGTTGGAGCACGTGCGCATGCGCAGTGGCGCATAAACATTGGCACTCGGCCATTTTTAAAGGGACTTGAAGAAAAGTGTTGATTTGAAGGCTGCTTGCTTGCTGTGTCTTCGGCTGCCGTCCAGCCACTGACAATGCCCTTATCCTGTGGCCGAATGGCCTCAGTCCCCCGCACAGCTCGAAGGCTGCTTGCTTGCTGTGTCTTCGGCTGCCGTCGAGCCACTGACGCCGCCCCGTCTCCTCGATGGAAGGAAGGCCTGCCTGAAGCACCGCAGCTCGAAGGCTGCTGCTGCTTCACACAGGTAGGAACATTGAATATTTTGTCTTTGCTTTGTTAATTTTTTATTCAGGGTGGCTCTTTATTTGTATAAGTAAGACTGTTGAATGCTTGTAGAATTTAATTACTTCCCTTCCCTCCCCCCTCTCCCCACCCCCCCTCCCCCCCCTCCCCCCCGTCATTCCCTATGCCTAATTTGTAACCTATGCCTGATTTGTAAAGTGTAGGCAAGGTTTTTCTGACCGTACAAAAATCTGTACTTACTCCATTCTAAGTTAGTTTGGAGTAAGTTTTCACTGCCTAAACTTTCAAAACGGGCGTAAGTGGCCGGACACGCCTCCTTTTGAAAAAGAAATTTTGTTCCAAAGTGAAACTGTTCTAACTGACTAGAACTGGAGCAAACTAAATGCCGAGAATTGCAATTTCTAAGATACTCCATTCTAAACCAGTTGCTCCAAAAAAACAGGAGCAACTCAGGCCGAAACTTGACCCCACAGTCTCAGAATAAGGGGTTGGCCATTTAGGACTGAGATGAGGAGAAACTTCTTCACTCAGGGGGTGGTGAATCTTTGGAATTATCTACCCCAGAGGGCTGTGGAGGCTCAGTCTTTGAGTAGATTCAAGGCAGATGTCAATAGATTTTGGTATATTAAGGAAAGCAAGGGATATGGGGAGCAGGCAGGCAAGTGGAGTTGAGGCAAACGATCAGCCATGATCTTATTGAATGGCAGAGCAGGCTCGAGGGGCCAAATGGCCTACTCCTGCTCCTAATTCTTATAACATCCATAAGACAGCACCTCTGACAGTGCAGCACTCCATCAGTGCTACACTGGATGTGTCAGCCTGGATTTGATACTGAAGTCTCTGGAGTAGGACTTGAACCCACAACCTTCTGCCTCAGTGCCAAGTGAGCTACAACTTACATATAGAACCATGTAACCGGTAGCAAAGATCTCCTGATAAAAGCTGCAGTATACGCCATGGGCAGACTCCACAGTCTAATACAACTCTGGCTAAAAATATTCCTTCTGCATCAGGGCTTAACATCCATATAATGAATCAATTAATATAAATTTCAGTGTGACTGATGACACCAGTGCAAAATTGTAGTCTGGCTAAAAAAATTCATTAATGAAAATTAAAATGAGTATGCCTCATGTTTAAAAATCAAATTGGAAGGCAGCACAAGTCTTATGCTATTTGTAGAATAAGATGTTACTAAATCTTTAAAAGCTATAATTTAGCGCTCTGCGTGGAAGCACAATACAGGCATAATGCTGCCAAAAGAAAATTATTGTATATCTGACATGCACATAGTTGTTTTCAAAAGGATTGGTGAGTGATGCCAAGCATAGTTCACTGCTTGTTCCTGCTCCCTGCCTCAGCTCATCTACTGCTGAAGCCCTCATCCATGCCTTTGTTACCTCCAGACTTGACTATTCCAATGCTCTCCGGACCTGCCTCTCACCTACACCTTCTGTAAACTTCAACTCATCAAAATTCTGCTGCCCATATCCTAACTCGCACCAAGTCCCGTTCACCCATCCCCCCTGTGCCCGCTAACTTACATTGGCTCCCAGTCCAGCAATGCCTCGATTTTAAAATTCTCAGCCTTGTTTTCAAATCCGTCCATGGCCTCATCCCTCTCTATCTCTATAATCTCCTCCAGCCCAACAAACCTCCGAGATAGAAACATAGAAACATAGAAAATAGGTGCAGGAGTAGGCCATTCAGCCCTTCAAGCCTGCACCACCATTCAATATGATCATGGCTGATCATGCAACTTCAGTACCCCATTCCTGCTTTCTCTACATACCCTTTGATCCCTTTAGCCATAAGGGCCACATCTAACTCCCTTTTGAATATATCGAATGAACTGGCCTCAACAACTTTCTGTGGTAGAGAATTCCACAAGTTCACAATTCTCTGAGTGAAGAAGTTTCTCCTTATCTCGGTCCTAAATGGCTTACCCCTTATCCTTAGACTTTGACCCCTGGTTCTGGACTTCCCCAACATCGGGAATATTCTTCCTGCATCTAACCTGTCCAATCCCATCAGAATTTTATATGTTTCTGTGAGATCCCCTCTCATTCTTCTAAATTCCAGTGAATATAAACCTAGTCGATCCATTCTTTCTTCATATGTCAGTCCTGCCATCCCGGGAATCAGTCTGGTGAACCTTCGCTGCACTCCCTCAATAGCACGAATGTCCTTCCTCAGATTAGGAGACCAAAACTGTACACGATATTCAAGGTGTGGCCTCATCAAGGTCCTGTACAACTGCAGTAAGATCTCCCTGCTCCTATACTCATATCCTCTCGCTATGAAGGCCAACATGTCATTTGACTTCTTCACCGCCTGCTGTACCTGCATGCCAACTTTCAATGACTGATGTACCATGACAACCAGGTCTCGTTGCACCTCTCCTTTTTCCTGATCTGTCACCATTCAGATAATATTCTGCCTTCCTGTTTTTGCCACCAAAGTGGATAACCTCACATTTTATCTACATTATACTGCATCTGCCATGCATTTGCCCACTCACCTAAACTGTCCAAGTCACCCTGCAGCCTCTTAGCATCCTCCTCACAGCTCACATTACCACCCAAATTAGTGTCATCTGCAAACTTGGAGTTATTACATTCAATTCCTTCATCCAAATCATTAATATATATTGTAAATAGCTGGGGGCCCAGCACTGAACCTTGCGGTACACCACTAATCACTGCCTGCCATTCTGAAAAGGACCCGTTTATTCCTACTCTTTGCTTCCTGTCTGCCAATCAGTTCTCTATCCACATCAATACATTACCCCCAATATCATGTGCTTTAATTTTGCACACTAATCTCTTGTGTGGGACCTTGTCAAAAGCCTTTTGAAAGTCCAAATACACCACATCCACTGGTTCTCCCTTGTCCACTCTACTAGTTACATCCTCAAAAAATTCTAGAAGATTTGTCAAGCATGATTTCCCTTTCATAAATCCATGCTGACTTGGACCGATCCTGTCACTGCTTTCCTAATGCGCTGCTATTACGTCTTTAATAATTGATTCCAACATTTTCCCCACTACTGATGTCAAGCTAATCGATCTATAATTCCCTGTTTTCTCTCTCCCTCCTTTTTTAAAAAGTGGTGTTACATTAGCTACCCTCCAATCCATAGGAACTGATCCAGAGTCTATAGAATGTTGGAAAATGGCCACCAATGCATCCACTATTTCTAGGGCCACTTCCTTAAGTACTCTGGGATGCAGACTATCAGGCCCTGGGGATTTATCGGCCTTCAATCCCATCAATTTCCCTAACACAATTTCCTGAATAATAAGGATTTCCTTCAGTTCCTCCCTCTCGCTAAACCCTCGGTCCCCTCATATTTCCGGAAGGTTATTTGTGTCTTTCTTAGTAAAGACAGAACCAAAGTATTTGTTCAATTGGTCTGCCATTTCTTTGTTCCCCATTATAAATTCATCTGATTCTTACTGCAAGGGACCTACATTTGTCTTCACTAATTGTTTTTTCTTCATATACCTATGGAAGCTTTTGCGATCTCTGCACAGACCTCCCCAATTTCCCTCGTTCCACCATTGGCGGCCATGCCTTCAGCTACTTAGGCCCTAAGCTCTGGAATTTGCTCCGTAAACCTCTCCACCTGGCTACCTCTCTCTCCTTTAAGATGCTCCTTAAAGCCTATTTCCTAATATCTACTTATGTGGCTGGATGTCAAATTTAATGCGATATCGCTCCTGTGAAGTGCTTTGAGACATTTTGCTACATTAAAGGCGCTATATAAATACAAACTGTTGTTCCGGGACGCCTTCAGCCACTCGGACTGGCAGCAGCAATGACTGGTCAAAACGGTCTTAATTGTTGGCACCACGCCTGGGCACACTGGCGTGGAGATCCATAGCGAGACTGGCATTTGCACCACCGGTGTCCAGAGACACAGTTTGCCACAATTATAGTCTGAACCTTTTACCAATTTCATCAGTTAAGCTTGGGCCAGAGTTTACACCCTGTTCGCTACTCCAGCGACACCTGCTGGAACCTTTCTGCGCTTTGTGTGGGGCCACTAGATTCGGAGAGGGCTGGGCTTTGCTGTGATGATCAAACCACCTCCCGCCAATCACTGTCAAGGATTGTACATGAAGAACGGTCACTTGTGTGCGATACCAGAGAACACTTCCCCTTGGAACTGTGGCCTAGCAGAACTCAGTGAGGTCTACTGTGACTTTTGGGCGCCCGCCTCACACTGGTTGGCCGCCTGTCCCAGCGGTGAAGAGGCCCTCCCCACTTTAATTGTGAACCCCTCCCCACCCCGGTCTCATTTAAATCTGGCAGACGGGCTTTGAGGTGATAAACAGACCTCAAGATCAGGCTGGAAGCAAGGTGCATTGCGGAGTGGGAAGGGTTACGATCCCGGAGGTTGTGGGTCACGAGCTGGCAGTGGCCTGGGATATTTTTGTGGGTCCTGGAGGAACACTTCCGCTTCTCCCGGACCCACAGAAATAATTCGGCAGTTAACTTTTCCGGGCCTCTTTGATTGCATCGCCCAGGGAGCGGGTCGGGGCCTACATTGCACTGCTCCTGCCTGAAATGGCAATCATAAGACCATCTATTTACATCATAGGACCCCGGTTTCCATATTAAAAGGGGCCTATCGCCTGAAACCGATGGGCGCTTTGGACACCCGTTGAAAGGCTCCTTTCAAAATTGAAAGAAAGAAAGAAAGAAAGAAAGAAAGAAAGAAAGAAAGAAAGAAAGAGTGAAAGAAGAAAAAGACTTGCATTTATATAGCACCTTCCACGACCACCGGACATCTCAAAGCGCTTTGCAGCCAATGAAGTACTTTTGAAGTGTAGTCACTGTTGAAATGTGGAGCCAGTGTTAACGGGGCAGTATTGCCACCAACCCCATGTTGAGGCTGTTAACTGTCCCTTTAACTCCAGGCAAAGGCAGTGATAATCAACCTCCTGTGTCTCAAGGACATGAGCTGATAAACTAGGAGGGGTGAAAGGGTTATTATAGATCCAAAATACATGTGTTTACAACCAGAGCACCTGTCCTCACTCTTGCAGCACAAACCTCTGATGACTTTTTTTCGAACACACATCCACCCAGATGGAAAACGAAGGCATTGCTCTGCGCGACCACACTGTGTAAGAAGTTCCCTTAACCTACACACCGGCAGCACTGAAGGCGCTGTTTGCGGCAGCAAGCATGGCTGTGGGTTCATTTCAATCGCCATTAGGAAGCACAGTTCCTTGGGCTTCACAGGGAATGCTTGACCCAGCGAATTAGTCTGACACAGGCGGATAATGTGAAATTTTGCAGCTCTCCGCCACTGGAACAATATGTGGCGAGGCACCAAAGGATGGTAATGAAAGTGCAGCAATATAGTCTAGTGTCCTGTCATTTATCAGCATCTACTTGATGTGTCAGAAAATCTGCTGAGACCGACATACAGAATCTTAGCGTATTAATTGTGATTTATTTCAGAACATCATCTGCTTCTCGACAAAAAATAGCAGCAACAAAAATCCGCAGAAGACCCAGGTTCCTGTGCCTCGTTCAGTGGTTACAGGCTTACCTCACATGTCTGCACTGTTGTGTACAGTTTTGGAGCTAGACTTTCCCTGACGCACCTCAACGCCTGATTGCCGCCCAGAAAAACCGCTAACGTTTTGCAACTAACGCTGCCGAGAATTTCCATAATTAAGGTAAAAAATATCGACCGGCAAATAAAAGAAAACTTGCACCAATATTCTCGCCGGTTTCTCGGCAGTTTCTCGGCGGTTAAAGGAGAATCTAGGTGAAACGGGCGGTTCTTAAAATGTTTTTAAAAATTTACTCCGAGGCTGCGGTTGGGCCTAGGGAGGGAGGGAAACTTTAAAAAAAATGTTCACTTTAAAAAAAAAAGTTAAAAAACATTACCAAGACACTTTTAAAGCTAATCGCCGTTTTACAATAAAGAAACCCAATAAAGAACCTTTAACTTACCTTTGTTTGCAGAGTACTCACCGACCGCCCTGTTTAAGCAACTTTCACAGGCCGGTTCCCTCGGGGATCTGGATGGGCTGCCGTTGAGGCCAAACTTACGCCCTGGCGATTTGCTCGGCGGTTTGCTCCCAGCGGGCGCTTCGAGATTTGTGCGGTTCCATTCAAAAAGTAAGGGGGAAACTTTCGCCGGACGGTTTCTCTCACAAAAACAGCTGTACTGCTGAGAAAACCGCCAAAAATGAAAGCAAAAGTCTTTCCCTTGGTCTCCTTACCCAAGGAAGGATATACTTGCCATAGAGGGAGTGCAACGAAGGTTCACCAGACTGATTCCTGGGAAGGGGGCATTGTCCTACGAGGAGAGATTGAGTAGACTAGGCCTATATTCTCTAGAGTTTAGAAGTATGAGAGGCGATCATATTGAAACATACAAAATTCTTACAGGGCTTGACAGGGTAGATGCAGGGAGGATGTTTCCCCTGGCTGGGGAGTCTAGAACCAGGGGTCACAGTCTCAGGATAAGGGGTCAGCTATTTAGGACTGAGATGAGGTAGAAACTTCTTCACTCAGAGGGTGGTGAATCTTTGGAATTCTCTACCCCAGAAGGCTGTGGAGGCTCAGTCTATTCAAGACAGAGATCAATAGATTTTTGAATATTAAGGGATCCAAGGGGTATGGGGACAGTGCAGGAAAGTGGAGTTGATGTAGATCAGCCGAATGGCGTACTCCTTCTCCTTAGTCTTATCTGGCTTTCCTGAGGAAACATTTATCATTCATTCAACGAACAGGAGTGAATGACATTTCTGCTGCAAAGGAAAATGATCATTCGTATGAGCCGATAAATTAAAAAGGATAAGGTCAGACTTACATATGAAAAATGACAGACGGGAAAAGCCCTGCTGGTCTATCCACCCTGCCCCACACTGTTGTGATGTCTTGTGCATCACAATACAGACACTCCCATCCCATCCCCGGAAGCCATGCGATCTCCTGGGAGAGGCGGAAAAACAAATAAAAACCCAGGCCAGATAAGGGGGGGGGGAAAAGGAAATTGGAACATTCCTCTCCGACTCCCGTTAGGCGATCAAAGCCAGATCACTCTGACCCTGATTTCCAGGACACCTACCTCTTGCATGAGATGATCTACTCCCCCAGCCAGAAACAGGTCCAGCTCTCGCTTGAAGGAATTCAGCAAATCAGCATCCATCGCTCGAGAGGGCAGCCTGCTCCAGAGGCCCACTATTGTCTGGGAAAAGAACCACCTCTTGACATCTAATCTAACATGCCAGCCAGGGGAGTATAGATTTAAAATAATTGGGAGGAGGTTTAGAGGGGATCTGTGGGGAAATTTATTTACCCAGAGGGTGGTGGGGGTCTGGAACTCACTGCCTGAAAGGGTGGTAGAGGCAGAAAACCCTCACCACATTTAAAAAATACTTGGATGTGCACTTGAAGTGCCGTAACCTACAGGGCTACGGACCAAGAGCTGGATAGTGGGATTAGGCTGGATAAGTCTTGGTCGGCCGGCGCGGATGTGATGGGCTGAAATGGTCTATTTCCGTGCTGTAAATTTCTATGATTCTATAATTCTAACTCTTGCCTTTACATAACTGGAAACTTGTGAATTATCACTTCCCTGTTGGCCTGACTTCAGGGTTCGTTCTCACTCCTTTAGAACAAATTAAACATCTTGCTGTTGGCAGTGAGGACCTGGAGGCTCCTGACAGCTTGGGCAGTTGCCAGCGTCCTTTTGCAATTGTTATTATATCCGCTTTCCCATCACAGGAGAGTTTGATGAGAAATTGGATGAAATCAGGATGCATGACATTAAGTAAGGAACACGTTTAGACATTGATATGAGATTTCTTATTCCACGACACAGAGAAAGAAACCTTACACAAATCTTTTACCACGGGGGCTGAGAGGAATCTCACTGCAAGGTATTATTAATGATAAGGCTCCTGTGAAATGCCATTGCCTGCTATTATAGCATTAGTCTTCAGCTGAAATACAGACAGAAAATACTGTAAATACACAGCATTTCAGATGTAGCCTCTTCATCAGAACAGATATGATTTCTATTGTGTTCCTAGCACAGATGAGACTGCACACAGGGAGGTTAAAGTAACAGTGACCTCAGTCTTTAATAAGACACTCCAGAGTGAGGAACAGGCCTTCGGGGCAGGCTTATATACAGTGCTCCCAAGGGATGTTGGCATCCCTTGGGACTTCAGGGGATGAGCTCCCTGGTGGTGGAACATGGGAGTGCATGCTTTACAGATACACAACATCACTCCCGCCCCCAAAGTCAAAGTGAAAACTATTTACAAGGTGAGGCGGTCGGGAGCCTTTCTTTCCCTCGGTGGACCGCCTCGGTACAAATGTCTGTTCTGGTGTGTTGGCTGTGCCCTCGCTGGGCTGGCGTGTTGTTGGCCCTGCAGGGCTGCTGGGTGAGCCTGGCCTTGCTGGGATGTTAGTCGTGATGGGTTCAATTTCCTGGTCCGGGGTGGTGTCATTGATCCTTTGGGTGTGTGTTGTGGGCTCGAAAAAGGTGGTGTCTGCTGTGGGTTGTTCAGGGCAGTCTGTGAACTGCAACCTCGTTTGGTCCAAGTGGTTTCTGCAAATTTGTCCATTGTCTAGTTTGACGACAAACACCCTACTCCCTTCTTTACCTATCACCGTGCCAGCGATCCACTTGGGACCATGTCCATAGTTTAGCACATACACAGGGTCATTCAGATCAATTTCCCGTGACACAGTGGCGCGGCCATCGTTTACATTTTGTTGCTGCCACCTGCTCTCTACCTGATCATGCAGGTTGAGGTAAACCAGCGAGAGTCTGGTTTTAAGTGTCCTTTTCATGAGTAGCTCACCCGGGGGCACCCCTGTGAGCGAGTGGGGTCTCGTGCAGTAGCTGAGCAGTACTCGGGACAGGCGGGTTTGGAGTGAGCCTTCTGTGACTCGTTTGAGGCTCTGTTTAATAGTTTGTACTGCCCGTTCTGCCTGCCCATTGGAGGCTGGTTTAAACGGGGCCAAGGTGACATGTTTGGTCCCATTGCGGGTCATGAATTCTTTAAATTCGGCACTGGTGAAACATGGCCCGTTGTCACTGACCAGTGTGTCAGGCAGGCCGTGGGTGGCAAACATGGCCCTCAAGCTTTCAGTGGTGGTGGTGGCGGTGCTTCCCGACATTATTTCACATTCAATCCATTTTGAAAAAGCATCCACCACCACCAGGAACATTTTATCGAGAAACGGGCCCGCATAGTCGACATGGATCCTTGACCAATGTCTGGAGGGCCAGGACCACAAACTTAGTGGTGCCTCTCTGGTTGCGTTGCTCAACTGAGCACATACATTGCATTGCTCTAAGTCAGAGTCGATACCAGGCCACCACACGTGGGATCTGGCTATCGCTTTTATCATTACTATACCCGGGTGTGTGCTGTGGAGATCCGAGATGAACGTCTCCCTGCCCTTTTTTGGTAGCACTACGCGGTTACCCCACAACAGGCAGTCTGCCTGAATGGACAGCTCGTCCTTTCGCCGCTGGAACGGCTTGATTAGCTCTTGCATTTCAACAGGGATGCTGGCCCAGCTCCCTTGCAGTACACAGTTTTTTTACTAGGGACAGCAGAGGATCTTGGCTGGTCCAAGTCCTAATCTGGCGAGCCGTGACAGGTGTTTTATCATTTTCAAACGCTTCCATGACCATCAACAAGTCTGCGGGCTGCGCCACCATCAACAAGTTTGCAGTTTGCAGGCTGCGCCATTTCCACCCTCGTGGTGGGCAATGGTAGCCAACTGAGAGCATCCGCACAGTTCTTGGTGCCTGGCCTGTGGCGGATGGTATAGCTATACGCTGATAGCGCGAGTGCTGACCTTTGTATACGAGCTGAGGCATGAGTATTTATCCCCTTGTTTTCAGCGAACAGGGATGTGAGGGGCTTGTGACCGGTTTCCAGCTCAAATTTGAGGCCAAACAGGTACTGATGCATTTTCTTTACCCCGAACACACACTCTAATGCCTCTTTCTCAAACAGGCTGTGGGCCCTCTCGGCCTTAGACAAGCTCCTGGAAGCATGGCGACAGGTTGCAACTTCCCCGCAACATTAGCTTGTTGTAATACACACCTGACTCTGTACGAAGACACGTCACATGCTAGCACAATCTTTTACATGGGTTATGCAATACAAGCAGCTTGTTGGAGCATAAAATGCTTCTGGCTTTCTCAAAAGCAATTGTTTTTTTTCCCATACTCAGTTCTCACTTTTGCACAGTAACACATGTAGGGGCTCTAAAAGGGTGCTTAACCCTGGTAGGAAGTTACCAAAATAGTTGAGGAGTCCCAGGAACGACCGCAGCTCCGTGATGTTCTGTGGCCTGGGCGCGTTCCTAATAGTCTCTGTCTTGGCGTCTGTGGGCCGAATGCTGTCCGCCACGATCTTTCTCCACAAAAACTCCACTTCTGTTGCCATGAAGACGCATTTCGACCACTTCAGCTGCAGCCTGACACGATCCAGTCGCTGGAGGACCTCCTCCAGGTTTGTAGGTGCTCGACGGTGTCCTGACCTGTGACCAATATGTCGCCCTGAAAGACCACCGTGTGTGGTACCGACTTGAGTAGGCTCTCCATGTTTCTCTGGAAGATCGCTGCAGCCGACCGAATTCCAAACAGGCATCTGTTGTAGATGAACAGTCCCTTGTGCGTGTTGATGAGGTGAGGCCCTTCGAAGACTCCTCCATCTCCTGCGTCATGTAGGCCGAAGTCAGGTCGAGCTTGGTGAATGTCTTGCCTCCTGCCAGCATGGCAAATAGGTCATCTGCCTTAGGTAGCGGGTATTGGTTCAGTAGCAAGAAACGATTAATAGTTACTTTATAATTGCCGCAAATCCTGACCGTGCCATCACTTTTGAGTACTGGGCCAACTGGGCTGGCCCACTCACTCAATTCCACTGGGGAGATGATGCCCTCGCGTTGCAGCCTGTCCAGCTCGATTTCCACTCTCTCCCTCATCATGTGAGGCACCGATCGCGCCTTGTAGTGAATGGGTTGTGCCTCTGGGACCAAGTGGATCCGCACCTTCACCCCGGAAAAGTTTCCAATGCCTGGCTCAAAAAGGGAAGGAAATTTGTTGAGAACCTGGATACATGAGGCCTCATCGACATGTGATAGTTGCAGACTCGTTGTTACACCACAGTCTCTCAAACATCTTTTTACTTATGATGGATTGGCTAGAGCCAGTGTCCAGTTCCATGGCTACGGGTAAGCCATTCAATTTTACATTTAGCATTGTAGGTGGACATTTCGTCGAAAATGTGTGCACCCCGTGTACTTTAGCATCTCCCTCCTCTCTCCGAGGCTCGAAATTGCTTTGATCCACCATGGACCGATCTTCTTCTGCCATGTGGTGGTTAGCAGGTTTTGCAGCTCGTTTGCAAGCTCGTTGTAGGTGCCCCATTGTTCCACAGCTCTTGCAAATATACCCTTAGAAGCGGCATGAATAGGCTGAATGGAAGCCTCCACAACGCCAACAAGGCGTGAATTGCCTTGCATTCATTCTTTGTTGGGAATTCTGAGTCATCTGGGTCACCTGAGGCCTGCTGGCAGTTGCAGACTCGTGGGTTCTGCCCTGTACATTTCTGCTCACAAACACAGTTCCAGTTCATCTATGAACATTGCTAGCACTTGTGTGCTGAGAGATTTGTTTGGTGTTATCACTGGTGGACATAAATGCCTGTGCTATCGCAATGGCCTTACTGAGGGTCGGTGTCTCTACAGTCAAACGTTTTCGTAGGATGGTCTCGTGGTCAAGGCCAGTACCATAAAGTCTCTGAGCATTTGCTCCAGGTCGCCATCAAACTCACATTGTCCTGCAAGTCGCCTTAGCTCGGCGACATAGCTCGCCACTTCCTGACCTTCAGATCGCTGGCACGTGTACAACCGATACCTCGCCATCAGCACGCTCTCCCTCGAGTTAAGATGCTCCCAGCCAGTGTACACAACTCCTCATATGACTTATCTGTGGGGTTCACCGGAGCCAGAAGATTCTTCATGAGGCTGTAGGTCGGTGCCCCGCAGACCGTGAGGAGGACCGCTCTCCTTTTTGCAGCACTTCCTTCTCCGTCCAGCTCGTTGGCTGCAAAGTACTGGTCTAGTCGTTCAACATAGGCTTCCCAGTCCTCACCCTCTGAGAACTTCTCCAGGATTCCCACAGTTTGCTGCATCTTTGCGTTGGATTCGTATTCTCGTCGCCAGTTATTGTGTTCCTGACACAGATGAGACTGCACACAGGGAGGTTAAAGTAACAGTGACCTCAGTCTTTATTAAGACACTCCAGAGTGAGGAACAGGCTTAGGGGCCGGCTTATATACAGTGCTCCCAGGGGATGCTGGGATCCCTTGGGACTTCAGGGGATGAGCTCCCTGGTGGCGGAACATGGGAGTGCATGCTTTACAGATACACAACAATTTCAACCCCTAAGTTTTCCGCTGTTTGAAACAGGTTGATATTTTTATTTCATCCATGCTTTTGTTATCTCTAGACTTCACTATTCCAACACCCTCCTGGTTGGCCTCCCACATTCTACCCTACGTAAACTAGAGGTGATCCAAAACTCGGCTGTCCGTGACCAAGTCCCGCTCACCCATCACCCCGATGCTCGCTGACCTACATTGGCCTCGATTTCAAAGTTCTCATCCTTGTTCTCAAATCCCTCCATGGCCTCGCGCCTCCCTATCTCTGTAATCTCCTCCAGCCCCACAATCTCCTGGGATGTC
The DNA here is from genome assembly GCF_044704955.1 of Pristiophorus japonicus. Lineage (NCBI taxonomy): Eukaryota > Metazoa > Chordata > Chondrichthyes > Pristiophoridae > Pristiophorus > Pristiophorus japonicus. The sequence continues at coordinate 16,676,873 of NC_091989.1, read as the reverse complement.
TACGCTCCTCTAATCCTGCCCTCTTGAGCATCCCTGATTATAATCGCTCAACCATTGGTGCCGTGCCTTCTGTTGCCTAGGCCCCAAGCTCTGCCTAAACCTCTCCGCCTCTCTACCTCCCTTTCCGCCTTCAAGTCGCTCCTCAAAACCTACCCTCTTTGACCAAGATTGGTCACCTGCACTAATTTCTATTTATGTGGCTCGGTGTCAAATTTGTATCTCATAATACTCCTGTGAAGCGCCCTTTTGGAGCTTTCTAGCCTTGATTATTCCCGTTTCACTACGTTAAAGGCGCTATATAAATACAAGTTGTTGTTTAATAACTTGGTTAGTTTCAAAGTTATATGTTTACTGTTGTGATATTAAATTATATTTTAATAAACAAAAATACCTTGGTTATTTTGAGCAAAAAACATCATTCATCAAATGCTAAAAAGATTCTGGCCATGTGCTACACTTTTGGAGATTTCTAGCCTCGATTATCCTGTAGCTCAGATCACTCTAATGGGCGAGTCCCAACTCCCCAAATCTTTGAGATTATCTAGGTCTGCCTTCGAGATTACCTAGTCATATGCCCAGTAACTAAACAGTAAATCCTGATTGGTAATGGCTTTTAGGGACTCAACTATCTGAGCCTCCATGCGATCCCACTTCTTTGAAAGGATGCCGCAGGATAGATAGAAGCAGACGGTGATGATGGTGCGATGTACTCGACTGTGATTAACCTTTTTAAACATTTTGTAAAAAATGACGAATGTAAAACACGAAAGCTGTAAATACTGACTTCCTGTAATATGCAATAACTCCTGGAGACTCCTGTTTAAAATGCTTAATGTTAATCTGTGCAAATGAGGAGAAACCTCTGTAAGAAACCTTTTGTGGAAATGTAAAACCACACAAACTGTAATCAGAAGAGAAACCGCAACACAATAGAAACGATACTCGTGTAAGAAACCTTTTGTAGAAATGTAAACACCGATACTGACTGAACCTTTGCAGAAATGTAAACACCGATATTAACTATGTAAGAACAATAATGAGACACAGTGAGGTCCATGATAGCGCTAGACAATAGATCAGTTTCCAAAGTGCTAAATGTGTGCTCACAGTAGATAGATCATCAAAGGAAGGAATCAATGGGTGGCAGGTAGCCATGGAAACAACACCTGAGAAAAGACAGGGACATGAACACAGAGGCAACAGAACAGCAGCCGGCCGTCGTCAAGGCGTGACCTGGTCAGTCATCAGAAGTTATGCTCCACGAACCCGTCAGACCACCAGGTCGATCGTGAGTGTGCACGGAAACTGAAGTAGAGACTCAGCAAGGACGAGTGGGAACAAGGCTGCCGTCAAGGAAGGGTGATCCGGTCAGTCATCAGAAGACGTGCATCACGACATGTCAGTGGACCACTGGGATGATCATGAGCATGCAGGGAACTGAGGAACTGGTAACTGTAACATAGCCAGCTCAAGGGGCAGACTGATAGGTGCCACACAAAGTGAGAACTATACTTATTGGTGTCTTGTCATTATTTTCTAGTGTTGAACTCTGAGAAGTAGCTGGTAATGTTAACGAATTGTTCTTGCCCGCTACAAATTAATACAGGATGAAACCATCATCCTACAGCACTTTACAGCCAATGAAGTACTTTTGGAGTATAGTCACTGTTGTAATGTGGAAAATGCGGCAGCTAACTTGCGCACAGCAAACTCCGACAAACAGCAATGTGATAATGACCATATAATCTGCTTTTAGTTGATTGAGGAATAAATATTGGCCAGGACACCAGGGAGAACTTCCCTGCTCTTCTTTGAAATAGTGCCACGGGATCTTTTACATCCTCTGCGAGAGCAGACGGGGCCTCAGTGTAACGTCTCATCCAAAAGGCGGCACCTGCTACAGTGCAGCACTCCCTCAGCACTGCACTGGAGTAGCAGCCTAGATTTTTTTATGTGCTCAGGTTCCTGGAGTGGGACTTGAACCCACAACCTTCTGAGTGTGCTACCCACTGAGCCATGGCTGACACTTTCAGATTCAATCAGTAGCTTGCAAAGAGGTATTGGATAAATACATGAAGAGTAAAAACATTGCAGGAATATGGGGAAAGAGCCCGAGAGTGGGACTAATTGGATTGCTTTTCGAAAGAGCCGATGCAGACTCGATGGGCTGAATGGCCTCCTTCTGTGCTGTACTATTCTATGATTCTATAATTCTATTAAATGGTTTTTCTCACGCCACATTTTCTTAGCCTTAGCAAAGTAGGTGAACAAACCGTCAGTCCAAAATTCATGGCACAACATGTTGGTGTCTCAACAACCCTGCTGCCACATCGAACTCAGACTTTTATCATGATTGAATGCAAGAAGGAGCAATACCGTGCAAGGCACGTTACCATGATAACAATACCCATGTTATCCCTATCTCTCCAGGGTATGCGCCGTGAATACAAGTGAAGAGGAGTACGAGTGAGCATGGATTGTTTTTAGAGTGCTCAGCGAGACTCGAAGTCGCCCTCTATTGTGTGTTCCTGCCCTCTCCCTCCCTCTCTTCCCCTCGGCCTCAGCCTGGTCCTCCCGAGGGCTTGTGGTGAAATTAGGATCTCACATGCTGAAGGGGGTGAGGTGGATGCAGGGAGAGGCCAAAGGGGATTTGAAGCTGGTGCTGCAAATTGAACTCTGGTCTTTCAGCCTCTGGTGGGACACTTTCAAGTACGACCGACAAGCCTACACTGAAATCTGTGCTTCTGTAATTTTTTTTCTCTATCCTAATCAGTTTTCTTAGAAGAACTGTTCACATCTTCCTGCAGTCATTTATTTTGCTGCCAGTCCCTCTCAATCTCCATGAATACACAGAAATGCTGGTTGGTTGATTCTGAGTATGTGAAATTGACCTTAAAATTGACGAGCAGGTAATCGTGAGAGGCACGGCGTAGTGTTTAGCTGTTAGAACCAGTGCTGTGAAACAATTTAGATGGCATGTAATCAAAACTAACATCATCCCCTACACACTGTACAATGAAAACATCATGCACAGCTTCATAATTGTCTCCTATTCAGAAAACAATCCTGATCACATTGTCAACTCGGTTCCTACACAGGGAAACGTGCAGCTTATAGGTGTATTAAGTTTGGTTCAGTTAGGTGCCACTCTGACCAATGCACAGTACTAAGGGAGCTATTCAGCCAAGGTCCCATTTACCAATTCCGCTGGCTGTGGAAGATCCCATAGCGCTATTTTAAAGAACAGCTGGTGAATTGTCTCAGTCTCCCGGCCAAATTCTCTTGCTTAACTAACGCCACTGAGAGGCCATTCACCTCATTGCTGTTTGTGGGATCTTGATGCGCACATAATGGCTTCCCTGTTTTCCCACATAGTAACAGCCACTGCGCTGCCCATCACATCAGACTATGGGGGAGTATTTTTGAGACTTTTCTGAGAGATGGGATCAGGCACCCTGTAATTGCAAGGGCTGGATTTTAGGCTTTACGTTTTTCGGGGCGAAAACGGAGGCGGGGCGGGAATGTTACTGACCGGGAATAGTCTGCGCTTTGGTAAGGAATTTTCACCATCTGGGCCCTGCGTCAGGGGGCGCAGCACAAAGGGAGGCGTTGTACAACTTTTCGAGGCATATGTTGTGTTCCGAACACAGGTGAGACTGCACACAGGGAGGTTAAAGTAACAGTGACCTCAGTCTTTATTAAGACACTCCAGAGTGATTAACAGGCCCTAGGGGTCAGCTTATATACAGTGCTCCCAAGGGATGCTGGGACCGTTTGGGACTTCAGGGGATGCACTCCCTGGTGACGGAACATGGGAGTGCATGCTTTACAGATATACAACATCACTCCCCCTCCAAAGTCAAAGTGAAAACTATTTACAAGGTGAGGCGGTCGGGAGCCTTTATTTCCCTGGTGGACCGCCTCAGTACAAATGTCTGTTCTGGTGTGTTGGCTGTGCCCTCGCTGGGCTGGCGTGTTGTTGAACCTGCAGGGCTGTTGGGTGAGCCCGGCCTTGTTGGGCTGTTGGGCGTGTTAGGTTCGATTTCCTGGTCCGGCATGGTGTCGTTGATCCTTCGGGTTTGTGTTGTGGGCTCGAAAAAGGTGGTGTCTGCTGTGGGTTGTTCAGCCAGTCTGTGAACTGCAGCCTCGTTTGGTCCAGGTGCTTTCTGCAAATTTGTCCATTGTCTAGTTTGACTACAAACACCCTATTCCCTTCTTTAGCGATCACCGTGCCCGCGATCCACTTGGGACCATGTCTATAGTTTAGCACATACACAGGGTCACTCAGATCAATTTCCCGTGACACAGTGGCGCGACCATTGTTTACAATTTGTTGCTGCCGCCTGCTCTCTATCTGATCATGCAGGTTGGGGTGAACCAGTGAGAGTCTGGTTTTAAGTGTCCTTTTCATGAGTAGCTCAGTCGGGGGCACCCCTGTGAGCGAGTGGGGTCTCGTGCGGTAGCTGAGTAGTACTCGGGACAGGCGGGTTTGGAGTGAGCCTTCTGTGACTCGTTTAAGGCTCTGTTTGATTGTTTGTACTGCCCGCTCTGCCTGCCCATTGGAGGCTGGTTTAAACAGGGCCGAGGTGACATGTTTGATCCCATTGCGGGTCATGAATTCTTTAAATTCGGCACTGGTGAAACATGGCCCATTGTCACTGACCACTATGTCAGGCAGGGCATGGGTGGCAAACATGGCCCTCAGGCTTTCAATGGTGGTGGTGGCGGTGCTTCCCGACATTATTTCACATTCAATCCATTTTCAAAAAGCATCCACCACCACCAGGAACATTTTATCGAGAAACGGGCCCGCATAGTCGACATGGATCCTCGACCATGGTCTGGAGGGCCAGGACCACAAACTTAGTGGTACCTCTCTGGACGCGTTGCTCAACTGAGCACACACACTGCATTGCCGTACACAGGACTCTAAGTCAGAGTCGATACCGGGCCACCACACGTGGGATCTGGCTATCGCTTTCATCATTACTATACCCGGATGTGTGCTGTGGCGATCCAAGATGAACATCTCCCTGCCCTTTTTGGGTAGCACTACGCGGTTACCCCACAACAGGCAGTCTGCCTGAATGGACAGCTCGTCCTTTCGCTGCTGGAACAGCTTAATTAGCTCTTGCATTTCAACGGGGATGCTGGTCCAGCTCCCATGCAGTACATAGTTTTTTACAAGGGACAGCAGAGGATCTTAGCTGGTCCAAGTCCTAATCTGGCGGGCTGTGACAGGTGATTTATCATTTTCAAAAGCTTCCATGACCATCAACAAGTCTGCGGGCTGCGCCACCATCAACAAGTTTGCAGCCTGCACCATTTCCACCCCCGTGGTGGGCAATGGTAGCCGACTGAGAGCATCTGCACAGTTCTCGATGCCTGGCCTGTGGCAGATGGTATAGTTATACGCTGATAGCGCGAGTGCCCACCTTTGTATGCGGGCTGAGGCATTAGTATTTATCCCCTTGTTTTCAGCGAACAGGGATATGAGGGGCTTGTGATCGGTTTCCAGCTCAAATTTGAGGCCAAACAGGTACTGATGCATTTTCTTTGCCCCGAACACAAACGCTAATGCCTCTTCCTCAATCATGCTGTAGGTCCTCTCGGCCTTAGACAAGCTCCTGGAAGCATAGGCGACAGGTTGCAACTTCCCTGCAACATTAGCTTGTTGTAATACACACCTGACTCCGTACGACGATGCGTCACATGCTAGCACGAGTCTTTTACACGGGTTATACAATACAAGCAGCTTGTTGGAGCATAAAATGCTTCTGGCTTTCTCAAAAGCAATTACTTGGTTTTTTTCCCATATCAAGTTCTCACCTTTATGCAATAACACATGTAGGGGCTCTAAGAGGGTGCTTAACCCCGGTAGGAAGTTACCAAAATAGTTGAGGAGTCCCAGTAGCTCCATGACGTTCTGTGGCCTGTGCGCATTCCTGATAGCCTCTGCCTTGGTGTCTGTGGGCCGAATACCGTCCGCCGCGATCTTTCTCCCCAAAAACTCCACTTCTGTTGCCATGAAGACGCATTTCGACCTCTTCAGCCGCGGCCCTACGCGATCCAGTCGCTGGAGGACCTCCTCCAGGTTTTGTAGATGCTCGACGGTGTCCCGACCCATGACCAATATGTCGTCCTGAAAGACCACCATGTGTGGTACCGACTTGAGTAGGCTCTCCATGTTTCTCTGGAAGATCGCTGCAGCCGATCGAATTCCAAACGGGCATCTGTTGTAGATGAACAGTCCCATGTGCGTGTTGATGCAAGTGTGGCCCTTCAAAGACTCCTCCAGCTCCTGCGTCATGTAGGCCGAAGTCAGTTTGAGCTTGGTGAATGTCTTACCTCCTGCCAGCGTCGCAAATAGATCGTCTGCCTTAGGTAGCGGGTATTGGTCCTGTAGCGAGAAATGATTAATAGTTACTTTATAATTGCCGCAAATCCTGACCGTGCCATCACTTTTGAGTACTGGGACAATCGGGCTGGCCCACTCGCTCAATTCCACTGGGGAGATGATGCCATCGCGTTGCAGCCTGTCCAGCTCGATTTCCACTCTCTCCCTCATCATGTGAGGTACCGCTCGCGCCTTGTGGTGAATGGGCCATGCCTCTGGGACCAAGTGGATTCGCACCTTCGACCCGGAAAAGTTTCCAATGCCTGGCTCGAAAAGAGATGGAAATTTGTTAAGAACCTGGGTACATGAGGCCTCATCGACATGTGATAGCGCTCGGATGTCATCCCAGTTCCATGGACTTTGCCCAGCCAGCTCCTTCCAAGCAGTGTGGGGCCATCGCCCGGGACAATCCAGAGTGGCAGTTCGTGCACCGTGCCCTCGTAGGTGACCTTGACCATGGCGTTGCCCAGGCCAGTGATAAGCTCTTTGGTGTACATTCTCAGTTTCGTGTGGATGGGACTCAGGGCTGGTCTGAGTGCCTTGTTGCACCACAGTCTCTCAAACATCTTTTTACTCATGATGGATTGGCTAACACCAGCGTTCCAGTTCCATGGCTACAAGTAAGCCATTCAATTTTAAGTTTAGCATTATAGATGGGCATTTCATCGAAAATGTGTGCACCCTGTGTACTTCAGCATCTGCCTCCTCTCTCTGAGGCTCAAAATTGCTTTGATCCACCATGGACCGATCTTCCTCTGCCACGTGGTGGTTAGCAGATTTTTCAGAGCTTGCAGCTCATCTGCAAGCTTGTTGGAGGTGTCCCATTGTTCCACAGCTCTTGCAAACATACCCTGTGAAGCGGCATGAATAGGCTGAATGCAAGCCTCCACAACGCCAACAAGATGTGAATTGCCTTGCATTCATCCTTTGTTGCGGACTCTGAGTCATCTGGGTCACCTGAGGCCTGCTGACAGTTGCAGACTCATGGTTTCTGCCCTATACATTTCTGCTCACAAACACAGTTCCAGTTAATTTATGAACATTGCTAGCACTTATGTGCTGAGAGATTTGTTTGGTGTTGTCACTGGTGGACATAAACGCCTGTTCTATCGCAATGGCCTTACTGAGGGTCGGTGTCTCTACAGTCAAACGTTTTCATAGGACGGTCCCATGGCCAATGCCCAGTGCAAAAAGTCTCTGAGCATTTGCTCCAGGTAGCCATCAAACTCATATCGTCCTGCAAGTTGCCTTAGCTCGGCGACATAGCTCGCCACTTCCTGACCTTCAGATCGCCGGTACGTATAGAACTGATACCTCGCCATCAGCACGCTCTCCCTCGGGTTAAGATGCTCCTGAACCAGTGTGCACAGCTCCTCCTATGACTTATCTGTGGCTTTCACCGGAGCCAGAAGATTCTTCATGAGGCTGTAGGTCGGTGCCCCGCAGACCGTGAGGAGGACCGCTCTCCTTTTTGCAGCACTTCCTTCTCCGTCCAGCTCATTGGCTACAAAGTACTGGCCTAGCCATTCGACATAGGCTTCCCAGTCCTCACCCTCCGAGAACGTCTCCAGGATGCCCACAGTTTGCTGCATCTTTGTGTTGGATTTGTGTACTCGTCGCCAGTTGTTGTGTTCCTAACACAGATGAGACTGCACACAGGGAGGTTAAAGTAACAGTGACCTCAGTCTTTATTAAGACACTCCAGAGTGAGGAACAGGTCTTAGGGGCCGGCTTATATACAGTGCTCCCAAGGGATGCTGGGATCCCTTGGAACTTCAGGGGATGCGCTCCCTGATGGCGGAACATGGGAGTGCATGCTTTACAGATACACAACAGCACAAAAATGGGAAACTCGGGAACTAAAGTGCCGGTTCGTGTGTGCTCTGAGAGAGGCCTTGGAGGGGGGGGAAAAATGTTTTTAAAAAAACACATTCCCAAAACGTTGCCCACGTCACCACAACACAAATCGCCAGAAAAGTTAAAAGAACAAACACTCGCACTGACCTTTACAACACTTTACATTTCTCACTGCCGCCGGCATGGCTGGACCGCTCGGGTTAACCAGGCGGTATTGGGAGGCGCGATTCCAGGCGTACGGGTCGGGCGGGAGTCAAAACTCGGTCGGTGCCGCAATGTGTGGCGTTGCACACCGGGCGCAGCTCTTCCCGGCGGTGCTGCTCAGCGCCGCTGCAAAACCCGACTGGAGGATCGCGGCGGGGCGCTGGTGACCTCACCGCCGCCTTTCACACCGCACCAGGACGAAACCTCCAGCGCAAAGGACTGGAAAATCCAGCCCAATGTCTTTTCTCTTCACAGGGACTTTAGTTAACGTGAACACATAACACCATTCAGCCCATTAAATTCATACCTTCCACCAACCATGGACAGTCTGCACGATCATGGACTCTCCCTACCCATTTAATCTCTCGCAGGTAACTTCCCTGCTCCTCAAAGAAAATCAGACTGAATTCCAGGATAGTCATCCATCCACGTTATAATTATGGGCTGATCACTGAAAGAAAAAGGGACATTTCAGCCCCATGATCGGGTGGTGCTATTGAGGCTGCTGTAGGCGAGGAGTTCCCGGTCTGGTGTGCTAGTTTGTGAGGCGAACATCAATGGTTGATTGCCACATACCCAATCCAAAGTGTCGTTGTTTGTCGGCACAAAGAGGGCGATTTGCGTCTTCAAACCCATGATGTTGTGACGCAAGTCAGGTTGAAATGCACCATTGCCCCACTCGTGCATGACATTATCATCACGAATATTCATCCAACCACAACTTTATATAGCGCCTTTAACGTAGTAAAGCTCCCAAGGTGCTCCACAGGAGAGTTATTAAACAGAAAACTGACACTGAGCCACATAAAGAGATATTAGGGCAGGTGATCAAAAACTTGGTCAAAGAGATAGGTTGTAAGGAGTGACTTTCAGGAAGAGAGAGCGTTAGAGAGGCAGAGAGATTTAGGGTGAGAATTCCAAAGCTTAGGGCCCAGGCAGCTGAAAGCATGGCCGCTGTAGGATTCGTTCCTGCCCCCCAACGGTAAAAATTGGACTATTAAATATAAAAAGCCAGAACTGCATTACAGCCTGCAGAAAGAGCTGGGCAGCAAAAAGTTAATTCAAACATTACGGCGAAACCATGAGACATCATCAGAGACAATGATGCAGGCTACTTACCATTTGATCCAACCAACACAGACAATAGCACCAGAAGAGAAACATTCTCACCTTCAATGGTTTCTGTCTGAAAAGGTACAGGAACATTCACATATTCATTTACCTTAAGGGGTTGCATTGTTAAAAAAAAAAGACATACCTTGGACCATGGCTGCAGAAAGGCTGATATCAGTGAGGGCCTAAACAATGAACCGGGCCCTGAACCACTTCAATACGAATGTTACTAGAAACCAACAATTAATTCACCTTGGGAAGGTTACGTTGTCAGAAAGACCTCATCCTACAGACAGGCGGCAGCCAAAGTAATCATGGACATCATCATAGGCAGTCCCTCGAAATCAAGGAAGACTTGCTTCTACTCCAAAAATGAGTTCTTAGGTGACTGAACAGTCCAATACAGGAATTACAGTCTCTGTTACAGGTAGGACAGGCAGTCATTGAAGGGAAGGGGTGGGTGGGACAGGTTTGCCGCATGCTCCTTCCACTGCCAGCACTTGGCTTCTGCATTTATTTTTTCCAAAAATATACTTTATCCATATAAAATTTTCACAATACATTGGAAAATAGCACGGTATCTTGCGATCAGCAATTCCATACAATTCGTTTGGATGCCGACAGCAGTTCCATACAATGCACTAGTGTGCATTTCATTTCAAGGTACAGTTTAGTACAATCTGTAAATCACATTACATGTAATACTGTGCAATTGAGGGTATTCCACGGAGCAGATGAGGACAGGTTTACATTAGATTCCAGGATACATTTCAATACCGATCACGAATCACGTTACATGTAGCACTATGCAGATGAATGCAGTACATGGACCGGATGGGGATACATTTACATGGTTTCTGCATGCTCTCGGCAAGGAGTCTCGAGGTGTTCAGCGCCCTCCTGGATGCACTTCCTCCACCTAGGGCAGTCTTTGGCCAGGGACTCTCAGGTGTCGGTGGGGATGTTGCACTTTACCAAGGAGGCTTTGAGCGTGTCCTTAAATGTTTCCTCTGCCCACCTTGGGTCCACCTGCCATGTAGGAGTTCCGAGCAGAGCGCTTGCTTTGGGAGCCTTGTGTCAGGCATGCGAACAATGCTGAGCTGCTCAAGTGTGGTCAGTGCCTCGATGCTGGGGATGTTGGCCTGATCGAGGACGCTAACATTGGTGCGTCTGTCCTCCCAGGGGATTTGCAGGATCTTGCGGAGACATCGTTGGTGGTATTGCTCCAGCGATTTGTGGTGTCTGCTGTATATGGTCCACGTCTCTGAGCCATACAGGGGGGTGGGTATCACTACAGCCCTGTAGACCATGAGCTTGGTGGCTGATTTGAGGGCCTGATCTTCGAACACTCTTTTCCTCAGGCGGCCGAAGGCTGCGCTGGCGCACTGGAGGCGGTGTTGGACAATGTCCCTAAACGAGGGACAATTAGCCATCAAGAGTTCTCTGCTCGAGACATTATGTTGCCATCGTTTTCACAGGAGGGAACAGGAAATCTGTTTCGAGATTGAAAGCTGTTTTTTTGGTATAAAGAAGACCCATTTTTGGAACAGTACAGAAACAGAATCGAAACAGCAACAGACGGACAGCAATGTGTCTTCGGGACGCAAGCTGCAACTAAGATCTGGGCCTACAGTCAACCTCAGCAGACAGCCAGGGAACTGATGATTGTATATTTCCAGTCAAATCATAGAAAGGGTTTTGTGATTTAGTCTGTGTAACCTTATATGTAACAGTCAAATCGCGGATAGGTATAACTGTGTCATATTGTGCCGATGCAAATGACTCTTGTGTAGGGATTTGTATTCTGGGGTTTGTTAGTCTCATATAAATTGTGTGGATTTATACTGGGAGGTAATTGTGTGTATTTTGTATGGAACAGCCGATGCAAATGACCATTGCGTAGGAGATTGTACTTTGGGGTTTGTTATTCCGATATAAATCGTGGTGATTTATACAGGGGAGGTAATTGTGTGCATGTTCAATAAACGAACGAATCTTGGTTGAGCCAAAACCCTGTGCTGTGTGTATTTTGTTCTTATAAATCTTGAAGTTAAAGAACTGCATGTAACGGGGGACTAGGTTTAGACACCCTTACACGGCCAACGGCGGAGCGATGAAAATCAGAGATGTGCAAGTGGCCAGAATTGGAGGAGCGTAGAGATCTCGGAGGGTGTCAGGATGGAGGAGGTCACAGAGATAGTGAGGAGCGAGACCATGGAGGGATTTGAACACAGGGATGAAAATGTTTAAATCCATGACCATTTGGCCTTTTCTTCTTGACCAGATGTAATAAAGGCTGGTCAAATACTTGTAATCTTGACAACATTGCCATTTTAAGCATGGACCTTGTGGGAAAGTGTTGTCAAGGATTATTAATAGGACTAACTCCGAATTCTTTAGTCCGTGTTGGAAAGGGAGGGACGGGGGAAATCTCCAGGTGTCATCTCTCACTTAGGGGAATTTGGATAATTATTTGAAGCAGAAAATGATAGGGTTATGGGGAGAGAGTGGGATTAGCTCTAGATTGCTCTGGCAAAGACGTGGCACAGAAACAATGGGCTGAATGGCCTCCTTCTGTGCTGTAAACCTCTATGGCTCTAAATCAATAAAGGAGTCTGGGCAAGTCTAGAGAGCTGGCAGAGAGGGGACGAAATTCAGGAGTAAAATAATGATGGCAATCCACTCTACTTTTTAAATACTTTTCCCTCTGTCTCAGATTGCCTTCTCAGGCATCCGCCATTGTCTACTTATTGGCGAGAAATCTACTCCGTGACCTTACCAGTCCCACTTGGGAGTACAGCAGGGTAACCTGGATTCTCAAGCTTATTTCAGACGACAAAGGATCTTTGGCCCGTTTGATCTCAGCTCTGCAGAATACCATCTTTGCATTACAGCTTTAAATATCCACCTAAGCAGACACGTAGGACTTTGCTTTAACATCTCTGGCATGCTTCTGGTCGTAGCATCACTCTCTCAGCACTGCACTGCAGCCTTAGTCCTAATTAATGCACTCGAGTCAGATTCACCACAATCGTAGAACAGTACAGCACAGAAGGAGGCCGTTCAGCCCATCGAATCTCTTTTGAAGAGCAATCCAGTTAGCCCTACTCGCCCGCTCTTTCTGCATATCCCTACATTTTTTCTCCTTCAAGCATTTATCCAATTCACTTTTGAAGGCTACTAGTGAATCCTTATCCACCGCTCTATCGGACAGTGCAGTCCAAATCCTAACCACTCGTTGCGTAAAAATGTTTTTCCTCATGTCGCCTCTGGTTCTTTTACCAACCTCCTTACATCTATGCCTTCTGGTTACCGACCCTTCAGCCATAGGAAACAGTTTCGCTGTTTTTACTCTATCGAAACCCTTCATGATTTTAAACGCGACAGGAATGTAAACAGAGCCCCAAGGATTACACAATGAGGAGAGATACATAAACTAGACTTGTATTCCCTGTAATAGCCTATCCCTGATCATTTAGTCGGCTGTTTTTATATTACCTAGTGCAAACATGCCTTTCCACAATTGCACGTGTTTGGGTTAGCCACCTGAAGTGTCTTTTTGTAGCATTGTCTAGTAAAACAGAACCTTTGCACAAGCCTCTTGCAAAGCAAACTCCATTGCTGATACATTTATTTCATCAAAATTATGTGACAATTCACCGAAACCCATATCCCTTTTAATCAGCTCGCCCGGCGTTATAAGGCAACACCCCTTTGTAAGTACAATTAGATTTGGCCTGTGTGCTGGACCGGGGGAGGCAAATAGCAAAGTCAGATGTTATCCAAAGCAATTTGGACTTAACGCACCTTGAGTTAATTCGCATTGACGGTTTTACACTAGCACATCATCACTCCCTTCACCAAACATTTTGATTAACTTCCAATCTGTGATTCACATAAGCAGAACTCCAGAAAGGAATCATTATTGATGCAATGCACATGTGGATTTTTAAAATTAACCACAGCATGCAACAGCCCTTGTAATTATCAAAAGCGAAAGCACCAACAGGGAACTCCAGCTGCATTCCCTTCAAAAAGATCGCACACGGGAGAAGCAGGTGGGGGGGGGGGCATTCAGCCCATCTAGCTCATTCTTCCATAGAAGTCTCATCATAGGCAATCCCTCGTTTACAGGATGACTTGTTTCCACGCCAAAACGGGATGAGTTCACAGGTGTGTCAATGAAGGGCCGAATATTCCAGATCCCGAACTACATGTTGAAGGGTGGAAGATGACTGCGCGTGGATTTTTATTAACCTGTGGCGTACACTCTCCCCATCACACCTTCTCTTGAATGTCTCCAGAGTTTTTTGTCAAATACTGATTCCTCTTTTCCTCAAGAAATGCTTCCTGACGTTATGCTTTTGTGCTTTTTGAACAGTTGTTTTACCTTTGTCCCCTTGCTGTCATGAATTTAAAATAGCGCGCTCGTTTTTTTTATACAGGGGCAGATTTTCTGGCATTACAGATCGATCGTCATGGTAACCCCTTGATCTTCATTCCAATTGGTTTCTATAATGGGTGCTTGACCTATAATGCCAGTTATAGCCTCAGGTGGCAAGTGGAAAATCTGCCCATAATACCTTGTCACATTCTCAGGCCATCTCAAAATGTTTTATCGTGAATGCAATATTTATGAAGTTGTGTTGTACATAAGCACAAGGACCAACAAACAACAAGTGAATGGATGACCAGATTGAACTTTTCTAGTGTGCTGAATATCTTACACATCTCCAGAAGGCACGACATTGGGTAGACCAGGGGGTAGCCTTCAACGGGGCCCTGTGTCAAGTGGGATATGAATCCTGCAGTGCTTACAAGAGCACAGATTAGGGCCAGGATTTTGCAGTGGGTAACTCTTAGAGTACACTGTCATGTGGCTCAGTGGGTAGCACTCTTGCCTCTGAGTCAGAAGGTTGTGAGTTCAAGTCCCTCTTCAGGGCTTTGAACACATTAATGTAGGCTAACACTCCAATGGAGTGCTGCACTGTTGGAGGTGCAAGTACAAAGAAAGAATGAAAAAACATTTTTTTTTACAGTTTGTATGTGACACCTAGGTTCAGTGACTTACATTCGTTACGTTTTACAGTCGTGCACCAGGATTGGGTGGATTGCATTCATGATTTAGTCATGGTCAGTGCTGAGGTCGCAGTACAGGTATGCGAGGACGCTAGTTCCAGAGCGACCAGATGGGGGCCTCGTTGTCTGATGGCGACGCTGCGCCCCCCTGCTAGCGGGGTGGGCTTGGATCGCTCACCGAGCCAGGACTCGGGGCCTTTGCTGTTGCCTAGTGGTGGGCAGAGCCACAGATGTGTGTGTGGCCTCCCTGTCCTCCTTTGAGGGCTGCAGAGTCTTCTGCCTGCTCTCTCACGGTGTTGGGAACCTGGCTTGTTCCAGGTCCCGTTTGGGGAACTCGTTGGTTCTGACCTTTCGCTCCCTGATTTTCTTTCTCATTGAAGTCAATTTATCCCGACTTATGTCCTTTATTGCCGCCCGTACCAGGGGGTGCGGGGAGTGAGGGAGGGGGGATTGATTTGGTTCAGGGTTTCCTTATCTTTAGTGGTACCACAGCTGTGTATGTCTGAAATGTACTGAATTCTGTCACAATCCGAAGAGTTGGAATAAACTGTACTGCTCGAGGGACCAGAAGCGAGGTACAATTTGAAATGGAACAACATTATTCAACAGTCGGTAGGTCATGTCAATAAAAGACTAGGCCTCAGCAGACCATTATGCAGGTCTTAGATTATTTTTTTCCTATGAGATTCAAAGAAAAAACAATTTTTACTTCCATTTTTATTCAGCCGCTACCAGGATTTAACCACTTGTGTACTGGAATGACCTTCAATTCATCAAATCTGTCCCTTTTCCCTTTCAAGTAATTGCGTAAAAAATGTTTTTGGAAAAAAGATTTCCTGACATGACATTGTGAAATGCCGGTGAATGACACCTGCTGTTTTAGCAAAGGCATTACTTTGCTGAAAATAAATGGCTTAAAATCTCCACCAAAATAATGGAGAGGGAAATTTTAAACTCGCACATTAGGCATCCATCTTCCAGTATCCATTTTAATTTTAAGCCACATGGATATTATAAACAGAATTTAGAAAAACAAGATACATTTCTTGAGTTGTAGTATTTTTCTATTCCTAACAAAGTTTCAAGGGGGAATTAATTGAAAATGTTTCTCCTCTCATTTTTGTCCTTCTTGCCCCCTCCCCCTCCTCCCCTGTCTTCCAACTGAATGCGCTGACTCTTGCCCAGGTATAGTTCCAATGGCGCAACCCTGACCAACTGGCACTTCTCCAGGCATCGATAGGTGAGTTTTGACAGGCTGTTCGACCATGTGTG
The DNA here is from genome assembly GCF_044704955.1 of Pristiophorus japonicus. Taxonomy (NCBI): domain Eukaryota; kingdom Metazoa; phylum Chordata; class Chondrichthyes; family Pristiophoridae; genus Pristiophorus; species Pristiophorus japonicus. Next base: position 16,660,951 of record NC_091989.1, on the reverse strand, counting down.
GTATCACAGCTAAAAACCCTGTCCTCACCCAATGCACTTTTTGACAGGCATCGCTAAAAAGAAAGACTTGCATTTATATAGCACCTTTCACAACCACCGGGCATCTCAAAGCGCTTTACAACCAATGAAGTACTTTTGGAGTGTAGTCACTGTTGTAATGTCGGCAACGCGGCAGCCAATTTGCACACAAGCAAGCTCCCACAAACAGCAATGTGATAATGACCAGATAATCTGCTTTTTTGTTATGTTGGATAAACATTGGCCAGGACCCCAGGGATAACTCCCCTGCTCCTCAAAATAGTGCCATGGAATCTTCCACATCCACCTGAGAGAGCAGACAGGACCTCGGTTTAACATTTCGTCTGAAAGACAGCACCTCCAACAGTGCAGCACTTCCTCAATACTGCATTGGAGTGTCAGCTTAGATTTTTGGGGCTCAAGTCCCTGGAGTGGGACTTGAACCCACAACCTTCTGACTCAGAAGCAAGGGTGCCACCCACTGAGCCACAGCTGGCACTAAGCAATTGATAAGTGAGATAGTGATCAAGAGCAGGAATCCTTGCGGGTACTTCCCCTCTCCAGCCCAGCAGTACTGAGAACGATCATGGTGATCCTTGTCATTCCCCCATGGCTGGGATCGGCTGTCTCAGCATAGATTTGGAATCTGCAGGGGCGAGCAATGACCTCCTAGCTGAGCCACATTTAATACCTTCAACGGCGTGGCTGATATTTAACGATAATATCCAAAACCATCAAACTTAACAGGAAACGGCCCAACTGGGGCCAGAAAGATGACAAAACAGTTTTTAAAACAAGGTTATTGCTCAAATGGGTCACTGTTAATGAAGGAATGAATAATCCATAATCACAGATGCTTTTAGGATGTAGCTCCCTGATAGCTCTGTCCAATTTTTATGATAAAGGACTAATGAAAAAGTTCGTCATTTCGGACGGCCTTTGTGTTGCAGCTTTGAAATATGGGTTCTTTGTTCAGCATTTGTCAGTCATATTTGACCCTTTTAGTGCAATATTACCTTGAATGGGATATTGTTAAACTGATTGTATCTCTTAATGTTTGGTATATCAATTTGTGCTGCAATCAATTTTGAAATGTGAGCTAATTGAGGAGACAAACACACTGGTGTAGCACCAAATGCAACTGTATTCTTCACGGTATGCAGTCATTAACTCCAACAAATTGCTTCCGCTGGCAGAAGGGTTGGTAACCAGAAGACATAGATTTAAGATAATTGGCAAAACAACCGGCATGGGGGCGGTGGGGGGAGATGAGGAGAATGTTTTTATTCAGCGAGTTGTTATTGTGATATATTCACAGAACACTGCACACACAGCTCCTAACATGGCAGGCAGCTCTCTCGGAAGCCTCCGGAAATCTGCCTGGTTCTGTTTATTATTAACTATGCAGTTGCAGTGCACAATACGTCCACATCCACAGTATGGAGCTACAAACATTACAAGCTTACAGACATTACACTTCTTCCTCCTTAATGAAGAAGTTATTAGAACAAACATCATACATAACTTTCATGTTTATACATAACACAGGATATAAACTTATTTTTTCCATATTTACAAATTTAACTTTACCACTTGTTTTCTGTTTCGAAGAGGATACCTTCGCTCTCGAACAGAACCTTCCAAACATGGTGTCGAATCTAAACTCATTCGAGGCTCATCCTGAGGAACGTTTTCCTCCACAGAATTTCCTTGATTTTCATTTGAACTCATTCTAACTTCAGGCTCTTTGTTTTCCTGACTCGGACTCAGACTTTCATTCTGATTCTCTCCTGGATTTGTTTCCAGTACATTGGATTTAGGATTTGCTACTGGTGTATCAAAACTATCTGATGAGTCAGAAATAATTGAATCATTCCCACCTTCAACTCCTTCGATGTCTGTAGGTAAAATATGATCAATCTGAACAAAGCTAACCTGTCCATTATCAAACATCTTTACCAAATATGTGCGAGAAACACATATCTTCACCACTCTTCCTGGTAACCACTTTAACCATTTATGGTGATGGTTCTTCACTCTCACCTTCTGGTTTAATTTCACACTTCTCTCTTTTACTCTACCTCTATCATGATTCTCTTTCTGTCTTAATTGTGTCTCTTCTACAGACTGTGCCAAATTTGGTTTTAACAACGAGAATCTGGTTCGTGGCTGTCGTTTAAGAAACAACTCTGCTGGTGTTCTACCAGTAGTTGTATGAGGAGTATTTCAATATGTAATCAAAAAATTAGCCAATTTGTGATCCAATGACAACTGTTGTTTCCTTGGATTTGGATCCAACATTTGTTTTATGAGGACACGTTTTACAATTTGTACAGTGTGCTCTGCTGCATCATTCGAAGCAGGATGGTATGATGGAACCTTGGTGTGTTTCACATCATTTTTGCTCATGAATTGTGCAAATTCTTCTGAACAAAATTGTGGTCCATTATCCAAAACAATCTCTTCAGGGAGGCCAAATGAAGAAAATAATTTTCACAAAAAATGTCCAATGTTTTACTTGTTGTTATTTTCCACATTGGAAACACCTCAACCCACTTCGAATGGCTATCAATCATAATGAACAATTGTTGTCCTTCTAACTCAGCAAAATCAATATGTAGCCTTTGCCACACCCTGGGAGGCCATTTCCATGGCTGTAATGGTACTGGTGGTGGTTGCTTGCTTACCGATTGACATGTCGTACACTGATTCACGATGTATTCTGTATCTTTATCAAGACCTGGCCTCCATAAATAACTGTGTGCAAAACTCTTGGTCAAGCACATTCCCAGCTGCTGGTCATGGAGGTCTCCTAATAATTTGGACCGAATTTATTTGGTATAACCACTCTTGCACCCCACATGATACAATCTTTATCGACTGATAATTCATTCCTATGAATAAAGAATGGATGTGTACCTTTGTCTGTTACCTGGTTTGGCCATCCATTTGCAATATACCATACACCTTTGACATCACTGGGTCACGTTTGGTTGCTCTACCAATCTCTTCAGCTGTGACTGGCAGTTCATCAATGTATGAAAAATAAAACACTTCTTCCCCAGTACACAATACATCCACATCCACAGTGTGGAGCTACAAACATTACAAGCTTACAGACATTACAGTTATGATGCCCTGCCTGAAAGGGTGGTGGAAGCAGATTCAATAGTAATTTTCAAAAACAAATTGGATATGTACTGGAAAAGGAAACATTTGCAGGAGTATGGGGACTGAGCAGAGGGAGCAGGATGAATGGCTCTTTCAAAGAGCCAGCACAGCCACGATGGGCTGAATAGCCTCCATCTGTGCTTATCTTTCCTACACTGCAGCAGTGACTACACTCCAAAAGCACTTCATTGGCTGTTAAATGCTTTGAGACATCCGGTGGTCATGAAAGGTGCTATATAAATGCAAGTCTTTCTTTTCTTTATGATTCTATGAAATAGCAACAAACACATTTATTTAAAGCTCTGTACACTGTTGCTTTTGAGTTTTTGCGAAGCACTCTCCATCTCGCAGGAATGCAGAAGTGTTGGTACAGCTCCAGTGACATGTCCCAGTTTGGGAGTGCGACAACAGCTTGGGGATGCTGGGTTACAGTGCTTGGGTTTGACAACACACCCCACCATCACCCACCACCCCCCCCTCCCCCCCCCCCTCCACTACCGCCGTCACCCATCAGGTGTCAAGCCACTTTTAAAAATGTTAGAAAGTGTAGTGGAATTATTTTCTAATGTTTAGCGAGTGCTGACCTTTCCTCCCACATGCTCAGAGTAGTTGGGAATTGCTAATGGAGCACTGGCTGAACACCGAAACACAGATTTGCAGAGAGTTCTCATAGCTTTGGGAATATAGATTTGCCCTGTTCACCTGTCACTTTGGGCTTACAGATGCCATTGCCAATAACTTAGAATCATAGCAGTTTACAGACAGTAGGAGTCCATGTGGCCCATCCTATCGGAACTGTTTCTTTGCTAGAGTAATCCAGAACTAATCTCATTGTCCACTTTATCTCCACAACCCGGCAGAGATGGGTGATATTATGGAGGTGGAAGTAGGCAGTCTTTGTGATGGTGGGGATATGGGGTCGGAAGCTCAAATTGGGCCAACTAGGATTCCAAGGTTATGAACCGTCTAGTTCAACCTGAGACGTTTTTGTCAGCACCTCCCAAACCCGTGACCTCTACCACCTAGATGGACAAGGGCAGCAGGTGCATGGGAACGTCATCACCTCCAAGTTCACCCTCCAAATCACACACCATCCCGACTTGGAAATATAGCACAGTTCCTTCATTGTCGCTGGGTCAAAATCCTGGAACTCCCTCCCTAACAGCACTGTGGGACTACCTTCACCACACGGACTGCAGCGGTTCAAGAAGGCGTGTCACCACCACCTTCTCACGGGCAATTAGGGACGGGCAATAAATGCCGGCCTTGCCAGCGACGCCCACATCCCAGGAACGAATAAAAAAAAGACAGCAGCTGGGAGGTAGATGGAGTAAGTGGCAATGGTACAGTTTGTGGTGGTCTTCCCAATGTTCAGCTAGAAGGAATTGTGGCTTATCCAAGACGGGACACTGGGCAACCAGACTGACAGCACAGAGGCAGTGAAGGAGTGGAGAAAGGAGGTGAAGAGGTAGCGCTGGGTGTCACCAGCGTACATGTGGAAGCTGACTCCATGTTTACGGATGATGTCCCCAAGGAGCGGCACGTAGTGTTAGAATCATAAAATCAGAGAATCATAGAAATTTACAGCACGGAAGGAGGCCATTTCAGCCCATCGTGTCCGTGCCGGCCGACAAAGAGCTATCCAGCCTAATCCCACTCTCCAGCTCTTGGTTTGTAGCCCTGTAGGTTACGGCACTTCAAGTGCACATCCAAGTACTTTTTAAATACGATGAGGGTTTCTGCCTCTACCACCCTTTCAGGCAGTGAGTTCCAGACCCCCACCACCCCCAAATTCTCCTCAAATCCCCTCTACACCTCCTACCAATGACTTTAAATCTCTGCCCCCTGGTTGTTGGCTCCTCTGCTAAGGAAAATTGGTCCTGCCTATCCACTATATCTAGGCCCCTCATAATTTTATACACCTCAATTAGGTCTCCCCTCAGCCTCCTCTGTTCCAAAGAAAACAGTCCCAGCCTATCTGATCTTTCCTCATCCTAAAATTCTCCAGTCCAGGCAACATCCTCGTAAATCTCAGCGTTATGCAAGAACTTGAGTACACACTATTTCAAAACTCTGAACTAAGACAAATAGCTTAGTTTTCTCTACATAGCAACAGTCCCTGCACTCCAAATGTAAGCTATTGCGGGAAGCCGTTTGATAGATTTCAGTGCTGCACTGAGAAGCTGCTTAGAGGCAAGTATTGCTTCTTTGGTTGTGCAAAGATTCTCACTTACTCGTGACAGCACATTCTCAGGGAATTCAAAATGTTTGAGATTGATCATATATATATGGAATATATTTCTTTTCCAGCATTGTCATCAGTCACCTTGAAGAGAATGAAAGCCACCGGCACCAACACCAGGAGCGATATATTGATGTATTAATTATTTCAGCAATTTATTTTATTTGAACTAAATCTAACACTCTCATTGTCGTGTAGTGAATTAGAACACTGCCCTTTCACCTCTGGGACCTCCATTTCAACCTGCCCCAGAATGATGGATGATCGTGTCCATCCTGCTGACTATAAAGCTCGACGCATTTTAGGGGAAGCTAGACTAACACACGAGGAAGAAAGGAATTGAAGGGTATGCTGTTAGGGTTAGATGAAGAGGGGTGATAGGAGGCTCATGTGGAGCATAAACACTGGCATAGACCTGTTGGCCCGAATGGCCTGTTTCTGTGCTATAGCTTTTAAGTAATTCTACGTATTACGTGTAATGGGTCAAACAGATTCTAGCCTTATTCTTAGCGGGGAATAAAATCCACAGTGAAAGGAAGTCTTGCATTTATAAAGCGCCTTTCATGACCACCGGACCTCTCAAAGCGCTTTACAGCCAATGAAGTACTTTTAAAGTGTTGCCACTGTTGTAATGTGGGAAGCGCGGCAGCTAATTTGCGCACAGCAAGCTCCCACAAACAGCAATGTGATAATGAGCAGATAATCTGTTTTTGTTATATTGATTGAGGGATAAATATTGGCCAGGACACCGGGGATATCTTCCCTGCTCTTCTTCTAAATAGTGTCATGGGATCTTTTACGTCCACCTGAGAGAGCAGACGGGGCCTCAGTTTAACGTCTCATCCAAAAGACGGCACCTCCAACACTGCACTGGAGTGGAGTGTCAGCCTAGATTTTTATGCTCAAGTCCCTGCAGTGCAAAACAACTGATAATTGATAGCTAACTGATGCTGAATTAGTTACTCAGCAAAGTTACTGCAGGAAATAGAGAAAAGATCAGACTGGTGTAGGAGGGCTCTTTGCATAACAGTCTGTGCTGGGGTCAGGGTACATTGCTGGGGTAGTATACAGCGAAGCTGTATCTGCACCTAGCCCATGCAGTGCCTGATCTTGGAACGTATGATGCAGACACAAAATGAAATGTAAACAGGTCTCATTCCAGTACCCATTGTCCATCACCACAGTGACAGCAGCAGTTAGAAATTGAAACTGTTTTCAATAGAACAGAGGAGATTACGGGAGGATTTGACAGGGGTGTTTAATGGAATTGGACAGACTGTTTCCAGTGATTGAGGGATTTAGATCGAGGGGACATGAATGTAAGATTAAACGTAAAAGATTTAGGATAGAGAGCAGGAGAAACTTTTTTATACAGAGAGTTGTGAGATTGTGGAATTCACTACTGGAGTTAGTGGTTGAAGCAGAGGCCATATCAACATTTATGAATATGCTAGACAGGTTGTTGAAGGAAAAGGAATAAAGTAATACCCCCCCCCCCCCCCACCTTAAACATTCACTCCCTCCACCACCGGCGCACCATGGCTGTAGTGTGTATCATCTACAAGATGCACTGCAGCAACTCGCCAAGGCTTCTTCCACAGCACCTCCCAAACCCGCGACCTCTACCACCTAGAAGGACAAGGGCAGCAGGCACATGGGAACACCATTACCTCCAAGTTCCCCTCCAAGTCACACACCATCCTGACTTGGAAATATATCGCCGTTCCTTCATCGTCGCTGGGTCAGAATCCTGGAACTCCCTCCCGAACAGCACTGTGGGAGTACCTTCACCACGGATTGCAGCGGTTCAAGAAGGCGGCTCACCACCACCTTCGCAAGGGCCATTAGGGACGGGCAATAAGTGCCTGCCTTGCCAGTGACGCCCACATCCCAGGAAATAATTTTTTTAAATATGGGAACAGAGTGGGCACATAGAATTATGGCTACTGCTTGTGTGGAAGATAAAGACCAATACGGACTGGTTCAGCTGAACAGCCTGTTTCCATGTTGTGATTTCTATCTAATCTTCTATGGCTAACACAGTTTGTGAGCTATGGCTTAGTGGTACCACTCTTGCCAATGAGTTGGAAGGTTGTTTGTTCAAGTCCCACTCCTGAGATTTTGAACGCATAATCAAGACTGAAACTCCAGTGTAGTGCTGAGGAAGCACTGCACTGTGGGGAATTTCGGATGAGATGTTAAACCAACGACCCCGTGTGCCCTCTCAGGTGAACTTAGAAGATTCCATGGCACTGTTGGAGAGAGGAACAGGGGAGTTATCCCTGGTGTCCTACCCAATATTAATCCCTCAATCAATATCACTAAAAAGAACAGATTATCTGGTCATTATCATGTTGCTGTTTGTGGGACCTTGTGTGTGCTGATTGGATGCCTCGTTTCCTATTCTATAACAGTGACTGCTTTTCCAAAGTACTTCATTGGCTGTGAGGAATGTTGGAACATTCTGAGATCGGGAAAGGCAACTGCAAGGCTATCTTGCTTTCATTTGGGTTTAGAGCATGTCCTTCAGCCGGGAAGAGTGAAATTCGACGGCCTCAAAAAATGTAAAATCTGAAGTAGATTCATATTACATAAATATGTCATTTGCCATCTCTCTTGAGATTTGATCAGCTGAAGCAAACTTTTTTGAGAGTGAATAATGTAGAAAATCCAAATTGATTTGTGTTTTCTCGGTGGCCACTCAGGCAATGCAGCAGCCGTTATAAAATCCACTGCCTTGGTATCTCGCCATCGCTTAGATCTCGCCTTATCTCAAGCAGCCTAAATGCATTCGAGTCAAGCAGGAGTCTGAGGCTTAGAGAGCGTAATCGGATTATTAACTCTTAAACCACTAGGCACGGTGTTTCTTTCACTAATCTGGAGCTAAGAATTCCCCCTGGTTGCTTTATTTAGCAACATTGTATGTTATAATGTATTTGCTTCATGGGTTCTTTGCTTAAGAATTCATAGCAAAACATTGCTATTAAGAACTAGTTAGTTTATTGACAAAGGTTTAACAGTCACACTACACATTACCAGTTCATCCACCAGGCTCACAACTGCATACCGCATCGTGGATGACCTAGACCCAACTGACTGGGGTTTTATTGAGTCTTGTGAACATCACGTGACTGGCTAAGCCACTCACAATGCAACAGCTCAACAAACCTGTGAGCATCCTCACAGGTACATACATTACATACGTGTACCCATGAAGAATTCCATTTAAGAACATAAGAACATAAGAATTAGGAACAGGAGTAGGCCATATAGCCCCTCGAGCCTGCTCCGCCATTCAACAAGATCATGGCTGATCTGGCCGTGGACTCAGCTCCACTTACCCGCCCGCTCCCCATAACCCTTAATTCTCTTATTAGTTAAAAATCTATCTATCTGTGACTTGAATACATTCAATGAGCTAGCCTCAACTGCTTCCTTGGGCAGAGAATTCCACAGATTCACACCCTCTGGGAGAAGAAATTCCTTCTCAACTCGGTTTTAAATTGGCTCCCCCGTATTTTGAGGCTGTGCCCCCTAGTTCTAGTCTCCCCGACCAGTGGAAACAACCTCTCTGCCTCTATCTTGTCTATCCCTTTCATTATTTTAAATGTTTCTATAAGATCACCCCTCATCCTTCTGAACTCCAATGAGTAAAGACCCAGTCTACTCAATCTATCATCATAAGGTAACCTCCTCATCTCCGGAATCAGCCTAGTGAATCGTCTCTGTACCCCCTCCAAAGCCAGTATATCCTTCCTTCAGTAAGGCAACCAAAACTGCATGCAGTACTCCAGGTGCGGCCTCACCAATACCCTATGCAGTTGCAGAAGGACCTCCCTGCTTTTGTACTCCATCCCTCTCGCAATGAAGGCCAACATTCCATTCGCCTTCCTGATTACCTGCTGCACCTGCAAACTAACTTTTTGGGATTCATGCATAAGGACCCCCAGGTCCCTCTGCACCGCAGCATGTTGTAATTTCTCCCCATTCAAATAGTATTCCCTTTTACTGTTTTTTTTCCCAAGGTGGATGACCTCACACTTTCCGACATTGTATTGCAGTGAAATCATATGCGAGTCCCTTTATAATGGGGTAAATTCTCATTGGAATGCCTGCCCGATATCCTTGGCGGATGTCTCCTGAGATGAAGGGGTTGTCATATGAAGAAAGGTTGAACCTATACTCGTTGAAGTTTAGAAGAATGAAAGATGCTCTTATTGAAACGTATAAGATTCTAAGGGGGCTCGACAGGGTAGATGCAGAGAGGATGTTTCCCCTCGTGGGGGAATTTAGAACTAAGGGGCATAGTTTCAGAATAAGGGGCCGCCCATTTAAAACGGAAATGAGGAGGAATTTCTTCTCTCAGTGAGTCGTGAATCTTTGGAATTCTTTACCCCATCATCATAGGCAGTCCGTCGAAATCGAGGAAGACTTGCTTCCACTCCAAAAGTGAGTTCTCAGGTGACTGAACAGTCCAATTCTGGAATTACAGTCTCTGTCACAGGTGGGACAGACAGTCGTTGAGGGAAAGGGTGGGTGGGACTGGTTTGCTGCATTCCATTGCCTGCGCTTGTTTTCTGCATGCTCTCGGTGACGAGACTCGAGGTGCTCAGCGCCCTCCCGGATGCTCTTCCTCCACTTAGAGCAGTCTTTGGCCAGGGACTCCCAGATATCGGTGGTGATGTTGCATTTTATCAAGGAGGCTTTGAGAGTGTGCTTAAAACATTTCCTCTGCCCACCTGGGGCTCGCTTGCCGTGTAGGAGTTCCGAGTAGAGCGCTTGCTTTGGGAGTCTTGTGTCAGGCATGCGGACAATGTGGCCCATCTAACAGAGCTGGTCGAGTGTGGTCAGTGCTTCGATGCTGGGTGTAAAGTCCTTACAACAATACCACAAATCCACACGAGGCACATTCTATGGACAAGGTCACTCCATGACCTGAACCTTTATTCACAAGACCCAGAAGTGATAACCCTGCGTGGGACCTCCCTTTATATACCTGGGTAACCAGGTGAGGAGTATCTCCCACAAGTTCATCCCCTCTGGTCAAGGTGTGCATTGCTTACGTATATACAGTATTGCAGTGTTGTTACATAAAGGTTACATACATGACATCACCTCTCCCTCAACATCTTATTGGGATCATAGGTTAAGTCTCTCGGGTGGTCTGCGCCCTCGCGTGGAGCGCCGCAGTTGGGGCTCTGGTTGTTGAGTCTTGGTATGCGTGTCTGTCACCTGTGGTGATTCTGGCCTGTCCGGGCTGACCGCAGGGACTGTGCATGCTGCTGAATGTTCTTGTTGCTCATTCACTGGCGGTGGTGTGAGCACCATCTCATGATCTTCCTCGGGATCCTCAGTGTCCATGCTGAACCTTTTTTTACTTGGTCTAGATGCTTGCGGCATATCTGCCCATTGTTAAGTTTAACCACGATGACCCTGTTCCCCTCTTTGTCTATTACAGTACCCTCAAGCCATTTGGGCCCCAATGCGGGATTGAGAACAAATATGGGGTCATCAATTTCTATACATCTCCCCTTTGAATTTCGGTCATGGTACTCGTTTTGGGACTGGCACTTGCCCTCAACAATGTCGGACGGGACTGGATGAATGAGGGACAGCCAGGTTTTGAGTGTTCATTTCATGAGTAGCTCCGCGGGCGGGACTCCCTTGAGCGAGTGCGGTCGGGACCAATAGGCCAGCAGGAGGCCCGATAGGCGGCATTGAAGGGAGGGTCCTTGAATTCGGAGCATGACTTGCTTTATGATTTGGACCGCACGTTCCGCCTGGCCATTGGAGGCCGGCTTGAACGGTGCTGTCCTGACATGGTTAATGCCATTACCCGACATGAACTCCCGGAATTCGTAGCCTGTGAAACATGGGCCATTATCGCTAACAAGGATGTCCGGCAAGCCGTGGGTCGCAAAGACCGCACGTAGACTCTCCACAGTGGTGGATGTCGTGCACGAATTCAAAATGATGCACTCGATCCATTTCGAGTACGCATCTACCACAATAAGAAACATTTTTCCCATGAACGGGCCCGCGTAGTCTACGTGAATACATGACCGTAGCCTGGTGGGCCAGGGCCATGGGCTGAGCAGGGCCTCCCTGGGAGCATTACCTAGCTGGGCACACGTCGTGCACCTGCAAACACAGTGTTCCAGGTCTGAATCAATTCTCGGCCACCACACATGTGACCAGGCAATGGCCTTCATCAGCACGATGCCTGGGTGCTCGCTGTGGAGTTCCCTGATGAATGCTTCCCTGCCCCTCTGGGGCATGACTACCTGGCTGCCCCATAGTAGGCAGTCGGCTTGGATGGAGAGCTCATCCATCCGTCTGTGAAACGGTCTGACCTCCTCAGGGCATGCTCCGTATGCGGGCGCCCAATCTCCAGTCAGGACACATTTCGTAATCAGGGATAGGAGGGTATCTCTGTTCGTCCAGATTTTGATCTGGCGGGCTGTGATGGGGGAGCCTGCGCTGTCAAAGGCATCAACAGCCATGACCATCTCAGCGCTTTGCTCCGCTGCCCTCTCGGTGGTGGCCAGTGGAAGCCTGCTGAGCGCGTCAGCGCAATTTTCGGTGCCGGGCCGGTGCCGGATGGTGTAGTCATACGCAGCCAGCGTGAGAGCCCATCGCTGTATGCGAGCTGACGCATTGGCATTGACGGCTTTGCTGTCTGACAACAGGGATGTTAACGGCTTGTGGTCCGTTTCTAATTCGAACCTCCTGCCAAAAAGATACTGATGCATCTTTTTCACCCCATAGACACATGCAAGTGCATCCTTCTCAACCATCCCATATCCCCGTTCAGCTTGAGAGAGCGACCTGGAGGCATAAGCCACAGGTTGTAGTTGGCCCTCAGCATTGCCCTGCTGCAATACACACCCAACCCCATAAGACGATGCATCACATGTCAGAACCAATTTCTTACAGGGGTCGTACAGGGTCAACAACTTATTTGAACAAAGTAGGTTCCGCGCCCGATTGAAAGCCCGTTCCTGACAGTCCCCCAAAACCAAGCACAACTCTTATGCAGGAGCACGTGTAGCGGCTCCAACAATGTGCTTAAGTTCGGCAGAAAGTTCCCGAAATAGTTCAAGAGTCCCAGAAATGAACACAACTCCGATGTGTTACAGGGCCTGGGCTCTCGTTGAATCGCCTCCGTTTTGGATTCGGTAAGCCGAATCCCATCTGCAGCAACCCTCCTGCCCAGAAACTCGACCTCGGGAGCCACAAACACACACTTAGACTTCTTGAGTCACAGGCCTACCCGGTCCAGGTTGTGGAGATGTTCCTCAGTGACACGACCCATGATGAGGATGTTGTTCCAGGAATGGATTTGAGCAGGCTTTCCATGTTTCTTTGAAAAATCGCGGCCGCTGATCGAATGCCAAACGGACACCTGTTGTAAACAAACAGTCCCTTGTGCGTGGTGATTGTGGTCAGTAGTTTAGATTCGTCGGCCGGTTCTTGGGTCATGTAGGCTGAAGTGAGGTCCAACTTGGTGAACAGCTTGCCGCCTGCCAGCATGGCAAAAAGGTCCTCTGCTCTCGGGAGCGGGTATTGGTCTTGTAGGGACACCCGATTGATAGTGGCCTTGTAGTCGCCACAGATCCTGACCGAGCCATCCGCTTTTAGGACGGGAACGATGGGGCTCGCCCAGTCGCTGAATTCAACAGACGAGATGATGCCCTCTCTCAGCAACCGGTCCAACTCGCTCTCAATTTTCTGCTGCATCACATATGGCACAGCTCTGGCTTTGTGGTGCACTGGTCTGGCGTCCGGGGTGATGCGTATCACTACTTTGGTACCTTTGAAAGTCCCGACGCCAGGTTGAAATAGTGACTCAAATTGCTGTAGGACCTGGGAACATGAACTTCGCTCCACAGATGACGTGGCATGCACATCCCCCCATTTCCAGTTCATCTCAGCTAACCAGTTCCTCCCCAACAGTGCGGGACCATTGTCCGGGACAATCCAGAGCGGCAGCCGGTTCACCGATCCTTTGTGTGTGACAGCCAACATTGCACTGCCTAGCACTGGAATGATTTCTTTGGTGTACGTCCGTAATTGCGTCTCAATGTGTTCTAGTTTGGGTCTGCTGGCTTTGAGTGGCCACAGCTTTTCGAATTGTTGAACACTCATGAGTGACTGGCTGGCCCCCGTGTCCAGCTCCATGTGTACAGGGATGCCATTTAATAGGACTTTCATCATCATAGGTGGCATTTTGTTATATGAGCTGTGAATGTTTGCCACATGAACCCGCTGAACTTCAGCGTCCATTGATTTGCCCCAAGCGTCATCCTGCCTCGCAGACCCCTCATCTGGTTCAACCGTCTCATATATTAGCCTGGTTACAGGCCTTCTGCACATTCTGGCTCAATGGCCAGTGAGGTTACAATTTCTGCAGATGAACTGTTGAAACCTGCAAGTCCTGGCAGCATGTCTGCCCCACACCTCCAGCACGAACTGAGATTCCCATTGTTGTGAACAAAAGAGCTGTTGCAAGGCATTCCTCACTGATTGTCCCTTTGACTGCTCTTGAGCACCCTGTTAGTGGGTGTCAAATGGCCCCATCCCGGGCCTCATTGTCCACTGGGGGGCGTAAATGTCTGTTCAGCCTGCCATTGTCTCTGTTGGAGACTTACTCTTGGGTCTATTGCTGCCCAGGGTGTCTTGAACTGCCCTTGCCTGCCTGCGGGGCTCTGTGTCGCGTTTATGATATTGACTCCCTGATCCATCGCCACGTTGGAGGCAGAATTGCGCACGTATATTATCTTGCTTTCCTCCTCCCCCACCATAAAAGTCTGAGCCATTAACGCCACCGCTCCCAAGGTCAAGTCCTTGGTCTCAATTAGCTTTCTCAAAATCCCAGCATGACCAATGCCCTCAATAAAGAAATCCCTTAGCATCTCCCCCCGCAGGCGTCTGTGAACTTACAGAGGCTGGCCAAGCGACGGAGGTCCGCAATGAAATCCGGTATGCTCTGTCCTTCCCGACGTCGGTGTGTATAGAATCTGCGTCGGGCCATGTGTCGGTTCATCGGTTTGATGTGCTCACCGATTAGTTTGCTGAGCTCTTCAAAGGTTTTGTCCGCCGGCTTCTCAGGTGCTAGCAGGTCTTTCATGAGCGCGTAGGTCTTAGGTCCACAGCTGGTCAGCAGATGAGCCCTTCGCTTGTCAGCCGCTGCGTCTCCCAGCCAGTCCTTCGTGACAAAACTCCTCTCAATGAAATCATCCCAGTCCTCACCAACACAGTACCATTCATCTGTGCTGCCGGTGGCCATTCTCATGGGTCGTTGATTCCCGTTTCTCGTCGCCAATGTAAAGTCGTTACACAATACCACAAATCCACACGAGGCACATTTTATGGACAAGGTCATTCCATGACCTGAACCTTTATTCACAGGACCCAGAAGTGATGATCCTGCGTGGGACCTCCCTTTATATACCTGGGTGACCAGGTGAGGAGCGTCTCCCACAAGTTCACCCCCTCTGGTCAAGGTGTGCATTTCTTACGTATATACAGTATTGCAGTGTTGTTACATAAAGGTTACATACATGACACTGAGGATGTTGGCCTGATCGAGAACACTGACGTTGGTGCGTCTGTCCTCCCAGGGGATCACCCATAGAGCTGTGGAGGCTGAGTCATTGACTATAGTTAAGATGGAGATAGACAGATTTTTGAATGATATGTGAGTCAAGGGTTATGGGGAGCGGGCAGGGAAGTGGAGTTGAGGCCAAGATCAGAGATCTTATTGAATGGTGGAGCAGGATCGCGGGGCCAAATGGCCGACTCCTGCTCCTATTTCTTATGTTCTTTTGAAAGTAAGAAAGAAGGACACACTCTGAAGCTACTGCCAGGTGAGCGACGCGCCCAGCCAGCGAACCACCGAACCGATCATTACACGGGTGAAGTATGAACGTGGATGCTCTCGCTGGTTCCACCATTGCTGCCTCCCACCTGGAGTGGATCCCACACATTTCCGTGTGAGTGCCACCCGTCATGACCAATGGTGCAATTGTGCCTCGATCGTTGCCTGCTGCCTCCAACATGGAAAATGTAACTGAAGCCTTTACATTCACAGATGAAAGAAATGTTGAATTTAAAAAGAAAGACTTACATTTATATAGCGCCTTTCATGACCACCGGATGTCCTAAAGCGCTTTACAGCCAAGGAAGTACTTTTTGAAGTGTAGTCACTGTTGTAAACGCAGCAGCCAACTTGTGCACAGCAAGCTCCCATAGCAATGTACTAATGAGGAGATAAATTGTTTTCAGTGATGCTGATTGAGGGTCAAATATGGGTCAGGATACCCTGCTCTTCTTCGAAATAGTGCCATGGGATCTTTTCCGTCCACCTGAGAGAGCAGACAGGGCCCCTGTTTAACATCTCATCCCAAAGACGGCACCTCCGACAGTGCAGCACTCCCTCAACACTGCACTGGGAGTGTCAGCCTAGATTTTTGTGCTCAAGTCCCTGGAGTGGGACTTGAACCCACCATCTTCTGACTCAGAGGCGAGGGTGCTGCCCACTGAACCATTGGCTGTCACTCCTCTGGTGTGTGAAAGAAAAGAAAATCATTTTATTTTGATACTAAAGTGTGTTGGGGATTGTCAATCTGGTAAGAATATGTATTTTTCTCCCACAGTGAGCGGCCCCATCGCAGTCCATTCCGCACTCTTTAACCCAGAGATGGGAATGGAATGTGGGGTGAGTTATTCAAATGCTGCGTTTTAACCCCTCCCCGTCCCCGCCCACCACCTACCTCCCATCCCCACCCACTACCCACCCACCCCGGCTTGACCCTCTCCCGCCCTTTAAGGGAGATTTGGTTTGAAATCGAGGCCTTTTTCTCTAAGCTGGACATTGACCATCCTTGCGTGCCAGACCAAAGATCAGTAAGCCCACGTTATCTCTGTGTAAAACATTCCTGGACCATAGCCACACACCAAACTGACCCAAGCATTGGGAAAAGGAAGTGAATGTGAGCTAGATGAGTGCGGTGGGTTAAACAGTTTAATTTCTCTCACTTTGTTTCAGCGATGAGCAAAGAGGCCTGTGTAGATTTGATGCAGCCCGGCTCACTGGAGGTAGAAACTGCTCTGTGTGCAGTTATATTTGGATCCATTCCATATTGGGAACAGCAGAACTGTCTGGAGGCAGCTTCTCTAGAGATTTGCAAGAAGGAACAATTTCAGGTGAATGTCAACAAGACAGCCTGAAACACCACGGAGGAGGGGTGGTGGGGGTGGGGGAGGTTACAGGACTGGCACTGCTTTGTTGTTACATAGGAACAATATGCCCTATAATTTGTGGGGGTGGGGGGGTTGGGGGTGTGTCCCCTTTAACGGGCTACGCAGCCCATTCACATTTCCGCACATGCGCAGGTTTTCCATTTAAAAGCCAGAGTACCGTTACGGTTACCTCCAGACCGCTGTGCGGCCCTTTTGTGGGAACATTACTTTGGAGGCCTTCTGAATCTTTGTGCCGTTGTGACCTTCGGATGTATGTTTAACTGTTTGACCATTACATCTCTACTCTTTACCAATGAGCTATGAATAGATCCAAGGAGATATTAATAGATTCAAGGAGATAGAAATAAAGTGAATGGGCAAATTGGTAGCAAATGGATTTCAATGTGTGCAAATTTGAGGTCATCCACTGTGGACTTTAAAAGGATAGAACAGGATACTTTCTAAATGGTGACAGGTTAGAAACGGTGGAGGTCCAACCAGATCTGGGGGTCCCGGTACATAGACCATTGACCAATTTTCCTCAGTTATCTGCGCTGTTTTCTTGGCGCACGCCACTTTTTTTGGCCTAAATTAAAATATCCAAGTTTCCCAGAAGTTTCTGCACCCACATAATTCAGTTAGTTATGATTTTTTTAGGTTTGTAATTTTTTGGGTTATATGGGGTGGAGCCTGATGTCTGTTCCAGTTTTTCAAATCTAATCAAATTTGGCCAACTTACATTTTTCCTAGAACGGCGTATGTGAGCACTTCCAAAAACCCTTCTGGGCATTGAAGAAAAACCAGCGCACATTAAAAAATCGGTGCAAAAAGACGCCATTGTTTATATGCGAAGTTTTGGAGGGAGTCAAGAAGACAAAGAATATGCATCATGAAGCATAATTTTTTCAAAGTCATTGGGAGAAAATGGAAGCCCAATTTAATTCTTACATTTTTACATAGAAACATAGAAACATAGAAAATAGGTGCAGGAGTAGCCCATTCGGCCCCTCGAGCCTGCACTATCATTCAATAAGATCATGGCTGATCATTCCCTCAGTACCCCTTTCCTGCTTTCTCTCCATACCCCTTGATCCCTTTAGCCGTAAGGGCCATATCTAACTCCCTCTTGAATATATCCAATGAACTGGCATCAACAACTCTCTGCGGCAGGGAATTCTACAGGTTAACAACTCTCTGAGTGAAGAAGTTTCTCCTCATCTCAGTCTTAAATGGCCTACCCCTTATCCTAAGACTGTGTCCCCTGTTTCTGGACTTCCCCATCATTGGGAACATTCTTCCCGCATCTAACCTGTCCAGTCCCGTCAGAATCTTATACGTTTCTAGGAGATCCCTTCTCATCCTTCTGAACTCCAGTGTATAAAGGCCCTGTAGATCCAGTCTCTCCTCATATGTCAGTCCCGCCATCCTGGGAATCAGTCTGGTGAATCTTCGCTGCACTCCCTCAATCACAAGAACGTCCTTCCTCAGATTAGGAGACCAAAACTGAACACAATATTCCAGGTGAGGCCTCACTAAGGCCCTGTACAACCGCAGTAAGACCTCCCTGCTCCTATACTCAAATCCCCTAGCTATGAAGGCCAACATACCATTTGCCTTCTTCACCGCCTGCTGTACCTGCATGCCAACTTTCAATGACTGATGAACCATGGCATCCAGGTCTCGTTGCACCTCCCCTTTTCCTAATCTGCCGCCATTCAGATAATATTCTGCCTTCGTGTTTTTGCCCCCAAAGTGGATAATCTCACATTTATCCACATTATACTGCATCTGCCATGCATTTGCCCACTCACTTAACCTGTCCAAGTCACCCTGCAGCCTTTTAGCGTCCTCCTCACAGCTCACACCGCCACCCAGTTTAGTGACATCTGCAAACTTGGAGATATTACACTCAATTTCTTCATCTAGATCATTAATGTATATTGTAAAGAGCTGGGGTCCCAGCACTGAGCCCTGCAGCATCCCACTAGTCACTGCCTGCCATTCTGAAAAGGACCCGTTTATCCCGACTCTCTGCTTCCTGTCTGCCAACCAGTTCTCTATCCACGTCAGTACATTACCCCCAATATCATGTGCTTTGATTTTGCACACCAATCTCTTGTGCGGGACCTTGTCAAAAGCCTTTTGAAAGTCCAAATACACCACATCCACTGGTTCTCCCTTGTCCACTCTACTAGTTACATCCTCAAAAAATTCCAGAAGATTTGTCAAGCATGATTTCCCTTTCATAAATCCATGCTGGCTTGGACCGATCCTGTCACTGCTTTCCAAATGCGCTGCTATTTCATCTTTAATAATTGATTGCAACATTTTCACAACTACTGATGTCAGGCTAACCAGTCTATAATTACCCGTTTTCTCTCTCCCTCCTTTTTTAAAAAGAGGTGTTACATTAGCTACCTTCCAGTCCATAGGAACTGATCCAGAGTCGATAGACTGTTGGAAAATGATCACCAATGCATCCATTATTTCTATGGCCAGTTCCTTAAGTACTCTCGGATGCAGACTATCAGGCACCGAGGATTTATCGGGCTTCTATCCTATCAATTTCCCTAACACAATTTCCCGCTTTATAAGTTCCTCCTTCTCACTAGAGCCTCGGTCCCCTAGTATTTCTGGAAGGTTATTTGTGTCCTCCTTCGTAAACCAAAGTATTTGCTTAACTGGTCCGCCATTTCTTTGTTCCCCATTATAAATTCACCTGAATCTGACTACAAGGGACCTACGTTTGTTTTCACTAATCTTTTTCTCTTCACATATCTGTAGAACCTTTTACAGTCAGTTTTTATGTTCCCAACAAGTTTCCTCTCATACTCTATTTTCCCCCTCCTAACTAAACCCTTTGTCCTCCTCTGCTGTATTACAACATTCTTCCAGTCCTCAGGTCTGCTGCTTTTTCTGGCCAATTTATATGCCTCTTCCTTGGATTTAACACTATCCTTAATTTCCCTTGTTAGCCACGGTTGAGCCACCTTCCCAGTATTATTTTTACTCCAGACAGGGATGTACAATTGTTGAAGTTCATCCATGTGGTCTTTAAATGTTTGCCATTGCCTAGCCACCGTCAACCCTTTAAGTATCACTCATCAGTCTATTCTAGCCAATTCCCGTCTCGTACCATTGAAGTTACCTCTCCCCAAGTTCAGGACCCTAGTCTCTGAATTAACTGTGTCACTCTGCATCTTAATAAAGAATTCTACCATATTATGGTCACTCTTCCCCAAGGGGTCTCGCACAACAAGATTGCTAATTAGTCCTTTCTCATTACACATCACCCAGTCTAGGATGGCCAGCCCTCTAGTTGGTTCCTCGACATATTCGTCCAGAAAACCATCCCTCATACACTCCAGGAAATCCTCCTCCACCGCATTGCTACCAGTTTGGTTAGCCCAGTCAATATGTAGATTGAAGTCACCCATGATAACTGCTGTACCTTTATTGCATGCATCCCTAATTTCTTGCTTGATGCTGTCCCCATCCTGATTACTACTGTTTGGTGGTCTGTACACAACTCCCACTAGCATTTTCTGCCCTTTGGTATTCCATAGCTCCACCCATACCGATTCCACATCATCCAAGCTAATGTGCTTCCTTACTATTGTGTTAATTTCTTCTTTAACCAGCAACGCCACCCCACCTTCTTTTCCTTTCTGTTTATCCTTCCTAAATGTTGAATATCCCTGGATGTTGAGTTCCCAGCCTTGGTCACCCTGGGGCCATGTTTCCGTGATGCCAACTACATCATATCCATTAACGGCTATCTGCGCAGTTAATTCGTCCACCTTATTCCGAATACTCCTCGCATTGAGGCACAGAGCCTTCAGGCTTGTCTTTTTAACACTCTTTGCCCCTTTAGGATTTTATTGCAATGTGGCCCTTCTTTTTTGCCTTGGGTTTCTCTGCCCTCCACTTTTACTTTTCTTCTTTCTATCTTTTGCTTCTGCCCCCATTCTACTTCCCTCTGTCTCCTTCCATAGGTACCCAGCCCCTGCCATATTAGTTTAACCCCTCCCCAACAGCACTAGCAAACACTCCCCCGTAGGACATTGGTTCCGGTCCTGCCCAGGTGCAGACCGTCCGGTTTGTACTGGTCCCACCTCCCCCAGAACCGGTTCCAATGTTTCAGGAATTTGAATCCCTCCCTTCTGCACCACTCCTCAAGCCATGTATTCATCTCAGCTATCCTGCGATTCCTACTCTGACCAGCACGTGGCACTGGTAGCAATCCTGAGATTACTACTTTTGAAGTCCTACTTTTTAAATTAGCTCCTAGCTCCCTAAATTCGTCTTGTAGGACTTCATCCTGTTTTTTAACTATATCGTTGATACCTACATGCACCACGACAGCTGGCTGTTTACCCTCCCCCCTCAAAATGTCCTGCACCTGCTCCGAGACATCCTTGACCCTTGCACCAGGGAGGCAACATACCATCCTGGAATCTCTGTTGCGGCAGCAGAAACGTCTATCTATTCCCCTTACAATAGAATCCCCTATCACTATAACTCTCCCACTCTTTTTCCTGTCCTCCTGTGCAGCCGAGCCACCCACGGTGCCATGGACTTGGCTGCTGCTACCCTCCCCTGATGTGGCATCCCCCTCAACAGTACCCAAAGCGGTGTATCTGTTTTGCAGGGGGATAACCGCAGGGGACCCCTGCACTACCTTCCTTGCACTGCTCTTCCTGTTGGTCAGCCATCCCCTAACTGACTGTGTAACCTTTACCTGCGGTAAGACCAACTCACTTACCGTGCTATTCACGACATCCTCAGCATCACGCATGCTCCAGAGTGAATCCACCCGCAGCTGCAGTGCCACAATGCGGTCCGTCAGGATCTGCAGCCGGATACACTTCCCACAGATGTAGTCGTCAGGGACACTGGAAGCGTCCTGACTTCCCACATAGTACAGGAGGAGCATAACACGTGTCCAAGCTCTCCTGCCATGACTTAACCCCGAGATTAACTTAATATGGCAACAATAATGCTAAAGGTTACTTAATGATAAAGAAAAGAAAAAGAAAAAAATAGTCACCAATCACCAGCCAATCAGTTACCTCTTTGGCTGTGACGTCACCTTTCGATTTCTTTCTACTTCTTTGTTGCCTTCTCTCCCTGCTGCAGCTGCACCAGCTGGGCCTTTATAGGCCGCTCCGACGTCCCCGAACCTCTTGCTGTGATGTCACACTTCGTTTTCTTTTCCTCCCAGGTCGGGGAGTCAGCACTGGTGGGGAAAACAAGACAAAGCAACTCCTCCCGCTTCTACTAGCCTGAACGCGCCCACTTACCAAACTCTTACCTTTGCACTCTGACCTGCCGTTGCACTCCGAGCAAGGCTGCCCCTCTTTTTATGCTGTTCCTGGCTGACTCACCACTGGACTGTTTAGGGAACCAGTTTTTACGAGCTGTCCAATTAACTAAGCTCGCTTGCTTGTTTGTCTCTGCTTAAACCTACAAGAAACCTATCTGTTTAATATTGCAGTTTTACTTAAACTTGTAATCTTATTTTACCTTTAGAAGCGACCAGAAATTTTCACTCGTAATTTACACCAAACTTGAAATGCTTTAAAAATAATTAACCCTTAAAGTTCTCCCACTTACCAAACTCTTACCTTTGCACTCTGACCTGCCGCTGCACTCCGAGCAAGACTGCACCAAGCCCCCACTTTTTATAAAAATGTTTCATTTTTTCAAAGTACCACCGAACGTCTCCTCACCGGGCTCGAGGGTCGGAGAGTCGGCCGGCAGAATCGCGCCCTCACCCGGACACAGGGGCTCTGGGCTTGGTTTCAAAAGAAGCCCCGGGGGGCGGGGGGGCTGTGTGAAAGGGGTGGGGAGGGGTGGAAGCCGAACTGAAGGGATGAGAACCCTTCGAGATGCAGCAGCTTCAAAAGAAGTGGGGGGGGGCGGGGGGGGGGAGAGTGATTGGTGGATGCCGGGCCCCTGTCTCCGGGCGAACACAGTGAGGAGACGTTTGGTCGCTGGTGGGGTGGTACTTTGAAAAAAATCAAAAATTAAAGAATTGCATTAGACTTCACTGCCCTAAATGTCCTCATTGAATGCCTAGCTTCCCATTCTAAGCAAGCCTATTGCGCATGCACAGACCAGGGTGTGGTGCATGCTAGGCGTCGACCTTGGGGAGAGAGAGAGAGGAAAGAAGGTTTAAGTCCTTTGTCCTGCTGTGTTGTGCTTCTTGCAAAGCTACACTTTAATTATGGGGGCAATATTGACAATGCCATACCCCTCGGTGCAAGCCTTCTGCATGATGGTGCTGCGGAGGAGACGATTGATTAGACATCATCGCATGAGGAACCTCAGAGCACTTTGGATGCTGGGCAGGACGCCTTACCCACATCAGGTATATCGAGACAGGCATTCATGCCTGTACCTGAGTGATGCAGGCTGTGTGAGAAGGTTGCGTTTCCGCAAAATAGTTGTAACCGAGATCTGTGAGTTAGTAAAAGTGACCTGCAACCTCGAAGCATCAGGAGGACTGCTTTGTCAGCTGAAGTAACGGTTACAGCTGCACTTTTATTTTATGCATCTGGATCATTCCAGGCCACAACTAGAGATGGGTGCACCATTTCTCAACATGCAACACATATCTGCATTCGGCAGGTGACTGCTGCACTCTATGCCCGGAGGAATGACTACATGAAGTTCCCCATGACCACCCAGGCAATGCGAGACAGGGCTGTGGGCTTCTCCGGGATTGCTGGCTTCCCAAAGGTACAGGGTTGCATTGATTGTACCCACATCGCCTTGTGAGAACCTTTGGAGGATTCCAAAACATACAGGAACTCCGTGAATGTGCAGCTCATGTGTGACAACATGCATCGCATTGTCATGTATCTCACATTATTATATACAACTGTAGCCCAACATGCTATACATGACTGTAATAAGATATGACCTGTAACCACCAGCATACCTTACCACCAGGGGTGCACTTGCAAGAGACAGGTATATAAAGGCAGGTCTCAGGCAGGTGCAGCATTCCAGAGCTGTGAAATAAAGGTGCAGGTCCAGAGTGACCTTGACTTCACTACATGCCTCGTGTGAATCTGTACTGAGGGGACAGGACTTTACACGCATCTTGTCAGTTAATGCGAGATGCCCTGGAAGCACCCATGATGCGTTCGTCCTATGTGACAGCGTTATATCTGCCATCTTTCTGCAGCAGTCAGAAGGGCAGAGTTGGTTGCTGGGAGACAAAGGGTACGGCCTCGCCACCTGGCTCATGATGCCCCTGCGCGTAACCCGAACGGAAGCTGACCGGGAATACAACATGTCGCACATTGCGATGCGCAGCATAAGAGAGAGAACCATTGGCATCTTGAAACAACGTTTGCAATGCGTGGACCATTCCAGAGGTTACTTGCAATACTCCCCTGAGATTGTCAGTCAGTTCACTGTTGTGTGCTGCATGCTGCAGAACTTAGCCATCATGAGGCAGCAGCAGCTGGTAGTAGAAGACCCACCTGAGGTGAGTTCGAGCAGCGCGAGTCCGGGGTGCGTGGTGAGGCCTATAAAGGAAAAAAGAAGTAGAAAGAAATCAAAAGGTGACGTCACAGCCAAAGGGGTAAGTGATTGGCTGGTGATTGGCGAGTAGCTTTTCTTTTTCTTTTTTCTATCAGTAAGTAACCCGTTAACATCGTTGCCTTTTTCTTTTTTATATCAGTAAGTAACCTGTTAACATTGTTGTCGCCAAATTAAGTGTATCTAAGGGTTAAGTCATCGCAGGAGAGCTCGGTCACGTGATATGCTTCTCCTGTACCATGTGAGAACTCAGGGACACTTCCGGTGTCCCTGACGACTACATCTGCGGGAAGTGTATCCGCCTCCAGCTCCTGACGGACCGCGTTGCGGAATTGGAGCTGAGGGTGGATTCACTCTGGAGAATGACGTGAGTAGCCAGTGGAGCGAGTTGGTCTTACCGCAGGAGAAGGGTCCACAGCCAGCTAGGGAATGGAAGACCAGCAGGAAGAGCAGTGCAAGGAAGGTAGTGCAGAGGTCCCCTGCGGTCATCCCCCTGCAAAACAGATACACTGCTTTGAGTACTGTTGACGGGGATGACTCAGCAGGGAGGGCAGCAGCAGCCAAGTTCATGGCACCGTGGCTGGCTCTGTTGCGCAGGAGGGCAGGAAAAAGAGTGGGAGAGCGATAGTGATAGGGGATTCAATTGTAAGGGGAATAGATAGACGTTTCTGCGGCCGCAACCGAGACTCCAGGATGGTAGGTTGCCTCCCTGGTTCAAGGGTCAAGGATGTCTCGGAGCTGGTGCAGGGTATTCTGAAATGGGAGGGAGAACAGCCAGTTGTCATGGTGCACATTGGTACCAACGACATAGGTAAAAAAAGGGATGAGGTCCTACGAGACGAATTTAAGGAGTTAGGAGCTAAATTAAAAAGTAGGACCTCAAAAGTAGTAATCTCGAGATTGCTACCGTGCCATGTGCTAGTCAGAGTAGGAATCGCAGGATAGCGCAGATGAATACGTGGCTTGAGCAGTGGTGCAGCAGGGAGGGATTCAAATTCCTGGGGCATTGGAACCGGTTCTGTGGGAGGTGGGACCAGTA